>NC_035174.2:19487467-20088926 GCF_001659605.2 Manihot esculenta
TTAGAGGCAACTAACGCTCTTGCTGCAGAGATGTGTGCTTTGAAAGTTAGTTTGGAGTGGTGTCATAGCCAACAATTATTTAATTTGCAAGTGGAAACAGACTCAATGGCCTTAATATCAGCTCTGAACTGCTCATCCTCACCAACAAACAAGACGATTGAAGATATTAGACTGCTTATTAATTCTTCTTCGGTCCATCATAATTTCAGAGAGGGCAACAAGGCGGCTCATTATTTGGCTCTTTTGAGCAGATTATCCAGGAGATCTATTTGTTTTTTTTCTTTAAATCTCTGCCTCAGTTGTTGAAAGGCATTGTACTTTCTGACTGTATGGATACGCCCTACATTCGTTTTAAATAAATAAAAAATAATGGTGGCCTGCCCACCTTCACAAAAAAAAAAAAAAAGAAACACCCTTGCCATGTAAAATTTATACCACTGAGTTTTGGCACTAACCAAATTGTGCGACAATAACAAAAAATAAATTATTTTTTCTAAATTAATCTTAACATTTTGGTTGGTATTTTATTAATTAATTTTGTAAATAAAAATATTTTTCTCCTTTAAGCTACATGAATGACATTTACAGTTGCCAGTAATGTTAAATCTGAAAAAACACTTTATCGACTACTCAATTCATTGGTATTACTATTTAGTTATTTTTAAAAAAACAACTAATAGTATTAAATTAATAATATATGTACATATAAAAAATAAAATACATAAGCTAGCAACGAAATAAAAATAGTCAAAAACAGTAAATTAATTCTTCTAAATTATTTTTACTGCCTACAACAGTTCATGGATATTTTATTTAACTAAGCATAATAAAGAATTTGTAAATAAAAACATTTTTAGCTTTTAACTTATACCAATAAAAATTACAATGATAGGTAATGCTAAATGTAAAATAAAGAGTACTGATAAATTTTTTTTTGTCAGTATTTTGTTTCATCATTTTTTAAAATAATAATTTTTAATAATTTCCTTTAAAAAATACCTATGCATCTAATTCTTCGGTAATGTTATGATATATTATTAATAAATTTGACGTGTATACTTGACACTAAAATTATCGATTATATATTTTCATTATTATATTTATAATTATAAAACAATTAATACAATTATTAATAAATTTTATATGTTATTTTATTTTTCTATAAATATAATGTTAGTATACGAATTCTCTTTTAAAAACTTTTCTCCTTCTTTCTAAAAAAAGTGTCTAATTTTCTATTTGTCTTTAGGGGAGGTTCGATCTTTTGACCGTTGATCCTCCTCTTCTGGTTTTTCTTATTGTGGTTTGCTTAATAGTTAGATTTTCTTTCTTTTTTCGTTTTAGTCTCTTCCGTGAAATTTTAGTATTCTAATTCCTAAGTATTGGGGGTTTTGAGTTTTGCTACCTTTAGTTTATAGAAGAGGATGCATGCTGCAGTCCTCTCCTCTTACTTATATATCAGAAGCTTCTAAAGCTTGATCGATTGGTGATTGGAAGGTTTCACCATCATGGTAGTGCCTTCCTTCGAGGCAAGATCTAGTAGCTCGCATCACCAAGCCTCTCTCCTGGCATGTCTAGCAAAAGTTCAAAGTCCATGCGCCTGCTTCTTTTCTAAGGCTTTTCATCACTTTCCTATCTAGCTCACTAGTACTCGTAGGGTGCCATGATGTTTAGGTTGAAAATTTATCGTCCTCTTGGTAGCCAACATGGTTGAAGCATGCAAGAAATGGGTAGGAGTTGATTTCAGGTCTTTCTCATTCTCCTAGGGTTTCTTTTCTTATGTTGGGCCTAGATTTGGGTTGAAATGCTGTATTTCTAGTTTCTGTTTATGGATTTGGCCTTGTACTATTTGCATATTAATGAAATATGTGATTCTAGAAAAAAAAAATACAACATTAGTCGGAAATTATCGACTATATAGGATTGTTAGTAACGGTTGTCGGTAATTTTAATATTTTTTTATAGTAACTAAATTTGAATATTTATTAATTTAATTAAATAAAACTTTAAATAACATTATATAAAACATAGTTACAGTAATTAATTATATCTTATACGAACATCATTACTATTATTATTAAAAAAATATTACTTTTTCATTTCTGAAATATTATATAATTAATAGATATATTTTTCTCTAATTTAATTTCATCAAAATTGAAAATTATTTTATTTAATAATTTTGTTAAGTCAATAATATAAATTTTAATTAGAAAAAAGTATCAAAATATAATTTAAAAAGGAAAATTATTTTTTAGTCCCTGAAGTTTAATATAATTAACACTTCTGTTTTTCTATTTTGCTTACCCAATACTTAAATCCTTCACTTTTTTTTCTATCCAAATTTGTAGTCCTTCCGTCCAAAATAGTCGTTTGGGATATGTGAATTGACAAAATTGTCCCTCACTAAAAGTCCCGCTATTTCAAAATTATAAAACTCTAACCCAATGCCTTTTCACTGTAGATTCTTCTTCTTCTTCTTCTTCTTCTTCACCATAACTCTTACCTTTTCTGCAACTTCTTCTTCTTCACCATAATTCCTATCCTTTCTGCAACTTTCAAATAATGCTTTAGGGAGAAGAAAGATGAAAAAGAGAGAAAAAAAAATCGACAATATCAAAAGGAAATAGAGGGAATAGGAGGGAGAATAAAGATGAAAAAGAGAAAAAAAAAAAAAGAAAAATCAACAATGTCAAAAACAAAATAGAGAAAATATAAGGGAGAAAAAAGATGAAAAAGAGAAAAAAAAAAAAGAAAATTAAATAATGTTAAAAGAAACAGAGAAAATACGAGGGAGAAGAAAGATGAAAAAAAGAGAGAGAGAAAAAAAGAGAGAAGAGTTAATAATGGATAAAAGGAAATGGAGAATATATGAAAGAGAAAAAAAATAGAGATCTCACATTGAGAGGAGGGTATTTTTGGAAAAAATTATCACCTCTCACATTTGAATCTTTGATCAAACAGCTTAAATAGACAGAAGGAATATAAATTTGGACGAAAGAGAAAGTGAGGGACTTAAGTGTTCGGTCGCCAAAATAGAGGGACAGAAGTATTAATTACGTTAAACCTCAGGGACTAAAAAGTAATTTTCCCTTCTAAAAATACACTTATCAATCACAAAAATTACTTTCACCTTTAAATCCTCAAATTTTTTTCATTTGCTTCCCATCATAAAAGCCTAATCTAAAGACACCCAAAACTACAAATTCTATATCTTAAAAATCCATTCAACCCTACAGTAATTGACAACGAGATGGCAAAAGCAATGTCGAGTGATGAGTGGCGAGTGGCGGGAAGTAACATGGATCAGCCCGCAGAATCATTACGTCAATGGTTGACCTTAACTCGATAATGGAGGGATAATTAAAGGATCAGATGAACGAAAGAGCACTCCGATTAACAATCATCAAGCAACAATAACGTAGAGAATGTTTTTCAATGACACCTTTCCTTTGCGACTAGTTTGGGCCATGTGTGCAGTCTTTGTTCGATTGCCTTCGATGATATTTTGTTTTTCCTTGAAACTTCAATATTGAGTTTATGTAGTTTGATTTTTATTAGATCTATTGGCTTTTATAAGCTGAAAAATTTTAATTGTTGAAATTTTAATTTATTTGTAGAATAGAATTTTTATTTTTTTAATTCTTTGATTCTTATAATGCGATAGTAAATTGTAATGTGATTTTAAATGAATTTTTTTATTTTTGTAATGTGATTGTAAAAATTATAAATTGTTATGTGTTGCTTCAACCAGGAAAGAAAATGAATACTAAGAGAGAATGTATTAAGACCGAAGAAAAGAAGAATAAAAAAATTATTAGTCATTTTTACTTTCATTAATGGTATATTTTAGGGAAAAAAATTTTTAATTTTGATAGAATTAAATATTTTAGAAATTTTTTTTTTAAATTTTGTTAGAATTAAATGTTAAAAAATAAAAAAATAAATTTATTAATTATATTATAATTTAAGATAAAAAAATATATTATTATTATTATTTAAAAATGTCGTCTTTTCCTCCAAGTAAGGAGACTTATTTAATTCACAAACCTTCTGACTTGCAATGGCCACTTGTTGCAGTGCCATTAGCTCTTCTTCGCCTTGTTATTTATATCATCAGAAGATCAGCCAGTTCAAAATTGAGTCAAAATCATATTTTTTTTTTTCCATTTAAGAGAATGATAAAATTTTAGAAAAGAAAGAAAAAAAAAATTTGACGGTTGAATTCAGTTTAAAAAAATCTACCAGATTGAGCCGAGTTAAATAGAAACTGAAGTCAGATTCAAAACCGTAAAAGAAGCTAAGAGCACATTTAGTTACAGAAAATATGTCTGATTTCTAAGACATACTTTCTTGTTCTTTCAAAAATTAAAAAAACTTATTATTTTATTTTTTTTTGTTTTAATCAAAAAATCAAAAATAAATTTCTTGTTTTCAAAATTTTATAAGAAAATAGAAAATACTGAAATAATTATTTTTTATATTTTCTTTATTATATTGAAGAATTGAAAATGCAAACTCCATATATCGATAGATTTTAAATAAAAAGAAATATATTTTTAATAATTATATTTATATATTTAAATATGTATAGAGTTTTTTTAAAATTAATATAAAATACATGAATTTTTCTCTCTATTTTAAACTGATATAAACATTAAGCTAAAGAGCATTGTAAACAAAAAAAAAAAAAAACATAATTTATAAAAAAATGATAATTTGAACATATTTTTTAATTTTTCAAATTGAAAATTATTTTTAATATTATATAAAATAAACACGTTTTCTCTATGAAGAACAAAAAAAATAAAAATAAAATAAAAAATAAAAAATTATTTTTCACAACTACACACAGATAAATTACTGGTTCAAATTCATAGATTTAGTGAAGCTAAAAATTGCCAGTTCCAAATGAACCCTAGGCGCCTGTTCAAATAAATTAATCAAAGAACCAACACGCATAAATTCAACTCAAAACCGGCACGTGGCAAGCCTTTTAAGTAACCAAATTTTAAAGTAGTTGGAAAATTTTAACAATATACCAGTTTCGAAGTCCTTCAAATAAAAAGGATTTTCCATAAAAGATTGGAACCAACATTTTTTTAGCGAGTGTGCATATATATCGAGTGCGCTAAATAATGCCTTCAAATTGTGAGTGCCTGTTCATGCAAGACAAGATGTTTTTCAAGCTCCCAGGCTCCCAACAGAGCATTAAATCAATTGAGGATTCATAACCTGTATGACAAATGAACCCTTAATTCTGAAAGCTGAACTGACTGAAAAGGGCACTATATATATAAAAGAGAATGAATTCTCACATTCTTACACCATAAGAATGGCAAAAGCTGATAATAAATGTAAATGATGAGTCTAAATGATGAATGCTAATGGAGTAAAGAATTATTGCTATACAAACCAATGGCAGGTTCATGTAGCAAAACCATAAAGGCTGTCAATGCCATAGCTTCATGCAGAACCCGGAAGGCACAACCGATGATTTCTTGCTCGAGATACATTCTGAAAAGGTATCCACAAGCTGTTCTGCTAAAGATGCAGGATCTTGGATGAATGTATCAACAAATGCCTTCACAACTCTTATCTCTTGTGGGGTTGCCCTTAAGCTATACCAAGTCAAGAATTTCTGCCGGAAATTCTTCTCGATATGTCCCCCACATTCTAACCATCTGATAACCTTCACATTATACTCAAAATCCCTGTCTGAATGACCATCGGCCATACACTCTTCATCTCGCCTTTCCCCACTTCTCTTCCTTGATGTGCTTCCATCTTGTGGCTCTTCCCCTTTCCCAGTGCCATTTGACAGATCCTTGTTGCTGGATTTTGATCTTGCATTTCTTCCTTGCACATCCTTAACTATTTCCAGTTTGCAGGGAGTAATAGGCAAACTAGCTTCTGAGTTGCCGACAAATGGCACGCATTCCAAGCCAGTTTGAACAGGCGTACCTGAACCATCATCAGTGCTTATATCATCAACTATTTGGTCCTCCAGCAAATGCTTGTTCTGAAGCTTTTGCATATCAGAACTTGGCAGCAAGGTAGCTACCTGCATGGCACGTTCCTCATCTAACAAAGGAACTGCATCTGCTGTGGTTCCTCCACTTGCTCCACTACCACTGCTTATAATAACACCATTGGAAACATTGGCAGAAACAATTTTGTCACTATCCTTGCAGTAATTATGATAATTGTCTGCTCGGTTAACAATGTGGTTGCCACATGGAGCATTGTGATTAGTTTCATCTTCCACAGAAGATGGATTGGAAAGGCTGCTACAATTGGTTGCTGGGCTTTGACTTCTTTCCGAGCAGTTTGGGACTTCATCCCGGGTACAGCATTGAACTTCAAACATGCCTGTTTCTCTTCTTACATCATTGAAGGAAACAACTTTGAAATGGTATTCCGTAGCAGGAGAAAGACCTGTGACCACAAATCTTGTATTTGGTACAAACAGAGTGCAAGTTGGTTCTGTAGGATAATCAGTATCCTGAGTCTTGCGATGCCACAAGGTATAACCAACAATGGCACTTGGCGAAGGATCTTCAGAACCCAAAACCACAATTAGTGAAGTTGCATTTACGTCTTCAAATCTGACCATTGTCATAACTGTTGCATTTATATCTGCAATATTACACAAAATAGTTAAAAATGCATAAAGATTAATGAGGGAAATTTTTTTAACAATCATCCCTCAACTTTAGATGTTGTTACACTTTAGTCCCTCATCTTTAATTTGTTACCACTTACTACAAAGTCCCTCATCTTTAAAAATGTTGCCTAAAAATCTCTCAAGCCATTTATTGTTCATTTTTGTTTCATTTACAAAGTGATATACATTTACATATCTATTTTGCCTGATAAATGAATGAAAAATGGTCTAAGAGATTTTTATGAAAAGTTTGTAAAGATGGGGGATTTTTATGAATGTTTTTAAAGACAAAGGATTTTTATGTAACATTTTAAAAAAAAAGAGATTTGTGATAACAAACAATAGATGAAGGACTGAAGTGTTACAAACTTCAAAGTTGAGGACTGAGTATCAGTTACCCGATTAATGGTTACTTAAGAGTTCATGGCTTGAGAAATACCGGATGTAATACTCAATATTTCCAACAGTATCTAATTGCTTTTTATAAGTCAAAGCTCAAGAGGAAAAGCATCAAAGGAAAATTTCCAATGACCTCAGATTTCAGCCATCAACAAATGAAAGAATTTTGATGAATTTTTAAAATTCGTGTTCAGCCATGGTGTTAGTACAAAATGAGAAATACCTCTTATTATTGGATCAGGGAATGGATGAGCAACAGTACTTGAAAGCATTTTGTCCAGTGATTCCAAAGCAAAGGCGCACAATTTTTGAACCTCTGGTCCTGAAGAAAGTCTATTGACAATACCCCTACCCATCTTTACAGGTAATCCAGTTAATGGACCCACTTCAGCTTCAAGCTTCTTCACAGCTTCATCTACAATATTATAAAGTTTTTGATACTTTCCAGTCTTGTTGAGAAGTTTTTTACTCAAGGACACACGATAGCATAATATGTCGACCCGCCTTGTATCCTTGGCCATCATTAATTGTTTTCTCCAGCATCTGAATACAATTAAGATTCCAACCACAAAGTTAGTTAAAGCTTGCTATATTTATGAAGCAACTAAAATTTTATGCAATGATCAATGTGAAACAGATCACTTTATGACTATTTTATGTGCTTGATTCCCAATATTTCATTCTGAAATGTACCTGACAAGGCAGCTATCGTGAATGCTTGTGACATAAATTTTAAGCAACACCAATTTTTTTTTTTTTTTTTTTCATGTTGCATTGGAAGAAAAACATTCCCATTGTTCTCCTAGAAGTTGCATGGATAGACAATAAGATATTGAAACTTCGTAATGGGATGGTATAACAAATCACATGCATCAATTTATAAGCAGACGTATAAGAGCCATGCAGTTTTTGTGGGGTTAGAAGAGAAAAAGATTTAGCAAACTTAACAAGGATTAATAAGTTTTTCCAAGTTACAAGCGATGGAGAATACATATTCTAGGCCCTCTGTGATTAATTGCTGAGACTGAAAATCCACAATTCACAGAGTACTAGTTAATATACTTGGATTTTCTTATAGCTTCAAGTGGAGGGGGAGATATCAGATGATGATTTCAAAATATACATGAGAAAGCTCTCCCAGTTTCTTTCATCTTCACACCAAACAAAAATTTGTTGATCAAAGTGGCATCATAAATATGAAAGTTAAGCACAAATATATTTTTGAGTTTTGACCATTTCACAGTACACATATTCACTGAAAAAATATGAACAAAGTAAAAAAAGATGTCATGTTTCCATCTAAAAGTTTACTGAAACATTATACATAATATATAGGGGATCAACACACACACATAAGTTAGCCAGTCTGTTGCCCATTCCCATAATGTGCTTTTTATTCATATTTTTGCAACCATTGGGTTTATGATTATATCTATGCAGATCACGGATGCTAAATTTCAAGTCAACCATATATATATATATATATATAAATGTTTCATCTGTGATACCACAGTTTGAACAATAAGCGCAATAAATACAATATTATTGTTATCCGAAACTATTTGAGGTCAGCTGTATGGATCCCTTTTCGCCATTCAGCTTTTTTGGAGACCAATTTGATACAGTACTCAAAAATTATATATCTTATGATACTTCTTTAGCTACATTGTTTTAAATTTATCCTTCTCTCTCCTCACTCCTTCCACCACTACTATGTTATATTTCCATATAGAAGCATTTGATTCTTTATGTTGGATAAATAGAAATGTAGATAATACAAACTAACATCACATAGGCAGAGGACAAAATAAAGTAAATTTTCAATGTACTTAATGACCCAATATGGAAGTGAAGTGGAAACCCCTATATTCAAATAAGATTGTGTTTGCCAAACATGTTTGTGAACAAAACAAACAAGCTGGTGGTAGTAGATTATCATTCAGCAAACTGAATCCAGAAATTCAACGATACATCAAGCATTTGCATCATACCAATCAAATCCCTAAACTTGAGAATAAATCATGGTGACAGTTCACAGGAAGTGCATTCTTATACTTTATCCCTATAAATGACTAATTAGTAATCTACAATAATGATAATGGATATAGAAAATGAAGAGAGATAGAAGAGTATGTAATGAGAATGATGACAGCTACAGAAGTTCAACTATGAGATCGGAAGATTCTAAATTTCTCATACGGAATTTCCTGGGCATCACATCTAGCGTTAACATCATGCAATCCAAAGATTAAGAAGCCTTGTTTAAGATATCTGTGAAACTGAATTTCATCCATATCTATGTATATACCCCTAAAGCTCCAAATCCTTGTAAAACTATATTTCTAGAAAACAAGATTGCCAACACACAACATGTTTAAAAAATGCATATTTGAATCTAAGACATGATGAATGAACTGGAATACACCCCATTCCATAGTTGCACTTGAATAGACAAATGCTTCAATATATTACCTTGACTTCTCTATGAGATATTTTTTGCTGCAATGCAACTTACAAGTGTCATCCAATAAGTAACCATAACATAACATAAATAAAATAAACAAAATCCTTTCACCTGGTAGCTAGGCTTAGGTAAGTAAGAGATTTTGAAAATTTGTTTAAAAATTAAGTAGAACAACCTGGTTCATACACATAATCAAAAGAAATTGTAATGAAACTATCCTAAAAGACTTAGATAATCTACAAATTAAGAAAAAGGAAAATACATAGACAGCAAAAGAGAAGCATTCTCAAGAATTTCATCTTGATTGCCTAATTCCTCTACTTCATAAGTTCTCTTTTAGTCCCAGAAAATTAAACACACTGCTTTCAAATCCCATTCCTCCATTTCTAGGCTATGGCTATCTATTCGAAAAATTCCCTACTACTCCCATTCCTCCATTCCCACACAACGTATACAAAAAAGTTCCCTATTGATCAGGACATGAACCATAAACCATTTATGCAAAAGACAAGGATAGTGTCTCATAAGCAAAAGAACAATGTACAACTGGGTATCCCTCATTTACGTTTCCTGAACCTTTTGTCACTGCTTTCTCTAGTTTTTAAAGGTTACTTTGTGATAGCTGTTTCAGTTCCTTATGGTATTATCAAAAAATAGTAAAAAGCAAAACATCAGATCTTTATGTATTGAGTGCAATTATATTCCAGAAACTAATGTTGTGAGGAGCAGAAACCATACAATCAAACCAATGACTAAAAATGTGAGCATAGCAGAAAGCTGAAAAGAATTGCCTACCATCCAGTCTGGATAATTTCATTAGGGTGTAAGAAGATAGACAACATGAGAAAAACCTTCAGCCCTTTACAATAATGAAATTAGCCATAAAGAGAGCATGAAAAAAGAAAAAGAAAAAGCACACGTTAATACTCACCCAAGTAAATCATTCACCTTCCAACAAGCTACACAGCGAAAGCTCCCATCATATCCATCTTTTCCAATGGCTGAACTTTCATGTCTCAAGGCACAGTCAAGATGGCATGACATGCCACATGCAACACCCTGAAAAGGAGACTCTGAGCTGCAAGTTAACCACAGGCTGGGATCCTTGTTGTCATCATACTTGTAACAGATGCAACATGAACACCTCTTGCAAAATGCATCACCTTGTTTTAAGGTAGCTCTGCAAGCTGAGTTTTTGCAATACACAGTATTACCTAAATCACTGCCTCCATTACTAGCTGCAGTACAGTTAACTGAAACAGTTAACCGTGATGGGTTGTCAGTTTTCCTCTGCCTTTTGGAAGATCTCTGGACAGGTGCAGGAGATGATTCTGTCTCGACACCTGTTGTCACTTCACACTCCCCAGCTTTCTTTTCTGAGACAATTTTAAGAAGATGCTCTATGATTTTCAACTTTGTCAAGCCCGTGTATTTCCTTTCTTTTCCCATCTCCACACACAGGATTTGCAAAATATCCTGACGGCTCCATGACTGTAGCATTTCAGAGGCACCTGCATACTTTGATAATTGATAGACCAGTTCTCTCTTTTCATCCATGCTTAGCTTACTACATTTTGATGGGTCAAGTGCACTTCCTGAGTAAAAGAAAAAGGACAACGTCTCATTTATATACTTTATCTAAGAGAAGTGTCAAAGAAGTGAAAGCTTTTTAATTGACTCAAGTGTACCTAGTAATATACACGTACATATGTAAGTATACCTACACAGATAACAGGTAAACAATAAGAGCCTAAGGATGAACTTTAAAGAAACTAATAATAGATAATTCTTCCTTTTCATTAACAGCCATGATAATGCCCATGACATCACCACCTACAAACACCAAATCAGCTAAATATACCCAGTACGAAGTAACTTGTCTCCATAGCCAAACCCTTTAGGAGGCTCATTGGAGTTGCATGGACTAAATTTCTTCTTATCATATAAATATTGACTAATTAATATATTAAACATGTAAAAGAAAATGGTTGACTTTTTATTGATAAAGACATTCCAACTACATCAATGATACAACTTTTTCAGAATGATCTGAAAGAAAGAGAAAACTAAATGGTCAGCAATAATACTTGTGTTAACCATAGGAAAAATCAAAAATAAAAAATGAAAAAAAAAAATCACTGATACAAACAATGAAATGCCTCTTCTCCTGCACTTTCATAGGGGTCATCACCAAGTGCTAATCCAAAGTGGCATGCCATAAAGATAATAGTCCACCATATCAAATAACTCAGCTTTGTGAATACAAACAAATTCAACATAATGCAGGAATATTATATAAAGAGAAAACAATGTTTACCAACCTCTAAAATTCAACCACCACAATGTTTTTCTTCTATAAACTATATATAAATGTTGAAAATTAACAAAGAGATTCAACAACTCAGTGTAATAAACACCTAAAGAGCAAGAAATTCTATTTTTGCGCCTCAAAAACCCAGAAACTCTAATCAATACCTAAATCATTAAGATCAAGGATATCACAATTTAAATGACCACAGAAATTATAAATCCATTATTTTACCTTCAGACTACGGAAAAATAAAACACAGGACGTTTCAATGGTTGAAATGACAAATCACTCAGAAAAGGAAAAACAAAATTAGAAAACAGAAATAATTGCATCCAACAAACTGATCCAAAATAAATAAATAAACAAATTTTACCCTCAAAAGATAAATCCATATTTAGAATTATGGAATAATTACAGCCAACTAAGCAAATCACATTACCACCAAATCCAACCTGCAAAAGAGAGAAAATTCCTTTAAAAAAACATCCTCACAGAAACAAAATGTCAGGGAAAAAAAAACAAAAAGAAAGAAATTCTTCCCAGAAAAAAAAAAAAAGAAAAAGAAAAAAGAAAATATCATAAACCCAAATTACGAAAGAGAGAGCGAGTGGGAGTGAAAGGGAAGGGAATAAGAGATACCCAAAAAAGGGTGTTTGAAATTCTACCACAACGAGCGAATCCATGACTTAGGAGATGTTCTATTCATCTTTCTCTTTCTAATCTCTCTTGCTATAGAGATTATATCTTTATAGATAGATATGTAACTCTCGTTAAAACACAAGTTGGGATTTATGTGCGAGTGTGTGAGTGTGTGTATGGGTCCTCCTTTGGTTTTCAGGACCCGAAGGTGTAGTGACGAGATTCGAGGAGGATTGTTAGAGAGAGAAGATGCAGAGGAAGAGAGAGAGATGGAGAGGAAAAGTACTAAATAAATAGTCCAGAGAGAAGAGATGCAAAGTGGCTGCATGTCATCTTCTTTTCCTACCCTCTTACTCAACGTTACTTTATTTATCCCTTTTTTATGATTTTTTTTTTTTTACAATATTTATTTATGCTTCCTGTTCATATTCAATTCATCCATGGATTCCCTGTCCAATCCAGGAAAATTTTGTTTCCAAGCTGGATTTGGATTCGTCCAAAATGAAATTTTGTTTTAAATTTTTTGTTATCATTTTTCATCCAATGATATTAAATTATTTTTAAGATGTTAAATGGGAGCTGTCTCATAATTTTTATTTATTTTTTAAATTATAATAATATATAAATTTATTATTATAATTTATTTAATTTTATCTGATTTTTAAATAATCTAGTAGATTAATTCAAAATAATCTAGAAGTTTAAGCTTATATTTAATTAATAAAAATTTGACTTCATTTAAAAAAACTAATATTAATAGATTAAATATATCAGATAATTAATTAGATTGTTATAATAAATACATATATCTATATATAAGTATTTGATTAACTTAAAATTATAAATTATTTTGATGGAATCTAATTAGAATTTGATGACCGTTGGATTTCTCTATCCCGATTTGAGGCTGGGCCCATGGTAACAGCCTATTACCTGAAGACCTTCAAACCTCCCACATGAATCAGGTTCGGCCCGCTCAGCCTTAAGACCGGGCTCCATCCAGATTTCTCAGTTAGACCGGTCCAACCTTCTCAGCCCAACGTCCCGATTTTCTTTGGGCTCAATCTTGAATTCCTCTTCCTGCCCAGCCCGTAGGAAGGAAGGTGGCCAGCCCATCCAGCCCGTCCCCCGGGTGAGTCCATCCGCACACGTATCAGAAGAGAATTAAATGGCCTTTACATATGCTGTAGATGTCTAATATCCTCGTACGATCGTATTAGTATGGCAAAGACAGGTGACCCAATAGAAATAAGGCCGTTACACGCCATTGGCAGAGGAAGAAAAAGAATAAAAGGAGAGGGTCACTCTTCTTTCAGACTAAGTTTTTCTCTAAGTTCACAAAACTCTTGTAAAGCCCTACTTTCTGAATTTCAGATCATGAGAATTAATTATGCAAAAGTATGGTGGAAATTATAAATTATGAGTTTATAATTTAATAATTAATATAGAAAATAAATAATAAAAACTTCAAACAGAAACTCTTTTTCTTTCAAATCTCATAAGTTAGTTTAAGAAAATAAAATAAAATAATTTTTTATTTTGTAAAAAAAGATTACTTTTAAAAAAATAACCTAATTTTCATTTTGATTGACAAATGTATTTCATTAATTATTTAAGAAAAATGTGATAAAATAATTTCATCGAAGAAATAATTTTATTGTAGCTGTCACATGATTATTTATGAAAAAAAAATCTTTCTTGCAAAAAATTATTTAAATTAGTTTATCTTACTACATACAATATTTTAATAAAAATTTTGAAGTTACATGTATTAAACATTTTTAACGTATGGTCAAAAACAAATGGTTTCAATCAATTTATGATTTAAAATGTGTAGAAGCGTAAAATGATTATACATACGTAAACATAAAAATCACGCTACATCAATTTTTAATTAATTTAAAACTTGAATTTAGACTTAAAATTAACTTTCATGCATTTAATCAATTTATAATGTGACAATTGCCTAAAAACAAAATTCTAAACCTTATGAATTTTAATAATTCTACCCCTAAAAGATTTTTATAATAATATATTATAATTGCGCGTATTGATTTTATTGTATTACGCTATTATCAAATGTCAATGTAACAACCATTAATAATCTATTATGATATAATTTAAAGAAATAAAAAAATCAAAGACGTGAATGTGAAAAATAATAAAGTTTGAAGTTTTTTTTTCTTAAAATGATAAATTTATCATAAACTTTTTTTTCTATATTTTTTTACCAAACATAATTATATAAATGAATGAGCAGATTTGCGAACAGATCGGTGAACAATTTTTTAATATCATAAGGGAAACAAAGTCAAACCCCACATATATTTTCATAAGCCAAATCTAATTTTTTTAACGTTTAACTCTATATAGTTTAATTACACTTTTAAAACTTAACTTAACGATCCAAATATATGCATGTTTACGAGTTAATTTATTTATATATTTATTTAACTAAAATTATTTAGTTTTATACTTATTAATTTTAAATTAAAACTCATTATATATGAAATAAATTGAATCGTTCGTGAACTATTCGAGACTAATCTCGATTAAAAACTCGATTTGTCTAAACTTGTTTGCTAAACAAGCTAAGTTTGAGCTTATTAATACTCAGTTCGAGTTCAAAATTAGTAAAACTCGAGTTTAAAATTAGTAAAGCTCCAATTCGATTCAAACTCAAAAAAATTTTAGCGAATCAAGATTGAGCTCTTCAAAACTCAGCTCGACTCGATTCGTTTACACTACTAAGGCTAGAAAAAACATATCAATCCAACCAAAAAACCTAATAAGCATATCACACCAACCATAAACCCAAACCAAACCACAAGTTGCCCACAACCTAGAATTGAAAGAAACTAAAGCCTAGCCAGGCCACAGACCGATATACCGCAGCTATTAATGTTTCTTCAACTGTTCAACCCTTTCGAGCACAGAAAAGCAAACTGGAAACATCATAACCAATAAATGGTGGAGCCCAATCCAATAAATCGACACAAACAAACAACACAAGACATGCATGCAAATGAAAAACCCTAGCCAAACCCTAGCAACTCGAAAGAAACGATTGCAAAGGAGGCAACACTGCAGAGGTTTAAGCAATCTAATAGTCGATAGTAATGTGACTCACCAGACGAATCGATGTGGGCCCAAGTTACAATACCACAGAACAAGCAACCTTTTCAAAACCAAAAGCCAAGAAGTTCACATTCAAAATGCAAATACAAAGCAACTGCCTCCGTTGAAGCAATTGGGACATGCAAAAGCAAAGAACACATGAAACTAAAATAAAACCATCATGGCCAAAGTAGGTGAGGGATAATCTAGAGGCTGAGTGATGGTTCCCTATCCAAAGGTAGAGGGAAAAAAATAAACAAGAAGAAAGATGAAAGAAAAAAAAAACTCAAACAAAACTCGAAGAACAAAAAGACAAACTCCAATCATCCCCTCGTCATGCACACAATGTTCTCTTCTCTTATGATCTTTTGCTCTTCTCTTCCCCCTCACTCTCTTCTCTTCTCTTTTTTGTTTCTCTCTCTTCTCTCATTTCAAACTTATTTCTTTTTGTTTTCAACATTCGTACAAGAAAATAATTTTATTATATTTTTTATTTTTTATCTAAACAAAATTGAAAAAAACTAGTAAATGGAAAATAATATTTTACATCCCTCCATTTATTTGTTTAATAAAATGAAATTTTAATATGAAAATTTAAAATTATTGTACTTCATCAATAATAAATATTTTGAAAATGTTGATCATAAAATAATCTTTCAATCATTTTAATAATGCAACTCAAATTTTAATAATAGACATCTTTATTTTTGCTTTCTTTTGTATTTTAATTCAGGAATTTCAATTTTACCATAATAGACCAATTTTATAAATATTAAAAAATATTAATCATTTTATAAATTAAAATTGGGAAGAATGTGTCTTTGTAGCAAGTCAAGTAACATAATTATTATTAAGCAATGGATTCAAAGTGACATATCATTATCACTCTAGTGAATTTGTAGTTAATCATAATTAATTTATTAAATTAAAATGATTTAACATTTTAAAAGATCATCCTAACTTGAAAAAATTAAAAGCCTCTAAATTGGCATGTTGGGACTTGATTTCAGAATATGTTATAAGGAGTGTGAGGCTAACATCAAGTGGTTGAAATTTATTCTAGTTTTAGCGATAGGGCAAGAAATAATTTTGTTGGAATGCAATAGAGAGTGAATGAATCTCTATCATTTTTTACAACATTAAGTGTAGTTTCAAAGTGGTCTACAAAATAACAATAGAAAGTGAATATGTTAAGAGACACGTTGGAGGCATATTTTGGATATACACAAAAAGGATAATTACATATTTCTATCTTGTCACATACTTTATTTTTATTAGATTATGTGTACTTGTTGTTTCTATTATATTAAATATGCTAAAAGAATAATTAAAGTTTGTAGTAAAATTTGATTAAATGGTATTTATATGCATGGCTATGAAGTAATAAGGAATAATTATTTTATATCCAAATAGTAATTGTAACGCCCCGGAAATCCGGACCGCTACCGGCGCTAGGATCCGGGTCGACTTAAGGCCGCCGGGACCCGTAGCAAGCCTGACATATAACCTGTAAACCTATATAATCCCATACATGATCATCAACATGCATAAAATTTTAAAACTTTTCTTCATACATACTGTCATCAACTAACTCAACCTGTGCATACTCTGAACATATACATAACATAGTCCCTCTGTGGGATCTCATCAAGCCTTAAAGGCAAAACAACCTGTGTTGAGTTAGTTTACATAAACATCATAACATAAGATCATGTATATACAAAAGGGATTAACAATATATTATGGTCAAGCACAACTCTATCCTCAATGACCTCATTACATAACATCCTGAGTATTTTTACATTTCATCATAATACATTCGTCATGTCCACAAACTAACTATTACATACATATGACTTTTTCTCTTCTTGCCTTCTCTATCTATCCCGTACCTGCAAACCTGGGGGTTAGGGGAGAGGGGTGAGCTAGATGCCCAGTGAGTAGAACTGTAAAAAGAATATTTAAAATATGCTATCATGAAATGCGCCACTGCACAAACAAATCACACCACGGATGGACTGATTCAAAAATCCCTCAACTCCATGCCCGGCCCTATTATGGGCACCACAGGACTTCGTATTGCCCGGCCCTATTATGGGCACCACAGGACTTCGTACTCGGAGTTATTGCCCGGCCCTATTATGGGCACCACAGGACTTCGTATTGCCCGGCCCTATTATGGGCACCACAGGACTTCGTATATAGAGGGCTAATGAATCATCCTAGTGTCCATCCACTATCATCTATCACAACAATACAATGCGGCATAGTCGTGAGTTCTAATGCAACAACCTATAATATGATCATGATGCATGAAGCATGATAAAAGCATTTCATTTCTAAATTTAAAAGGTTAAGTTTAGTTCCACTCACCTCTGGCAGACTCTGACAAACTCTGTAGCAGCTGTCTCACTGCTGGGGTCCTTGGTTCCTCGGGTCCGAACCTACACAGGTGGACTCCAATGAGGGACCAAACATACATAAACATAACTCTAATATATTCCCCAAAAACCCCCTAAAACAACCTGAAAATATCACATAGAGGTATGCATGAAATGGCTGAACAGGGCACTTTCGGCGGCACCTTCGGCGGCCGAAAGTCCTGGACAGAGACGAAACTCAGGCAGGTTCGGCGGCACATTCGGCGGCCGAAAGTCCCAGACAGAGACGAAAGTCTCTTTTCGGGGGCACCTTCGGCAGCCGAATGCTGCCTCCACAAGAGGGGTTCGGCGGCCGAAACTTCCTTCGGCTGCCGAACCTGGTTTCTGCCAAACGGGCAGAAACTTGGTTCACATGAACCTCCTGCCTCCCAAATCCACAAATCAAGCATATACTCCAACCAAATCATGCATACAAGTTCCTAGGGGCCTCAAACATGCATATACCCCCTCTACAACACTTCAATCATACACAATCAAGCTACATTGTTCAAAAAGTCATCAAAAACCCATAGGTTCAACATATACCCTAACATGCATTCTACCCCTTAAAACTTCGTAAAACTTGTTTAAATTGTACATTGAGCTTAAGATCGGCTCTTACCTCTTGGAGATCGAGGGTTGAGGAGATCTAAACTTGGAGATGGGAGAAGTTTCAAACTTTTGGTCTCCAAGCTCCAAAACTCGTTCTAAGCTCAAAGATCTTCAAAACCAAAGTTATAAACTTGTAAAGATCATGGAAAAAGGAAGGAAAAACTCAAGATTGGGGAAGGATGGCAGAATGCTCACCTTGGCCGAAATGGGGAGAAAAAGCTCGCCCATTTTTGGCTAAGGGACCCTTTTATAGGTGGCTGGCCAGGCCACGTTCGGGGGCCGAATGTGCCTCCGCATCCATGCAATGTTCGACGGCTGAACTTGACTTTCGGCGGCCGAACCTGAACTTCCCTAACTCATGCTTTCGGGGGCCTAACGTGCCTCCAAAACGCATGCATGTTCGGCGGCCGAACTTGACTTTCGGCGGCTGAACCTGAGTTTTCCTCCAAAGACTTTTCATGCAAAACTCATTTAGTTTCATACTTTAAAACATTAAAATACATGAAAACATTTTATAAAACATGATTCTACCCTTCTAGAGGTCTCCGACATCCGAGATTCCACCGGACGGTAGGAATTCCGGTACCGGAGTCTAGCCGGGTATTACATTCTCCCCCCCTTAAGAACATTCGTCCCCGAATGTTCCTCACTAGCACACATAGCATGGCAAAGAACATAACACACATACTAGGTACATAAACACATAGGGATCTAACCTTAAAAGAGATGAGGGTACTGCTGGAGCATAGACTCCCGTGTCTCCCAAGTGCATTCCTCTAGATTGTGGTGGTTCCACAGGACTTTCACCATCGGGATTTCCTTGTTTCTTAACTTTCTGATCTGGGTGTCTATGATCCGCACTGGCTGTTCAACATAGGTGAGATCCTCTTGGACCTCCACATCAGACTCACTAAGAACCTTGCTCGGATCTGACACAAACTTCCTCAACATTGAAACATGGAAAACCGGATGGATTCTTTCCATTGAAGTAGGTAAATCCAGCTTGTACGACACATTCCCAATCTTTTGCAAGATTTCAAAGGGTCCGATGTACCGTGGGGCTAGTTTACCTTTCTTCCCAAAGCGAACCACTCCCTTCATTGGAGACACCTTGAGCAATACCAGATCCCCCTCCTGAAACTCTAACTGTCTTCTGCGGACGTTTGCATAGCTCTTCTGTCTGCTTGCAGCAGTCTTGATTCTTTCTCTGATTATGGGCACCACCCTGCTGGTGATCTCTACTAACTCAGGCCCTGCCAAGGCCTTTTCTCCAACTTCCTCCCAGCAAACAGGTGACCTACACTTCCTCCCATATAAAGCTTCATATGGAGCCATCCCGATGCTAGCATGATGGCTGTTGTTGTAGGCAAACTCCACCAAAGGTAGATGCTGCCTCCAAGAACCGCCAAAGTCCAGCACACACATTCTGAGCACATCCTCGATAGTCTGGATGGTCCTTTCTGACTGTCCATCAGTCTGGGGGTGGAAGGCAGTACTGAAATCCAACCTAGTACCCATGGCATTCTGCAGACTCCGCCAAAACCTGGAGGTGAACTGGGGCCCTCTATCTGACACTATAGAAACAGGAACCCCATGCAGCCTGACTATCTCATCCACATATACCTGTGCCAACTTGTCCACAGAGTAGCCACTCCTGACAGGAATGAAGTGAGCAGATTTGGTGAGTCTGTCCACAATCACCCATATGGAGTCCACTCTGTTGGACGCCGCCGGTAACCCTACTACGAAATCCATAGCTATATTTTCCCATTTCCATTCTGGGATAGGTAGCGGGTTAAGCATTCCAGCCGGCTTCTGATGTTCCAGCTTCACCCTCTGACATACTTCGCAGACTGACACGAACTGTGCCACTTCTTTCTTCATAGCTGGCCACCAATAAACCTTCTTTAGATCTTGATACATCTTGGTGGCTCCGGGGCGAACGCTGTATCTTGCATTATGAGCCTCTCTCATAATGTCTCCTTTTAGCCCAATGTCATCTGGTACACATAGTCTGCTCCCATAGCGGAGGATCCCCTTACTGTCGAATCTGAACTCACTATTATTGCCTGACTGAACAGTCCTGGCAATTTTCACTAACTCCGGGCCCTCATGCTGTTTCTGAGCCACCTGCTCCAGAAACACGGGTGCCACTCTCATCTGGGCCACCAAGGCACCTGTACCAGACAACTCCATCTGTAAACCTTCCTCAATAAGCTTGTAGAACTCCTTCACCACGGGTCTCCTCTCTACCGCGATGTGGGATAGACTACCGAGTGATTTCCGGCTTAAGGCGTCTGCCACAACATTCGCCTTACCCGGATGGTACTGAATCTTGCAATCATAGTCACTCAGCAGCTCCACCCACCTCCTCTGCCTCAGATTCAGATCCCTCTGACTCAAGATGTACTGCAGGCTCTTATGATCTGTAAAGATCTCACATTTCACCCCATAGAGGTAATGCCTCCACATCTTGAGTGCAAAGATTACTGCTGCCATCTCAAGGTCATGTGTGGGGTAATTCAACTCATGCTTCTTCAGCTGCCTAGAAGCATAAGCGATCACCTTCTCATTCTGCATCAGTACACAACCCAGTCCCACACGGGACGCATCACAAAAGACTGTAAAGTCCTCATCATTAGATGGCAGAGCTAACACTGGTGCTGAAGTCAACCTTTTCTTAAGCTCTTCGAAACTCTCCCCGCACTGGTCGGTCCACAGAAACTTCTGATTCTTCCTGGTTAGTCTGGTCAGAGGAGCTGCTATCTTTGAGAAGTCCTGAACGAACCTCCTGTAGTAACCTGCCAAACCCAAGAAACTTCTAATCTCTGTCACTGAAGTGGGTCTAGGCCAGTTAGCCACAGTTTCTGTCTTCTTGGGATCTACCTCAATACCATTCTCTGACACTACATGCCCCAAGAACGAAATGCTCCTCAGCCAGAACTCACATTTAGAGAACTTGGCATACAAGCCATGTTCCCTCAAGGTCTGTAGAACCAACCTCAGGTGATGGGCATGCTCCTCTGCATTCCTGGAATACACTAGGATATCATCTATGAAGACAATAACGAAGTGATCCAGGTACTGGCTAAACACTCTATTCATGAGATCCATGAATGCTGCAGGGGCGTTAGTTAACCCGAACGGCATCACAAGGAACTCAAAATGCCCATACCTGGTCCTGAAAGCTGTCTTTGGAACGTCCTCTTCTCTGATCCTCAGCTGATGGTACCCCGATCTCAGATCTATTTTGGAGAAACAACCCGCTCCTGCTAGCTGGTCGAATAGATCGTCGATCCTTGGCAGAGGGTACCTATTCTTGGTAGTGACTTTGTTCAACTGTCTGTAGTCGATACAAAGTCTAAGGGATCCATCCTTCTTTCTTACGAACAAGACCGGAGCACCCTAAGGTGAGGTACTCTGTCGGATGAAACCCTTTTCTACCAGCTCTTGCAATTGCTCTTTCAACTCCTTTAACTCGGCTGGAGCCATCCTGTAGGGAGGGATAGAGATCGGTCTAGTACCAGGCACCAACTCTATCTCGAACTCTATCTCCCTAGCAGGTGGTAAACCTGGAAGCTCATCAGGAAAGACATCCTGAAACTCTCTGACAACTGGCACCGAGGCCGGCTCCCTGACCTGACTGTCTAGCTCTCTCACATGAGCTAAGTACCCCTGACATCCCTTCCTAAGCAACCTACGAGCCTGAAGAGCTGATATCAGACCTCTAGGTGTGCCCCTCTTGTCTCCTCTGAAGACGACCTCTGACCCGTTCTGATCTCTGAACCTGACTACCTTGTCCCTGCAGTCCAAGGTAGCACCATGGGTAGATAGCCAATCCATCCCTAGAATGACGTCAAAGTCTGTCAAATCTAGAACCACAAGGTCGGCGGAGAGGCATCTTCCCTCAATAAAAACTGGACTGTACTGACAGACTGACACTGCCACTGACGGGTCACACTTGGGTCCACTGACCCATAGGGGACACTCTAACCCAGAGACTATCAGACCCAACCTCTCAACGGCTCTCGGAGCAATAAATGAATGAGATGCACCTGGGTCCATTAATGCATACACATCAGAACACCCAATGACGAGATTACCTGACACCACGGTGTTGGATGTGTTAGCCTCCTGCTGTGTCATGGTGAAGATCATGGCTGGAGCTGACGGACCTTCACCTCGGGAACCAGAAGAAGAGGTTGCCCCTCTCCCTCTACCTCTGCCACTGCCCTGAGTTGTGGCTGGAACTGCTGGCTGTGCCACACTACCAGAAGCTGTCTGCTGGGGCTGGCCCATAAAAGGCACTCTAGGACAATCCCGAGCTATGTGTCCCTCCTGTCCACATCTGAAACATGCATTAGTCCCAGCTCGACACACTCCCCTGTGTGGTCTTCCACATCTCTGGCATTCTGTACCATCTGAGCCTGAGCTCGAGCCACCGCCAAATCCCAGACCGGATTTCAACTTGTTCCAAAACTTATTCTTCTTCGATTTCTTGGTGGTGCTATCCCACCTCTTCTTACTTGAGCTCTGAGAAGAGAAACCTGGTCCTCCTCTGTTTGGGGTCTTAACCCCTGAAGACTGGGTCACTGACTGCTTCACTGACCCCTCAACTATAGCACTTGCCTCCATTCTTCGAGCCATATCCACCACAGTGTGGAAACTTTCTCTCTCAGCTGACTGAACCAACGAGGAGTACCTGGAATGCAGCTTCATAACATATTTCTTGGCTTTCTTAGTATCTGAATCTAGAGCTTGCCCTGAAAAAGGCAATAGCTCCAAGAATTTATCCGTGAACTCCTCTACACTCATGTGCTCTGACTGCCTCAGTTGTTCAAACTCAATCATCTTCAGTTCTCTAGAACTGTCTGGAAAAGCCCATCCAGCGAACTCATTCGCAAATTCTTCCCATGTCATACCGTCTAGTCTCGGGTCCACATAACACTTGAACCATTCCCGTGCCTTCTTGCACTTTAAAGTGAACCCTGCCATCTGAATGGCCCTGCTGTCACTTGCCCCTAGCTCATCAGTTATTGTCTTCACTACTCTCAGATACTCAAAGGGGTCATCCCCTGACTTGTATTTGGGAGCATCTAGCTTGAGGTAATCTGTCATCTTTACCTTGCTCCCATCCACTGAGCTAGGTCTAGGTGGTTGAGTAACTGGGGCTGCTGGTTCTGTAGGTGGTGGAGGTGGAGGTGCAGCATTCCCCGAGGTGGGGTTTGCCGGGTTTGGATAGAAGGGTGAGGGTGGATAAGCTGGGTACTGTGGGTAAGGTGGATAGAAAGGTGGATAAGGCATGTAGGTAGGGTAGGGGTTAAAGATGGAGTAATCCGATGTGCCTCCCATCGGATACCCTGAACCCTGTGGGAAGGGTGGATAATGGGGTGGAAAACCATACCCCGAGGCCTGAACGCCTCCCTGTGACTCCCCTGTCCCTTCTTCCTGCATGCTCACATCCAGGTTCCCATCCCTCCTCTGATCCTCTTCCATCACCTCCCTCACATCTGAAGAACTTCCACCTCTATCTGTCCCCCTTCTGCTAGCATCAAAAGACCTTCTAGGGTCCCTTGACACCCTTTCTCTGTTGCTCTACAAGACATTGCCCTAGGCAATGTAGGAGGACGGGCGCTCGTGCCCTCATCCTCAGGTGGCACTCCAGTCAATCGCGCAGATCGACGAGTTCCTCTCATCCTATTCTCTGAAAAACAGTTCATAACAAGCAAACATTAGCATCATATGGTTCATGTGGGCACACATGAACCCTCATCACATACATCATATAGCATAGCATATCATTAATGCACATGTACAAAATCATGGCATTTCACATCATCATGCAAGACAGGACTCAACATCCTATCCTAGTGGACATGACTTTCCTATTGTGCTTGACCTGCTATAACATCTATGAGCCCGACACTCTAGGTCCGACCATGTGAACCTAGGGCTCTGATACCATTCTGTAACGCCCCGGAAATCCGGACCGCTACCGGCGCTAGGATCCGGGTCGACTTAAGGCCGCCGGGACCCGTAGCAAGCCTGACATATAACCTGTAAACCTGTATAATCCCATACATGATCATCAACATGCATAAAATTTTAAAACTTTTCTTCATACATATTGTCATCAACTAACTCAACCTGTGCATACTCTGAACATATACATAACATAGTCCCTCTGTGGGATCTCATCAAGCCTTAAAGGCAAAACAACCTGTGTTGAGTTAGTTTACATAAACATCATAACATAAGATCATGTATATACAAAAGGGATTAACAATATATTATGGTCAAGCACAACTCTATCCTCAATGACCTCATTACATAACATCCTGAATATTTTTACATTTCATCATAATACATTCGTCATGTCCACAAACTAACTATTACATACATATGACTTTTTCTCTTCTTGCCTTCTCTATCTATCCCGTACCTGCAAACCGGGGGGTTAGGGGAGAGGGGTGAGCTAGATGCCCAGTGAGTAGAACTGTAAAAAGAATATTTAAAATATGCTATCATGAAATGCGCCACTGCACAAACAAATCACACCACGGATGGACTGATTCAAAAATCCCTCAACTCCATGCCCGGCCCTATTATGGGCACCACAGTACTTCGTATTGCCCGGCCCTATTATGGGCACCACAGGACTTCGTACTCGGAGTTATTGCCCGGCCCTATTATGGGCACCACAGGACTTCGTATTGCCCGGCCCTATTATGGGCACCACAGGACTTCGTATATAGAGGGCTAATGAATCATCCTAGTGTCCATCCACTATCATCTATCACAACAATACAATGCGGCATAGTCGTGAGTTCTAATGCAACAACCTATAATATGATCATGATGCATGAAGCATGATAAAAGCATTTCATTTCTAAATTTAAAAGGTTAAGTTTTGTAACGACCTGTAACGACCCGAAAACCGGTACCCCTCTGTAACGGCCCGAACCATCACTGGCACTAGGATCCAGATCGGCTTAAGGCCGCCGGGACCCGTAGTCAGCCAACTATACTCTCTGTGTACCTGATAAATCCCATACATGATACAAGATACTCAACAATCCTGTAAAACTCTGTAGGCTTAACTACTGCTACTCAGATATATCAATCTGAAATGGCCCTCAGGGCCTATACCAGGGACTACTATCTGCTGTGGATCAAGGGATTGAAACCCTTTTACTCTGTAACACAATCCACTGGTATCTCATCAAAGCCATACATTAAGCCTAACTCACACATTTCTCATCAAGAAACGTAAAACAGGATTCATGTACAAGGGATTAATCATACAATAACAATAATACTAGGGAAAGCACAAGTCTATCCAGTATATGACAGTACATATCTATACACATTACATTACCACTAATCTTTGAGTTACATCATGTCCACTATTCTATTACAACCATACATTCATGCATATCTTCCCTCTGTACTCTTGATGACTTTAACTTCCCATAGCTATCTCAGAACCTGCAAAACTGGGGTTAAAGGAGTGGGATGAGCTCTAGAGCCCAGTGAGGTGGAACAATAAAAAACAGTTCATTCATTACATGCTCTTATGAAATGCATCACATCACAACTATATCATCTCAAGGATGAACTTGTCACCAATAGCCCTCAATTACAATATAATAAATACCAACTATGCCAAGGAGACTATGTCATCACCTGGTCTACACTTATCTCTCTGATATCATAACATAACCAACTGTGCCAAGGAGACGATGTCATCACCTGGTCTACACTTAACTCTGATATGACAGCCCAGCTGTCTCACTCATAGTACCAGGAGCGACCTGGACTATCCAGGGGCGACCTGGTATGGCTATCTCATGCCATAACTCTGTATCTGTTCTCTGTCAAGGGCTAAGGATCATTCAACATTCATCCACACAATTATCATCTTATGCAATGCATCACCTTCGTGATTTCTAATGCAATACAACCTAATACAAAACATGGCAATTTATGATGCATGGATCATGATAGAATCGTGTCATTTCTCAAGATAAAATATGAAGTTTAGTTCCACTCACCTCTGCTCTTCTGGCAGATACTGTACTGACTCTGAGCTCTCTAACTCTGATGACCCCCTCGAACTCTCGGGTCCAATCCTACACACATGGACTCGAATGAGGTGTCACACATACTTTGAATAGCTCGTAAACAAATCCCCATAATCCCCTCGAAACCACTAAAACTAATCACATAACTCATGCAAAAGAAGGCTGGACAGAACACATTCGGCAGCAGGTTCGGCGGCCGAATGTCCTCTCCAGAGCCGAAACTCATGCATGTTCGGCGGCACCTTCGGCGGCCGAATGTGCATGACAGATCCGAAAGTCCATTCTTTCGGAGGCAACCTTAGGCAGCCGAAACTACCTCCACAAGAGGTTCGGCGGCCGAATCTTCACTTCGGCGGCCGAAGCTGGGTTCTCCAGAAGGCAGAACCTTGCTTCCTCTCCTGCACAACGTCTCCAACACACTCTAACATGCTTAACTCAGCGTTTTCACTCACATATACTCTGGTATATGCACAAAGGGGTCTAAAACTACCTATTAACCCCAACAAAACAACAAGCAGAACACATAATCAAACCTCTCCATAAACGCATCAAAACTAACCTAAGCATGCAACTCTATATAAACTCCCATAACCTCTGTAAAACAAACGATTAATAACCATTAAAACAACCTTAAAACAAACTTAAAGACTTTCCTTACCTCCTGAAACTAGAAGAGGAACAACCTGAACACAGCAAATCCCCTTCTCAAGCTTCAACCACCAAAACCTCTCTTTTCTCTCTTTTCTCTCAAAATGTTCAAACTTACTGAAAACACAACCAAACCCTCTGCCTAAGCTGATAAAAGCTTGCAGATGAGTCAAGGGAGACGTGGCCTAACCTCTGGTCATGATCTGGAGGCAAACACCTGGCCAAATCACGGACTGAGGAGCATGCACAACTAGCCGACTTCCTCAGCTTCGGCTGCCGAAACTGCATGCAAAACCATGCAACTTTCGGGGGCCGCACATAACCTTCGGGGGCCGAACATTGGGCACTTTCGGCTGCCGAACTTAACCTTCGGGGGCCGAACATGACAGAAACTCCTTTGGCCAATGCTCCACAAAACTCAACTCGTTTTCTACCCTAAACCTTTAAAACACTTGAAAACATTTGAGAAAACTTTCTCGTACCCTTCCGGAGACCTCTGACATCCTCGAATTCCACCGAACGGTAGAAATTCCGATGTCGGAATCTAGCCGGGTATTACAAGTTTAGTTCCACTCACCTCTGGCAGACTCTGACAAACTCTGTAGCAGCTGTCTCACTGCTGGGGTCCTTGGTTCCTCGGGTCCGAACCTACACAGGTGGACTCCAATGAGGGACCAAACATACATAAACATAACTCTAATATATTCCCCAAAAACCCCCTAAAACAACCTGAAAATATCACATAGAGGTATGCATGAAATGGCTGAACAGGGCACTTTCGGCGGCACCTTCGGCGGCCGAAAGTCCTGGACAGAGACGAAACTCAGGCAGGTTTGGCGGCACATTCGGCGGCCGAAAGTCCCAGACAGAGACGAAAGTCTCTTTTCTGGGGCACCTTCGGCAGCCGAATGCTGCCTCCACAAGAGGGGTTCGACGGCCGAAACTTCCTTCGGCTGCCGAACCTGGTTTCTGCCAAACGGGCAGAAACTTGGTTCACATGAACCTCTTGCCTCCCAAATCCACAAATCAAGCATATACTCCAACCAAATCATGCATACAAGTTCCTAGGGGCCTCAAACATGCATATACCCCCTCTACAACACTTCAATCATACACAATCAAGCTACATTGTTCAAAAAGTCATCAAAAACCCATAGGTTCAACATATACCCTAACATGCATTCTACCCCTTAAAACTTCGTAAAACTTGTTTAAATCGTACATTGAGCTTAAGATCGGCTCTTACCTCTTGGAGATCGAGGGTTGAGGAGATCTAAACTTGGAGATGGGAGAAGTTTCAAACTTTTGGTCTCCAAGCTCCAAAACTCGTTCTAAGCTCAAAGATCTTCAAAACCAAAGTTATAAACTTGTAAAGATCATGGAAAAAGGAAGGAAAAACTCAAGATTGGGGAAGGATGGCGGAATGCTCACCTTGGCCGAAATGGGGAGAAAAAGCTCGCCCATTTTCGGCTAAGGGACCCTTTTATAGGTGGCTGGCCAGGCCACGTTCGGGGGCCGAATGTGCCTCCGCATCCATGCAATGTTCGGCGGCCGAACCTGAACTTCCCTAACTCATGCTTTCGGGGGCCTAACGTGCCTCCAAAACGCATGCATGTTCGGCGGCCGAACTTGACTTTCGGCGGCCGAACCTGAGTTTTCCTCCAAAGACTTTTCATGCAAAACTCATTTAGTTTCATACTTTAAAACATTAAAATACATGAAAACATTTTATAAAACATGATTCTACCCTTCTAGAGGTCTCCGACATCCGAGATTCCACTGGACGGTAGGAATTCCGGTACCGGAGTCTAGCCGGGTATTACAGTAATAAAGAATCACTTCATTGCCTTGCATTTTTTTTATTTTATATTATTGTATTTTCTTGGTTGCCAAGTTAAAGTTCATGTAAAAAGTAAATTTATAGAGTCCAATTGACATGGAGCAACTAGCCTTAGACTTTACGGTTGACTTGGACCGGATCTAACTTTTGCTTCCGACGTCTGATAGAGACCCACGATAGTTTTTCGAAAAGGAAATTTCGAGATGCTCGACTTTCAAAAGTGTGACGAAGGCCGCAAGAATGTCACAAAGTTCGATATGGAAATTTCATCGTTTAGGGGTCAATTTTGCATTTTAATTATTTTTTTGGATATTTTGGATATTTTCATAATTTTGCATATTATGGTTTTATTTCTATTATAAATAGCCTCCCTTGACTATTAGAAACGCACGTTTCAATCTTTGAAGAATTTCAATAAGACTGTTTGTCTTTCAGCCTATCTTTTTTCTTATATCGTCTTAACCAAACGATATTGATTAAAATTTCTAACAGAGTCTAATTAGTCCTTTATCACCAACTTTTACTTATGTTTATGAAACTCATATATTGAGTGGTTGGAGGGATTATAGTTAGAAGGTCATATGGAACATAAGAAATCTCTACTGTTTGTTGTGACATCGAGTGTAGTTTTAAGGTGGTCCACTTGATAGCAGTAAAAAGCAAACACAAATGGTAGATCCAATATATAAAAAAATCGAAATAAAGAGAGAAGTGACACATTAGAGATATATTTTGGATACAAACAAAAAGGGGTATTTTAATCCTATCTTGTACTATATTTTTGTTAACTTACATGGCTTATTATTTCTTTCAATTGTATTAAATCCACTAAGAAAATTATTGAAATTTGCTAAAAATTTTGATTGACCGGTATTTACATGCTTGGGTGTGAAGTTATCAAGAATAGTTATTTGATATCTAATTTGTATTGAAGAATCATTTAATTGTATTATATTTTAATTTTTCTTCTTTTTGTATTGTTGTTGTATCTATGCCGATTTTTCTATTAGAATACATGACATAAATTTATATGGAGGTAGGTTATGATGAAGCTTGTAGGATAGGAATTACAAATCTATGGGACTTTAATTTTCAATGATAAAGAAGTAAGGCATATATGAGAAGAAATGGTATATTATGGATTTGTAAAGGTTTTTATTTAATTTAGAGGATAATTATGATGCAAGTAATATATAGATTAATTTGAATAAAACCCATTATTTGATAGGAAATATTATTCTCCTAATAACATGAATAGAGAAAGGGTAGTAGTATTATCCAAGAAGTCATAAATGACTAATCTATTAGTAAAGAATTAGTTGAGGCACTAATTTGAAAATTAAACTAAACTGCCTGTTTTAGATGCTCCTAATATATATGAAAGTAGTGATAATAATTTTATACTACCAACAAGTCATGAGCAAAAGAATTCTCTTTATTAAAGTTTCATTAGAAATTTTGATACAAAAGATGAGAAATAAAAATAAGGTAAAGTTAGGACAAAACCAATTATATCTATATTAGAAGATGCTAGAATATTCTTAATGGAGAAGAATATTCAATAAGGTTGATTTGTTTCATAAATATGAAGACAATATTTGTCATAGAGTTAAGAAAAAAAGATTGAAGATGTAAAGTTGATGATAAGATATTGTATTATAAAACTTCTTGATAGAATTAGATTTTAAGTATCAATAGGTGAAGATGGTTGTATTATATGGTTGTATAATAAATCATGCTCTTGTAGAGCATGGGATATATCAAATATCTTTTCTCATATGCATTAGCTTTTATATTTCATATGAAGTACCATTTAGACAGATGCATCATAGATCTTTATTTCAATAAAAAAAAAATTACTTCAATGAATACAATTATGCATTAGATTCATTAAATAGTTCTAATATATGATCTCAAGTCAATAAACCATATATTTTGTCACCTTAAATAGAAGAAGATGCCTAGTAGATTAAAAAAAAATGAAAAGAATGATATTTTTGAAGAATCTAATAAGGCATAGAGAAGTTTTAGCAAGGTTGAAACTGAAATGATATTTTAATTTTGTTTGCAAGATGAACATAATAAAAAAGGGTTGTCCCAATAATTATAGATGAACCACCAGTAGAAAAACCTCCTAGGTCATATAGAAAATATATTATATTTTTTTTATAAATAGGTCTGGTTAATCAATATAATAAATTTTTTATTTCATACTTGATTAAGACATGAGAGGAAGGTGCACTCTGTGAAGCAAAATCCACCAATTTAATAGGCCATATCCATATATAATTCATGTAACAGTTACAATGAATCGAAAAACTTTATAAATGGTAATATAATTAGCTTTTATACTTTAATATAAAAATATATAATAAACATTAATAGCTTTCTAATTTTATAAATATAGATAAGGTTTGAATTTAGTATTCTTGATAATGAAGATATAAGAACCATATGTGCAATAGTACATTACAATTAGGGTGTTAAGTTTTCAATATAAAAAAAATATTTTAACTTTTTTGTTGGCGAAACTATATCATTTACTAAACATTATCATGTAATTGGCTAATTTTTATTTTATATTTATTTGTAAAACACTATTATATAACTAGCTAATTTTTATAGTAAATTTATTTTGGTTTGATATAATAGGATCATGTAATAAACTTATTTACATACACTAAAAACCTGCACAGTTGATTTACTTATGCAGATGTGCTATTGTTAACCTACAAATTTACATAATTTTTTTAGCACAATATATACGGTCGCTTCTTTATTAAACAAATATAGAAATAATTTTTAATTTACTTAGTTCTTTTCATTGAAAGTTAATGTCATGGGATCTTTATCATATTCACTAGTGTAAACTTTTTGAAATTAGACATACATTATTATATGCATACAATATCATAATATTATTGTCAACTCATTTAAACCATAAATATTCGGCTAAATACATACTTACACAATTGTATTTTAGTATTTTTATCTATCAGAAACTTTAACTTCAATCATGATCCAATAAACACCTAAATGTTAAAAAAAAATATTACTTTCAAACACAATTTGGCCAAATTCATTATTTCAAAGTTGCGCTTAAAACTTTTTTTTTTCAAAATTTGGGTATTTAAAAATAGTTTTTTTTTTTAAAAAATTAGGTGTTTAAAAGTAATTATTTTTAGAGTTTAGGTGTTTATTAGGTCACGATTAAAATTGAGGTATATAATAGATAAAAATGTTAAAGTATAGGTGTGCAAGTATACATTTGGCCAAATTTTAAATATTGAATTTAAGATATTTATTTAAAAATTTTCTAAAATTATAGTCATATGAAAAAGTTTATACAATTAAAATAGAAACACTTGGATTAAAATGTACATTATATATAAACTTTTGGCATTTATTATCCGATTAGCTTAATGAAAAAATGTTAAACTTTATCCATTTTGATAATTGTATACTAATTTTTAACAATTGTATTTCTAGTTTATAGTTATTGGTATAATTATATTTTGCTTTTATGAACTACTATTATATCACCTATTTATGATATTATACAATTATAAAAAGGGTAAATAAACTATATATTTTAGCCAAATATTTATGCAATTTTCTAATTTTAATCAATTCTTTTTTGTCAATTTAACTAAATTGAACATTTTTTTGACAATTTTTACCTAATGGTGAAAAGGGAGTTATAAATAACTAAAATATTATGGTACCCACATGTCAAAAATCATAGTTCTTTAAGTATAATGGTTGTGTTTTTGAGAAACTTGAAATGCAGCCATTTCAATTAGCTTACTATAGATAAAGAAGTTGAGCATCAGTTAAAGTTCTTTCACTTATCGGGTGGCCGTGTTTCCAGACAGAGATAAAAATGTTTGACCTAAGGGAGAATTCTTGTGCCTTTACAAATAATGATCATTGAGTGTAAATACAAAGGCTATTGGTAAAGGAAAAAGAGTAAAAAAAAGGAGGTAAGAACATATTATCGATGATTATTTAACTAACCTTAAAGAACCTATATTGCATGTAATGTTTGATGATTTGATTATTAAACTAGATAATTTGCATTTATGTTAAAAAAATAGGGTTTTTAAACGACAAATTATGTGAGTATGCATTGTGCATTATGATATTGAGTAAAGTTTTGTAAATTATAGTGTAATATCCATTTTATAGTCTAGGTGCAATATCATTCCATTAATATTACAAATGGCTAGTTGAATGGTGGGTCCCTTGTTGAGGTATGAGTTGGAGGAAATATTGTACTCAAGGGTTAATATGAATAGTAAATGTTTACCAAGGTATTAGTATAGTCTTATGGACATGAGATTTAATGTTGTTAAAGAGCCAAGTTATGCTCGAAATAAGGACATTAGTTATTATAGATCGAAAAAGCACATATTTGATTCCCTAAAGTTAGTAACTAATTATGAAAATGTAAGAACCATGTTTTCTAAAGGAGTTGACTAGGGGTTTTTGCACATCTATATAAAAATAATTGATGACCATAATAGTGGAATTGTCTTGAGTATTGTAATATGCATGAGCCCATTGATAAAGGCATAAAGAATATATTTGAGGGAAGTAATATAGAGGTTGATGGTTTATTCACTGATATGATGACTGTGACCTGGAGTACACACCATCGAATGAAGATATCAATGTATTTTAAAGATTACATAAATCTAGTATGAAGAGAGTGATGATGATGATCGTGAATATATTGAAGCAATTTTAAATAATAAATCAATATAAAGGGGTGTGATTGGTAATAACGATGGATTTATGGATGGCTTTAGCTTACGTATTGACTTTAGGCGTAATGAAGCTAATATAAGGTTATTGATTCTATAATAGATGAAGCTGCTAATGTTAGTAAATATAGATACTCTAATAATGGTTTCATCACTCCTAATAGCAGTGAAGAAAATGAGTTAGAGCTTAGAAGAAAAAGGAAAATGAAAAATATAATTTACAGCCCCATATGTTACCATAAGAAACTTACATTTGTTCTAAAATTGGTTTTTGATAATAAAAGACAAGTTAAAGATATTGTAAAAATATATGCTATAATCAATGGTTATTGTGTTAGGTGGGATATAACCTAAACAGGATGGAGGTTACATGCAAGTAAATTTATCCTTAGAGAATTTATATTAAAAGAATTAAAATAAGAATACTTATTAGGTAAAAATTTACAAAAAGGAGAACAAGTGCCACAAAATTTTCTAAGGAGTTTTTATATAAAAAAAAAGGAATTGAAGATTATTTTATGAAATAAAATTATTATTGACTTGAATGAGCAGTATGCTATAACTGTTACAAAGAAAGTGTGTTATAGGGGAAAATAAAGGTAGTCCAAATGCTTAGAGGGACAGTTGAAGAACATTATCTCGACTAAGGCCATATGCTGCTGAATTACAAAGAGTTAATCTATAAGGAAAGTTTTGTTTAAATGTTAAGAGTGTCAACCAAGTATCGATTTTCTCAAATTTATATATGTTTCACATTGCTTAGCTATGGTTAATGGAGAGAATAAATCATCTTAGTCTTGATTCCTCAATGTACTCCTTGATGGCCTATAAATTAAAGCTATATTGGATTTAACTATTATCAACAACCGATGAAAGATAATATTTTCTAATAATGTAGCTTTTTTACTTTTAAATTATTATTTAACAAATCATTCATATGCTAATGATAATTATGCATATATATGCAGGGTTTTATAAATGCAATCATGAATAGGATACCTTTTGCATAACACAAGTATTATACTAGACATATTTATGCTAGTTGAAAGAAAATTCACAAGAAGGAATCATTTAAAAAAATCTTTTGTAGAGCTATGAATTTAACATATGAGGTAGGTTTCAATAACCATATTAAGAATTTAAATAGTTTGGATCTTAAAGCCTATGAAAATTTTATGAAATAGGATTCAACTAAATTCTGTAAGCCTTTATAAACATATTCACAAAGGGTGATGCTATAACTAGTAACTTGATAGAGATATACCATAGATATATATGCAAGGTGATGACATTGCCTTTAATTAATATGTTAGAGGTATAAAAACCTCTTTAATAGAGAGAATGTGTACTAAATGAAACAATGATGAACAAAATAGTGAAAATACTACAACAAATATTAGAATTAGCAATAAAAAATTTTGCAACAATACTAATTTTGTTACTATATAGACTAACAAATGACAACAATATTAATAGTTGTTGTTATTAATGCATAAAAAGATATAACAACAAATAAAAATTATAGGCATTAATAAAAATTTAATTTTAGCAGCAATATTTGTTATTGTTCATAATTATTTTTTTGGTAGCAACTATAATTTAATTGCAAAATATATATGGTCACAATTTTGTAGGAGCAACATGCAACAATCATATTTTGCTGCTATATCTATGGCCATAATTTATAGTAGTAAGATTTGATTTGTTGCATATTGTTACTATAAAATTATGGCCATAGATATTTTGCAGTAAAATTATGGTTGCTGCTAAAAAAATAATTATTAGCAACAATAAATATTGCTGTTTAAAACTTTTTTACTAATGCTCATAATTTTTATTTATTGTTATATATTTTTATGCATTAATAGCAACAACTATTGATATTGTTGCCTTATGTTAGTTTACATAGCAACAAAATTAATGTACTACTAAATTTTTTACTGATAATTCTAATGTTTGTTATAGTGACATTATATGTCTAGGATTAGGACTATAATAAAGAAGATGAAACTAGAAATAAGAAATAGTACTATCAAGTTAGTTATATGTAATTATTTTCAAATGACTTCTGAAGGTAATGTTTTTATAGTTTCTCTCAAAAAGCATACATGTTCTTTTAGAGCATGGAATTTAATTGGAATCCTTTATTCTCATGCATTGTCTTGCATCAGTTTCATAACGCATGAAGTGGAAGATTATGTGGAATACTATAGACAACTATTTGTCTTTTATCTCTTAATGGATGTAGGATATGGCTAGAAGTTGATAGAGATCCAATACTACAAGCACCATATAAAAAAATTGTCTGATAGACCTAAAACGTAGAAAAAAAGGACCAACATGAAAAGCAAAATAATCCAAGTAAATTAAGGAGTTTTGGATTGGTCATGAATTGTAGTCATTATTTGCAAAAAATAAACAACAATGTAGGTTTTCGAAGGATGGCATAATACTGCTATGAGACCACCAAAAGCATATAAATTAGTAACTTCTTTATTACATGGGTTAAGATTAAATTACTCATAATGATTAACTAGATTGTTCTTAAAATTAGGTGCATAAAGTAAAGTAGAGGAAGAAGAACAAGCTGACAATTAGACAACAAGACATGATAGTAGTTGCTGGTATCAATTTCTCAAATATTGAAAATGTAGCTACTTTAGTGAATTTAAGAATGCAAGAAAAAGAAGACAAGTCAGACAAGTTTATAGTGTCAAAATATCATTGAGAAAGGTAATACGATAAAATTTTGATTTTAAATAATTTAAATTGGTTCAATATTCATATGCTAATAATAAATTTGCTTATTTGATGTTATTATGTAAAGATGTCTGGCTAGAGAAACATTAGATTTATATCTGATACACAAATAGTGGCTAATGTAGCAAAGGATTCAACCACAAACTGCAGTTTTTACATCTTAAGCAAAAAGTTGAAGAAGTGCATCCCATATACTACGTGCAGTAATACAACTTAGTCAATCTAGTCAAATATCAAATAATAACATAATGTAAAAAATTTTATTTGCAATTCAAGTGCAGTTGAGATAATTGCAACAAGATCTTCTATTACTACCAGTAGTAGAAATATGAGGAAGACAATCAACTGATAACATAATAATTTGCAGTTTTGGTGTTTAAATAACATTAATAGATTCCTTTTGATTTTTTCTAGCTTTTTAATTAGTACTTGTTAACATTAATGACTTTGAAACCTTTATGTGTAAAATATCATTGACTATGGATACATGCTTGGCACTTTTTAGAATAGCTCAAATATTATAGACTAGTGGGTATAGTTGATAGTTTGGCTTTTGGGTATATATGATATAGGAGTTTTATGTTTATATATTAAAAGAAATATTTATGATCGGAAATATAATAAGAGTATTCAATTAGTAGCTATTTTGATATACAATAGTGTCACTGGTAAAAAAATAAAATAGTGCCCTTTTTATGATTGACCACATGAATAAAATGAGAGTTTTACATTTTGGTTACATTAATTCTTGTTTGCTTTCATAGTTTCAAAATTGAATTACTCATCAATCAATACATATAAGTATGTGTTTTAATTAAAACATTAAAGGCATAATCCCTTTTCATACGTCCATTTCATTTCTATACTTCTTTTCTCAAATTAATTTTAGCTTGTTCATTTATTTTATTAAAATTAAATTTTGTTGTTAGCTCTCATTTAACATGACATCTGCTCTTGAACTCTTTCCATAGCTTCCTTCAACTGAAGGTAAAAATCTCATTTAGATTGCATCTTTTCCACTAACAAGACTGATTGTTCATCTTTTAGAATAACCTATTAAATACATTGCTCTTATGAGATAACACATCTAGGTGAATCCATTCAAAGAAACCATAACTTGACTTAGATAGGATTTTAGAAGAATATTTTGCATTTGACTCCTTCCTTATTGGTGAGACTTATCTTTTGCTCCCTTTTAAAAATTAGCTCGTTTTTTTAGGAAGATTCCTTTATAAAAGAAAATATTTTGGTGTAAGGAATGGATCTCTTTGAAACTTTACTGTTAAGCTCTTCTCTCTCGCTTTTTTTTTCCAGTTATCATTGTTACAGTTTTGATCATATACTCAAGCAATTAATTTATTTTGTCTAGCTCAGGGATTTTCTAGGTTTAATTAGTAAGGATTGTGAGTTCAAACTAAACTTAACGCTTTACTTATATTTCTAATTTTTATATTATTTTTGCATTCTTGAAATTATTATTCATTTGATTGATTCAATTTGGATATCAAATTTATTAAGTCTAAAATTGCTTCATGAATTTGATTCTTGTGACACACAAAATTTATTATTATAGAATTACATATTCTAATTACATTAGCCATACTGAGTTAGCTAATCGGTTAGAATCAGGTCTTCTTAAATTTCAATGGTAATCTTACAAAGCTAATCATAGAGTTGTTTGTTAATCAGGGGTTAATTAGTAAGTTGATCATACTTAATTTAATAACTAAGCAAAAACTAAATTATTAAACCATGTCAACAACTTAACTAGTTTATCGTAAATTAAAGTAGATATGTTTGCATTCGTGATCAATCTTTCTAATTAATATCAAGATATTCTTAAAATTAGATGTTTGCCACATTTCATTAATTAATTCAATTATTTGCTACTCAATTAGTTCTAATTTTTTATTTAGTTTTTATTAATCTAAACTTCCTCTATTTTTAACATTTTATTTCTTTATCATTCAACTATTTTCTCATGGAATATACTTAAATTATTCTTTGTGGATTCACCATATTTATGTTTCACATGTATTCAAAGATTATGATTTAATTTTAATGGATTCAACACCCATTAATTATTTCTCAAAGCTCTAAAGAAAATAAAGAATTTTTTACACTTTTATGTTTTATTCCATAAGTTTTATGACACGGAGCAACTAGCCTTGGATTTTATGGCACACTTGGATCGGGCCTAACTTTTACTGCCGACGTTTGATGGAAACCCACGATAGCTTTTCAGAAAGGGAATTTCAAAACGTACAACTTTCAAAAGTGTGACAAGAGCCATAGGCCTGTCATAAAGTTGGATATGGAAATTCCATCATTTAGAGGGTCAATTTTGTATTTTAATTATTTTTGTGGATATTTTTATAATTTTGCATATTACGGTTTTTTTTATTATAAATAGCCTTCCTTGACTATTATAGACTCACTTTTCAATCTTTGAAAAATTTTAATAAGACACTTCGGCTTTTAGCCTATCTTTTCTTTTATATCGTCTTAGCCAAATGATATTGATTAAAATACCTGATGGAGTATAATTAATCTTTTATCATTTTAATTTTTGCATAATAAACAGTTGTTCAACAATTAAAGAAATTATTTTTAGATTATAAACTGAAATTGAGAAGAATGTGTATTTGTTTGCATTATAAACTAAGTAGAATGTCTCATTATTAATCAATGGACCTTATGTGACACATCAATAATTAAACAAAAAATTAAAACTTGCTTTAGTTACCACTTTAACTTGGAGTACTTTTTTAAATTACTTATGATATAATCATAACCTAAAATATTAATGCTAGAAATTTTTTATTTATTGATTGCTTCCACGATCCAAGCTTTATTTCTTTGTCAATGAGACAAGTTATTGGAAGAAAAAAAATTTTCCATACCCACTATAGCTTTCCTAGTTTACCAAGGTTTTGATGGTAGCTAATAGTGCATGGCCATTGTGGCTCATCCCAAATCGTATTTCTTGCCTTGTGCATAATGAGATTGGTGCATTGATGACTTCATTTACTAAAAAAACCTAGAAGGAGGTTCTTCTTATTGCCTATTTTGGATGGTAAATGATTGGTTTTAGTTTATTGTATCAAAATAGAGAATATTTATTAATAAGGTTTGGGGGAATTTCTATAACAAGCAAACAACTGTTATTTCTTTTAATGGTATGATGATAAGCTTGTTGTTTGATCAAGAGAAATGTCTAGATTTGTTACTTGTAATCCTAGTGGGATACGCTTTACTAATTAGAGTGAAGGAATAATTCCCCAATAGGTGAATGACTATAAAAGGTGAATCTCATATTTATCTGTTATTTTTAAATTGGATGTGATTCCTAATTAGACAAGGATTGAAGGTTCAGACACTATAAATAGGAGCGTAGCTAATAGAGTATTTGGCTTATCCATTATAAAAAGTGGCTTTGTCCTATTTTGATAAAGGCTCTTGCCTAATTGAGGAGAGGGCTCTTGCCTATTGTGAAAAGAGACTTTTATCGATCGTAGTGTAATGCAGACCCATAAAGAAAGAGAGAGAGGTTTTATCGATCATAGTGTAATGCAGACCCATAAAGAAAGAGAGAGAGGTTTCAACCTAAGGTGAAAAAGGCTTTGAAAATGCCCATTGTGGTGTATAATGTAGTTATAATAATATATTGAGTTATCTCTAAAGAAGTCTGAGAGGAAATAACTAATATATTTACTATGAGCAATTTATTATAGTGAGAGATTAATTGGTTATAATAGAATTGATGGGTAGATAACTTGAAATTGTAATTGAATAATTTATTGAGAATAGTGGAAGATGGATGTCCGTAGATGTAACTCTATATTGAAAGGGTGAACAACATTAATGTTTTATATTTTGATATTATTATTTGTGGGTGATCATCACAATAAATTGGTATCAGAGCTGAGATTCATGGTGTCAAAAAGTTCGTGTGTCAAAGATGGCGAGCACAAAATTTAAAATTTTGAAAAAGGGAAGATTTCAAGGGTTTGAGGTCAACCAAGAAGATTTAAAAGGATTCAAGTTCAAGATGAAGATTTGATGATCGAAGACACTTAAGGTATGCTATGGTTGATGGATTTTGAGTCAAGGTGAAGATTGTTAGATTTGTGAATAATAATCCTAGAGGAAGACTATTTCCTAATTAGAGCAAGAGTGCTCCCAGGATAAGCGTTCTACCCTCGGGTCCACATGCTGGGTGAACCATTCCCTTGCCTTCTCACATTTCAATGTAACCCCTGCCATCTGTATGGCTCTACTCTCATTAGCTCCCAACTCATCGGTTATCAGCTTAACCATTCTAAGATACTCAACAGGGTCATCACCAGTCTCAAATTTGGGAACATCCAACCTCAAATAAGCTGTCATCTGCACCATACTTTCCCCAGGTGAACTAGGCTTGGGTGTTTGGACAATTGGGGCTACTGGTTCTCCTGGTGGTGGAGGAGATGCAACATGCCCTAGGTTAGGGTAATGCACATGCAACTCATCATGGCATTTCACATCAGCATGTAAGACAGGACTCCACATCCTATCCTAGTGGACATGATTTGAACTTATTGTGCTTTCCTTCCTATACAAGACAACACCTCTTTCCGATGTGGGATATCCCAACACACCGTACTCTTGAGGCCCTATGCTCTGATACCAATCTGTAATGACCCGGAAACCGGTACCCCTCAGTAACGGCCCGAACCATCACTGGCACTAGGATCCAGATCGGCTTAAGGCCGCCGGGACCCGTAGCAAGCCGACTATACTCTCTGTGTACCTGATAAATCCCATACATGATACAAAGATACTCACCAATCCTGTAAACTCTGTAGGCTTAACTACTGCTACTCAGATATATCAATCTGAAATGGCCCTCAGAGCCTATACCAGGGACTACTATCTGCTGTGGATCAAGGGATTTAAACCCTTTTTCTCTGTAACACAATCCACTGGTATCACATCAAAGCCATACATTAAGCCTAACTCACACATTTCTCATCAAGAAATGTAAAACAGGATTCATGTACAAGGGATTTATCATACATCACACTATAGCAATGATACTAGGAAAAGCACAAGTCTATCCAGTATACGACAGTACATATCTATACACATTACATTACCACTAATCTTTGAGTTACATCATGTCCACTACTGTATTACAACCATACATTCATGCATATCTTCCCTCTGTACTCTTGCTGACTTTAACTTCCCATAGCTATCTCAGAACCTGCAAAACTGGGGTTAAGGGAGTGGGATGAGCTACTACAGCCCAGTGAGGAGGAACAATAAAAACAGTTCATTCATTACATGCTTTCATGAAATGCATCACATCACAAACATATCATCTCAAGGATGAACTTGTCACCAATAGCCCTCAACTACATGTGATAATCTGACCAACTGTGCCAGGGAGACGATGTCATCACCTGGTCTACTCTTATCTCTGCTCTGATATCATAACATGACCAACTGTGCCAGGGAGACGATGTCATCACCTGGTCTACTCTTATCTCTGCTTTGACAGCCCAGCTGTCTCACTCATAGTACCAGGAGCGACCTGGACTATCCAGGGGCGACCTGGTATGGCTATCTCATGCCACAAATCTGTATCTGCTTTCTGTCAAGGGCTAAGGATCATCCAACATTCATCCACATAACCAACAACGTATATGCAATGTATCATCGTCGTGAAGTCTAATGCAATACAACCTAATACATAACATGGCAGTTTATGATGCATGGATCATGCTAGAATCGTGTCATTTCTCAAGTAAAATATGAAGTTTAGTTCCACTCACCTCTAGCCAATGCTGGCTATCTCTGGGCCAACTCTAACTCTGGAGCCTCCTCGGTTCCTCGGTCCAATCCTACACAGATGGACTTAAATGAGGTACCAAACATACTCTAACATAACTATGAACATCTCTCCAAAAACCCTCTAAAACATCACAAAACATGCATGCAAAACAAGCAAAGGAAGGCTGGACAGGGCACCTTCGGCAGCACCTTCGGCGGCCGAATGTCTCCTCCAGAGACGAAAGTCAGGCATGTTCGGCGGCCTAACTTGGACTTTCGGGGGCCGAACCTGAGTTTAGCCAGAACTCAGTTTCGTGCACAAGGACGCCTGCCAGTCCCTCCATCACCTGTTCAGACCTCAACACATGCATTTAACCCTTCTAAAACATGCATAAACACTTCAACAAGCCTAAGGGAGCTTCAAATAACTTTAAACTCCAACAAACAAGCTCACAAGACACACATCAAACATAAAGGATTCATAACCCTATTATGCACATCTCATGCAAACTCATGCCTAGCTCCCTTTTCCCTTTACAAAACTCATAACAACATCATAAGAACCATGGATCAACACTTACCTCTTGAAGAACAAAGGCTGAGATGATCCAAACTCAAAGATATGGAGAAACCAAGCTTCAAAAGCTTCAAACTCCAAAACCTTGTTTCAAGCTCACAACTCTTCAAAACAAGGGTAAAACTCATTAAAACCGTGAAAGATGTGAAGAAAAACCATGAAAATACTTTAAGGAGATCAAGACCTCACCTAGGTCAGAAGGAGAGAAGAAACCTCCTCCTTTTTCTGCCACTCGGTGCCCTTATAGATGAGCAACCGCCTCAGGTTCGGCTGCCGAATCGCATGCAAAATTATGCAACTTTCGGGGGCCGAACATAACCTTCGGGGGCCGAACATTGGGCACTTTAGGCGGCCGAACTTAACCTTAGGGGGCCGAACATGGCAAAATGCCTCCTTGGCCATATCTCTTCAAAACTCAATCCTTTTCTACGCTAAACCTTTAAAACACTTGCACATATTTTAGAAAACTTTCTCTTACCCTTCCAGAGACCTCTGACATCCTCGAACTCCCCCGGATGGTAGGAATTCCGATGTCTGAATCTAGCCGGGTATTACATTCTTCCCTCCTTTAAAAACATTCGTCCTCGAATGTTAAAACAACAACAATAAACATACAGGGAAACAAGAAGAAAGCCTACCATCGGTCTCTACTAAGAGACACAGATACCCCTGAAGTAAAACTCCCGGGTTAGCTATACTGTCTGACTTTGCTGATCCTTCACTGCTTAAGCTGTGTTTACACTAATTGTTTACCACTCTTGCTTGTACACAATCGACCTGACTCTTTCATATGACTACTAACTTTTCTTTTCTTTGCCTTTTCTCAGCTTATTCACACTCCTCTGGTTATACTAACTTCTGGTCAGTACACAACAACTGACTTGAATCTTTCATCTGACTACGGAGCTTCCTTTCTCTTTGCTGCTTCTCGGCTTTATAACTCTACGGAAATGCTAAATGACTTGGCTATCACGTTCTCTCTCTCTACTTACTTTCAATGTTATATTGTGATACATCACAATGAAACAGACATGCCCTGCAATTGCACTCAGCTTACAGAACCTGACCTCTATGCCATGTTCTCTGAAAATCTACAACATTTCGTAGATAACGGGCATGCTTCTCTGTTTCTCTAAACTATTCTACGATTTTGCTGCGCACTCTGATCCTTGCCCGCTTTTCTTCTTCTTTACTCTTTTGATCCCTTTTGAACTACACTGGACTATCTCTAGCGCTCTAGCTCTCTAGCTGTCTAGCTATCTGTTTCTATAGGATAAACTGATAAGCGACATCTGACTGAGGGCAGCTAAGCCTTACCCAGTAAATCCTGTCTTGTATACTCAGAGTCGCTGAGCAGTTTTTCCCCTTCCCTCTGGTTTACACTCTTCATTACAATCAAACTCTCATCTCTACGCAACTGTTAACTGGCTTTTCTCTATCTTTCGACAGATCGTCGATTATAGAAAACAACCGGCTTCTACTAGCTGTTCCTATGGAACACCTATCCTTGGTAGTGAGTTTGTGCAACTCTTCACAGTTGTGATAAAATCTCAAGGTGTCATCCTCCGTTTCTCACAACGATACTGGAACATTCCAGGGTGTGTGGTACTAAGTCGGATAGAAGCCTTTACTACCAAGTTCTACTATCGCTCTTCAGTCTGTAACTGCTTTACTAGCTCTTATAGGTTTCAACTCTTACATGCTACAGGTATCATTTCAAAGGAAAAGGTGAAGATGCATTTAGTCTCCATTCTCACTTAACTTGCAACTCCACTGGGTTTACTAATGGTAAACCTGCTAACTCGTCTGGGATAACATCTAACACTCTTTCTCTTTTCCTGTCTATGACTACTGAGGCTGGTTCCCTGACCTGGCTATGCGCTCAAACAAGAGCAAGAAAACTCCTGACTAACTTCCCTAACGAATGCACGAGCCTGTAGGGTTGATATCAAACTGCTGGGTATGCTAAACTGTCCCCCTCTAAGGACTAACTCTGACCCATCCGAGCCTCTGCACTCTGAACTGTCCTACCTTGTCTTTGCAGACTTAGGTAGTACCTCAAGTAGCTAGCCAATCCGCCCTAGGTTGACATCATCAGTCACCCCTAGAACCATCAGGTCAGCTGGACGGCATCTACTACTCTCAACAAACTCTGAACTGAACCGACAGACTGACTCTACCATGATGGATCACACTCTTGGGCCCTCTGACCCAAAGAGAACACTCTACGCCAGAAGTTATCAACCCCTCCTCTAGTTATGGCTCTCAAAACAACAGGGAAAGAAACATCAGGGTCCACTATAATCTACACATCTGAACACCCGCAAGTGAACGTATTTGACGTCACCGTGTTCAATGTGTTAACCGCCTACTGAGTCAGGATGAAGATCCAAGCTAAAGCGAACGAATCTTCCTTCGGGAACCGACCAAAGAAAAGGAGAACTCTCTTCTCTTGCCTCAACCCCTGTCCGAAAACATGGCTAGAGCTACAGGCTGAGTTACACTACTAGAAGTCATCTGCTGGGACTGTGCCAATCAGGGCCGCAGTAGGACACTCACATAACATGAGTCCTTCCTGCTCGCATCTATACATGCCGTAGTCCCATACTAACAGACCACTTTCGTATAAACCCCACACCTCACGCATCCAGAATTATCTGAACCAGAGCTCATCGCCATCTAATCCCAGACTAAACTGAAATCTCCTTCTACACTTTCGTACTTTACCTTTATTCTATTCTGTTCTTTCTCTGCTCTATCTTATCTCATTTACTCTTTTCTTTGCTTACTTTTCTCTTACTTACTTTTATTCTTTTTCTTACTCTACACTTTCTTACGCTATTCTCTGCCTTATTTCTTTACTTGAGGTCTACACTCAGAGATGAGAGATCACTCTCTCTCTACCTGGATTTCAAAGCCACGGCTATAGCTCTCGAGCTTTTTCCCGGCGCACTAACCTTTAACGACTCACTCGTCTCTGACCATCTAACTCTATTACACTTTACTAAATTCACATCAACTAATAGTCTATACACATCAGAACACTCAAAAGTGAGTTTACCTGGCACCACTGTGTTCCGTGTGTCTGTCTCTGGCTGATCCTGGGTGAAAATCCGAGCCGGAACTAACGGACGTCCACTGAAGGAACCTCCTGAAGAAGGGACTACCCCTCTTTCTCTACCTCTGCCCTGCACCGAGGCTGGAGCTTCTGGTGGAATTCTATTGTCTGCGGATGTCTGTGGGAACTGTGCTGACATGACCGTAATGGGACACTCTCGTGCCATGTGCCCCTCCTGTCCGCACCTGAAACATGCTGTTGTCCCAGCCCGACATACGCCTTTGTGCCTCCTACCGCACTTCACACAGCTAGAACTATCCCAACCAGAACTCGAACCCTCGCGAAAACCCATGCCACACTGTACCCTATTCCAGAACTCTCTTTTCTTTGACCCTTTCAGGCCTCTCACTTTCTTTTTATTCTTTGCAGCAGCCTCACCCAAAGGGAAACGATCAATGTTCTCTGGGTAAGTTTCTACACTCATGTTTTCTGTCTGCTCTAGCTGCGCAAAGTCACTCTTCTGACACTCCCTTGGGCTCTCTGGACAAACCCATCCTGTAAACTCTGAAGCAAACTGCTCCCAGGATAAGCGTTCTACCCTCGGGTCCACATGCTGGGTGAACCATTCCCTTGCCTTCTCACATTTCAATGTAACCCCTGCCATCTGTATGGCTCTACTCTCATTAGCTCCCAACTCATCGGTTATCAGCTTAACCATTCTAAGATACTCAACAGGGTCATCACCAGTCTCAAATTTGGGAACATCCAACCTCAAATAAGCTGTCATCTGCACCATACTTTCCCCAGGTGAACTAGGCTTGGGTGTTTGGACAATTGGGGCTACTGGTTCTCCTGGTGGTGGAGGAGATGCAACATGCCCTAGGTTAGGGTAATGCACATGCAACTCATCATGGCATTTCACATCAGCATGCAAGACAGGACTCCACATCCTATCCTAGTGGACATGATTTGAACTTATTGTGCTTTCCTTCCTATACAAGACAACACCTCTTTCCGATGTGGGATATCCCAACACACCGTACTCTTGAGGCCCTATGCTCTGATACCAATCTGTAACGACCCGGAAACCGGTACCCCTCAGTAACGGCCCGAACCATCACTGGCACTAGGATCCAGATCGGCTTAAGGCCGCCGGGACCCGTAGCAAGCCGACTATACTCTCTGTGTACCTGATAAATCCCATACATGATACAAAGATACTCACCAATCCTGTAAACTCTGTAGGCTTAACTACTGCTACTCAGATATATCAATCTGAAATGGCCCTCAGAGCCTATACCAGGGACTACTATCTGCTGTGGATCAAGGGATTTAAACCCTTTTTCTCTGTAACACAATCCACTGGTATCACATCAAAGCCATACATTAAGCCTAACTCACACATTTCTCATCAAGAAATGTAAAACAGGATTCATGTACAAGGGATTTATCATACATCACACTATAGCAATGATACTAGGAAAAGCACAAGTCTATCCAGTATACGACAGTACATATCTATACACATTACATTACCACTAATCTTTGAGTTACATCATGTCCACTACTGTATTACAACCATACATTCATGCATATCTTCCCTCTGTACTCTTGCTGACTTTAACTTCCCATAGCTATCTCAGAACCTGCAAAACTGGGGTTAAGGGAGTGGGATGAGCTACTACAGCCCAGTGAGGAGGAACAATAAAAACAGTTCATTCATTACATGCTTTCATGAAATGCATCACATCACAAACATATCATCTCAAGGATGAACTTGTCACCAATAGCCCTCAACTACATGTGATAATCTGACCAACTGTGCCAGGGAGACGATGTCATCACCTGGTCTACTCTTATCTCTGCTCTGATATCATAACATGACCAACTGTGCCAGGGAGACGATGTCATCACCTGGTCTACTCTTATCTCTGCTTTGACAGCCCAGCTGTCTCACTCATAGTACCAGGAGCGACCTGGACTATCCAGGGGCGACCTGGTATGGCTATCTCATGCCACAAATCTGTATCTGCTCTCTGTCAAGGGCTAAGGATCATCCAACATTCATCCACATAACCAACAACGTATATGCAATGTATCATCGTCGTGAAGTCTAATGCAATACAACCTAATACATAACATGGCAGTTTATGATGCATGGATCATGCTAGAATCGTGTCATTTCTCAAGTAAAATATGAAGTTTAGTTCCACTCACCTCTAGCCAATGCTGGCTATCTCTGGGCCAACTCTAACTCTGGAGCCTCCTCGGTTCCTCGGTCCAATCCTACACAGATGGACTTAAATGAGGTACCAAACATACTCTAACATAACTATGAACATCTCTCCAAAAACCCTCTAAAACATCACAAAACATGCATGCAAAACAAGCAAAGGAAGGCTGGACAGGGCACCTTCGGCAGCACCTTCGGCGGCCGAATGTCTCCTCCAGAGACGAAAGTCAGGCATGTTCGGCGGCCTAACTTGGACTTTCGGGGGCCGAACCTGAGTTTAGCCAGAACTCAGTTTCGTGCACAAGGACGCCTGCCAGTCCCTCCATCACCTGTTTAGACCTCAACACATGCATTTAACCCTTCTAAAACATGCATAAACACTTCAACAAGCCTAAGGGAGCTTCAAATAACTTTAAACTCCAACAAACAAGCTCACAAGACACACATCAAACATAAAGGATTCATAACCCTATTATGCACATCTCATGCAAACTCATGCCTAGCTCCCTTTTCCCTTTACAAAACTCATAACAACATCATAAGAACCATGGATCAACACTTACCTCTTGAAGAACAAAGGCTGAGATGATCCAAACTCAAAGATATGGAGAAACCAAGCTTCAAAAGCTTCAAACTCCAAAACCTTGTTTCAAGCTCACAACTCTTCAAAACAAGGGTAAAACTCATTAAAACTGTGAAAGATGTGAAGAAAAACCATGAAAATACTTTAAGGAGATCAAGACCTCACCTAGGTCAGAAGGAGAGAAGAAACCTCCTCCTTTTTCTGCCACTCGGTGCCCTTATAGATGAGCAACCGCCTCAGGTTCGGCTGCCGAATCGCATGCAAAATTATGCAACTTTCGGGGGCCGAACATAACCTTCGGGGGCCGAACATTGGGCACTTTAGGCGGCCGAACTTAACCTTAGGGGGCCGAACATGGCAAAATGCCTCCTTGGCCATATCTCTTCAAAACTCAATCCTTTTCTACGCTAAACCTTTAAAACACTTGCACATATTTTAGAAAACTTTCTCTTACCCTTCCAGAGACCTCTGACATCCTCGAACTCCCCCGGATGGTAGGAATTCCGATGTCTGAATCTAGCCGGGTATTACAAAAGGGTAAATCTCTAATTTATATGTTATTCCTGAATTGGATGAGATTTCTAATTAGATTAGTATTGAAGGGTTTAACACTATAAATAGAAATGTGGTTGATAGAGTATTTAGCTTTGCTCATCGTAAAATGTGACTTTGTCTCATTGTGGTAAAGAGTTTTACCCAATTGAAGAGAGGAGCTCTTACCTATTGAGGAAAGAGACTTTGTTCATTATTGTGTAGTGTAGCCCCATAGAAGAAGAGAGAGAGACTTCAGTCTAAGGTAGAAAAAAGCTTTGCAGACATCTTTTGTAGTGTATAATGTAGTTATAGTAAATATATTAAATTATTTGTAGATGAGATAGAGAGGAAATGACTAACATATTTACTATGAGTAGTTTATTATAGTGATGAGTTTTTATAATGGGGTAGATGGGTAGATAGCTTAAAATTATAATTAAATAATTTATTAAGAATAGTGGAATATGGATGTCTGTGAATGTAACCTTATGTTGAGAGGGTGAATCACATTACAATTTTAGGTTTTGATTTTACTTTTTTATGGGTGATTATCACAATAAAAATGGAGAAGTTGGATAAAAAGGGCAGCAAGATATTTTTTTCTTGCTTAATGTATTAATCGAATGTTACTGTATTGATTGTATACAATTGTATTTGACTATACATTATTGTGGCTATATATTGATGTAAGTATTATACTTCTCTATGTAATAGAAGAATTTCATTTGATTAATATAGCTATCATTTTGAGTGATTTTCAATAAAATTAATATATTTAGTCTTTAACTTTATTGCTCTCATATGGAATATTTATAGTTTAAATGAGTTGACAATAATGTTATGATATTGTATGCATATAATAATGAATGTGTACTTTCAAAAGGTTTACACCAGTGATAAGGACGACCTTAGCTTTCAGTGAAAATAACTAAGTAAATTAGCAATTGTTTTTATATTTGTTTAATAAGGGAGTGATTGTAGATATTATACTAAAAAATTATTGTAGATTTGCAAGTTAACAATAGTACATCTACATAAGCTTATTGATGCTCCTTGAAGTAGAGGATTGATGGTCGGCCACTCACTCTCACCCTCTTTAGCTCTCTGCTACTCCCTCTCTCTCTCTTTTTTTTTTTTACTCCTTTTGCTTTATTTTTTCTCTTTTTTTAGTCACTAAAAAATCCTATCAATCTCTCCATGTCTCTTAAAAAAGAAAACATTGAAATTTTACTATAGTATTGATATTGAATTTATATAAAAATCTCACATAAAATAAATAATTTAAATATCCATAAGATAGTGTGATATATGGTATTAAAATTCATTCAACTAAAAAAAATAAAACCAAAATTCAAATGCAATGAAAAAATAAAACTTCTAGAGTATTATATCCATTATCACTTTGATCATTACTTAGTATTGATGAAAGTAAAAACATAAACAAAAGCCATTATTTGATAGAAGGAAGTATTCTACTAATAACATAAATAGAGAAAGACTAATAGTATTGTCCAAAAAGTCATAAATGACCAATCCTTTAGTAAAAAATCACTTGAGGCATTGAATGAAAATAAAACTAAAACGGCCTATTTTTAGATGCTCCTAATATTGATGAAAGTAGTGACAATAATTATATACCAACAAGTAGTGAGTAAAAAAACTCTTTTGATGAGAGTTTCATTGAAGAATTTGATACAAAGGATGAGAAGTATATAAAAACAAGGGTAAAGCTAGGACAAAGCTAATTATAATTACATTAGAGGATGTTAGAACATTATTAATGGAGAATAATGTTTAAAAAAATTAATTTGGTTCATGAATATAAAGAAAATATATGTCATAGGATTAAGAAAAAAAGAATGAAGATGCAAATTTGAGAATAAGATATTGTATTATAAAAATTTCTAATAGAAATAGATTTCAAGTGTCAATAGGTGAAGGATGGTTATATTATATGATTGCATAATAAACAAGAGCATGAGATCTATCAAAAACCTTTCCTTATATATACTAGCTTGTTTATTCCATATGAAGTATGAATTAGAGAAATATGTCATAGATCTTTATTTCAATAAAAAGAATTACTTCAATGAATACAAGTATGCATTAGATTCATTAAGTGGTTCTAATATATGGTCTCAAGTTATTGAACCATACATTTCGCCACCTTAAAATATAATAAGATATCTAGTAGATTAAAAAAAATAGAAAGAACAATATTTTTGAAGAATCTAATAGGGCACAAAGAAATTTCAGTAAGGTTGAAACTGAAATGACATTTTAATATTCTTTGCAAGATGAACATAATGAAAATGGTTATCCAAAATTATAATTGAGCCACCAGTAGAGAAACCTTCCAAGTCATAAAAAATATATTATATTCTTTTTAAAAATAGGCATGGCTAATCAATATAATAAATTTTTTTTTATTTCGTGCTTGATTAAGATAAAAGAGGAAGACTAATAATACATCTCATGAATCAAAATCCACCAAATTAAAGGGTTCATCTCCAAACTATAATTCATGCAATAGTTGCATCAATATGATAAAATTTATAAATGGTAGTATAATTTGTTGGTATACTTTAATTTAATTAGTTGGTATACTTTAATATAATAGTGTATAATAAATATTATAAATAGTTTTCTGATTTTATAAATATAGAAAAGGTTTAGATTTAATATTCTTGTTAATGAAGATATAAGAACCATCTGTGCAATAGTATATTACAATCAGTTGTTAAGTTTCTAGTGTAAAAAAAAAAATTTATTTTGACTTTTTTGTTGGCAAAACTATGTTTTTTTACCTAAACTATCATATAATTGGCTAATTTTTATTCTATGTTAATTTGTAAAAGCACTACTACATACTAGCCAACTTTTATAGTAAATTTATTTTGATTTGATGTAATAGGGATCATGTAATAAACTTATTTTTATTACATATTCAAAATTTATCACAATTAGTTTGCTTATGTAGATGTGTTATTGTTAACTTGCAAATTTGCATTAATTTTCTAGTATCATATCTACAATCACTCCCTTATTAAATAAATATAAAAACAATTGTTAATTTACTTAGTCCTTTTCATTAAAAGCTAAGGTTTTAGGATCCTTATCATATTCACGGGTGTAAACTTTCTGAAAGTACACATATATTATTATATGCATACAATCATAACATTATTATTAACTCATTTATACTATAAATATTCCATACGAGAACAACAAAGTTAAAGACTAAATATATTAATTTTGTTGAAATTCACTCAAAATGGTAGCTACATTAATCAAACGAAATTCTTCTATTACATAAAGCAGTATAACACGTACATTAATATATGCCCACAACAATATGCAATTAATATAACAACACTCAGATTGATATATTAAGAAAAAAAAAACATATTGATGGTCTTTCTTCCAACTTCTCTATTTTTGTTATGATATTCACCTACAAATAATAAAATTAAAAAAATACAATTTTATCGTGGTTCATCCTTTCAATATAGGATTACATCCACAAACATCAATCTTCCACTATTCTCAATAAATTATTTAATTATAAACTCAAGTCATTTACCCATCAACCCCATTATAAGCTATTAACCCCTCACTATAATAAACTACTTATATTAAATATATTAGTTATTCCTTCTCAATCTCCTCTGCGAATAACTCGATATATTTAGTATAACTACATTATACACTACAAAAAGTGTTTGCAAAGCCATTCTCTATCTTAAGTCGAAGTCTCTCTCTCTTTCTACTCTACACTACACAATGATAGGCAAAAGCCCCTTTCCATAATGGGTAAGTGATCCTCTCCTCAATTGGATAAAGCCTCTCACCATGATGGGACAATGCCACTTTCTATGATGAGCAAAGCGAAATATTCAATGAACCAAACTCCTATTTATAGTCTTAGACCTTCTATCCTAATCTAATTAGGAATTTCATCTAATTTAGGAATAACATATAAATAAAAGTTTTACCCTTTGTAGTTCTCCACTTATTGAGAAATAAGTCATTTACTCTAATTAGAAAAGAGTATCCCACTAAGATTATCAGTTACAAATCTAACAATCTCCATATTGACTCAAAATCCATCAACCATAGCATTCCTTGAGTGTCTTCAATCATCAAATCTTTATACTTGAACTTTAACCCTTCAAATCTTTGTGTTTAAGTTTGAATCCTTCAAATTCCCTTCTTCAAAATTTCAATTTTTGTGCTCATGATCTTTAATATCATGAACCTTTTGACACCCTGAATCTTAGTTCTGATACCAATTTGTTATGATAATTACCCATAAATAATCATATCAAAATACAAAATTTTAACATGGTTCACCCTCTCAATACAAGGTTATATCTATGGACATCCATCTTCATTATTCTTAATAAATTATTTAATTACAAGTTCAAGCTATTTATCTATCAACCTTATTAAAACCAATTAACCCCTCACTACAATAACTGCTCAAAATAAATATATTAGTTATTTCCTCTGAGTCTCCTCTAGGAATAATCTAATATATTTACTATAACTGTATTATATATCAAAAAAACGTGTCTGCAAAGCCTTTCTCCACCTTCTACACTACAATGGGCAAAAGCCTTTTTCCACAATGGACAAGAGCCCCTTTCCTAAATTGTGCAAAACCCCTTACTATAATGGAATAGAGCCACTCTCTACAATGGAGAAAGCCAAATACTCTATCAACCACACTCCTATTTTTAGTGTTAGACCTTTCAATTCTAGTCTAATTAGGAATTTCATGCAATTTAAGAATAACATATAAATAAGATATTTACCTCTATAGTCTTTTACCTTTTAAGGAATAAGTCATTCACTCTAATTAGGAATAGTATCAAACTAGGATTATAAGTTACAAATCTAATAACTTTATTGAATATTACATGATGCATAGCAATTAATCTTGAATTTTATGGTAGACTTGAACCGAGCTTAACTTGATGCTACATGAGATGCCAACTTCTATCAAATCTTAGCCTTAGGTCAAATGATGACGCCAACTTCTATCAAATCTTATGCGCTTGTCTCATATAACTTGATGCTACATGAGATTCGCCCAAAGTAGGCAGTGAGTCGTCACCATAAGACTGAGCCACGTGGTAAGAATTTGATAAACCAATACGCGATCCTACCCATATAAAGGAATACCTGGACGACTATGGTGTCTGGATCCAAAGAGAAAAGGAGACCCGAGCACTTCATGACAGGTCGACCTAAGGTTGGACAAGACTCGCCCTCATAACCTCAAGGCAAGGCCCCATGAGGAAGTTACCGTTAACAGCTATAATCTAGTAGATCTCCTTTATACCTTCGATCATGGGATTCTCGAGTAATTAGCCGGTGAAAATCCTTTACCAACAAGCCGACCACATCATTTTTGAATTATCAGAAAATACTATATTTATACCTACCTTCTTACAGTATAAAAGGAGAACGATCATAGAGGCAAAGGTATGCTATTCTTGAACACTACTCAAGTTCTAATCAATTCATTGCATTCTCTCCATTCTTTAGTATATTAACTTGAGCGTCGGAGTGGCTGCCGAGGACATCCACCACTATCTCACAGTACAGCTCCATTCTAGGTACATCATCATTTTATTTTTAGCAACATCATAACTCATAAAAAGAGAGTAAGTGTTTTAATTTATAATAAAATAATAATACAAAGATTAAAAATAAACCTTCTTTTATTTCTCCAATCTCTTTTAACTAGCTTGCTTATTTTTTTAGACCTTTATGCTAGATTTTTTTCTTGTGGAATTCTTTAGAGATTTGTTTGGGGCTTTTTGTTCATTATTCATTTGTCTTTTTATTTTTATTTTTATTTTTATTATTTATGTAGAGAGGTGCTTAGGATCTAATAGGAAAAGTGGATGAGATGTATGATAGAAAAGAGCATCCAACACCACCTCCATTACCTGGTCCTAGGATTACCAATAGCTACTATTGAAGGCAATTAAGGATGGAAGGCCAACCATTAAGAGGACATAACAATACCTCCACCAAAACTAAGGATAGATGGGAACGCTCAAGATGCCATTTAATGTTTTATTTAATTCTTATACTCTTCTTGGTATTAACCGAAGATCCTTATCAACTAGATTGAGATGCTCCATTTTCTTATTAAATTGCTATGTTGTATATTTATGTTTTTTGTGTAGTTATGAGAGAAGAAATAGATGAATACATGTTGCATTTATTAGTAATTTTCATACATTTTTATACTACAAGAAAATAAAAGAACAACGATGAAATTTATTGATCAAATTATTAAAACAGTGGTCGCTAAAGTAAATTGCTGACTGCTTACCGACATTTGAAATCCCGACAACAAAATTACCGACAATAAGATTTGATAGCCTTAGGCTCACTGCTTAACTTCTGTTGTCGACATCCGTTGGAGGCCCATGATAGCTTTTCGGGAAGGAAATTTTGAGACGCACGAATTTCAAAAGTGTGACTAGGGTCATAGGCTCGTCATAAAGTTCGAGGCAAAAATTCTATCGTTAGAGGGTCAATTTTGTATTTTTATTATTTTTTTAGATTTTTTCATAAATTTCTATATTATGATTTTTGCTATTATATATAGCCATTTTTTTGGCTATTTGACACTTTTTAATTTTCAAGAAGTTAATAAGAAATTTCGATTTCTAGCCTTTTATTTTCTAAAATTTATCTTAGCCAAACGTTATCAGTTAAAATTCCTGATAGGGTCTAATCAGTCCTATTTTAGTTGGTATTAGAGCAAAGTTCATCCATGGCCGACAACTAAAAGGCGCGACTCGTTGCAATTGAGGCATCCTTGGCAAAATTAAGGGAGATGATCGGACAGCTAGCCCTACAACAGGGTAACAACCAACCCGCCGCAGCTGAATGTCCACAGTCAGTTCCAAATCCTGTGGTCGCAAATCCTATGATCGCAAATCTTGTGGCTGCAAATCGCCAACAGGATTATCATGAAGGTTACAAGATAAAGATAGATCTTCAAAACTTTTATGGTTCGTTGGATGTAGAATTTGTCCTTGATTGGTTGGCCGAGGTTGATCAGTTTTTCAAAGTTGTGAACATAGAAGAGGATTGAAGGGTTCTGATTGTGGCTTCTAAATTAAAGGGTAGTGCAGTGACATGGTGAAATTCTGTTCAAAACAAACGCTATTGTAGGAGGCTGGAACCTATACGAAACTAGCTGTTGATGAAGCCGATGATTGAACAGTGATTCTTGCCTAATGATCACACTCAGGTTTTGTATAACCGGTATCATAACTGTATTCAAGAGAGTCAAAGGGTGGATGAATATACAAAAGAGTTTTTAAGGTTGTAGGCGAGGTGTGAAAACTATGAGAATGAAGCCCAACAGGTTGCTCATTATCAGAGGGAATTGAATCACGAAATTCGCTGTATGATGGGAGTAGCTGCGATTTTCACTTTGGCAGATGCCATTAAGATGGCAAAAATAGCGAAAGAACGTATTGATTGGTAGCCTCAACATCAGTCTAATTGAAATTTTAATTACAAAAATTCTGGTTTGACAGGAACTCAGTAGTACAGAGGTAATTATAGTAGAAAGCCTTCTAGGGTTGTAAACTCTGGTAATCGTCAGAATATTATGGAAGAAAGGAAAGACATTAAGGGAAAAACAATCATCAATACAGTAGACAAAGGAGGCAAAACTAATCCTTATCAAAAACCAACTGAAGACATGTTATCGCTACAAGCAATTTGGTCATCGATCAAATAATTGTCCAAAATGCAGAGGAGTTAATAATGTTCACTGACAGGTTAATGTGGTTGAGCAGGTGGTTGAATCTAAGGAGCAAGTGGATGACGACGATGGGTCTATTACTGGTTTTGAAGATGGAGATGTCACTTATAAGGTGAAGAAAATTCTATGCTCGATGAAATTGGAGAATGAGACGCAAAGGAGGAAGATTTTTCAAGCGAAGTGTCGAGTGGGAGAAGCGATTTGCAAGCTAATTATCGATAGTTCTAGTTGTGAGAATCTAGTAGCTAAGTAATTGGTAGAGAAGCTGCAATTGCTTACACAGCCTTATCCTTCGCCATACAAAGTTGGGTGGATTAAGGAAGGTTTGACAATTGAAGTCAACATAATCTGCAACATAACTATTTTGATTGGTAAATCTTACACTCTATCTGTTAATTGTGATGTTGTGGATATGGATTACTGTGAAATTTTGTTAGGTTGTCCTTGACAGTTTGATGTTAATGCATTGCATAAGGGGAAGGAGAATTCATACATGTTTACATGGAATCAGAAGAAGATTACCATTTTACCTTCTGGTTCTGTGAAACATTCTAAAGTGGAAGGGAAAACTGTTGTTGCTGTTCCTACGGAGGTGCCAAGGCTATCAGGTGCAGTTGAGAAATCTGGAGGCATACTAGCTTTCTTGGTGAGAGTAAAAGGTACAGTGGAGGATGCACTATCTTTACCACCACCCATCAAAGAGCTGTTGAAGGAGTTTCATAAGGTAGTGGAGGAACCTTCAAAAGCTTCCACCTTTGTGGAATATTCAACATCGGATTGATCTCATTCCTGGATCAAAATTACTGAATTTGCATTATAAGATGAGTCCAAAGGAGAGCGAAATCCTCCAAGAACAGGTTGAAGAGTTATTGAAGAAGAGGCACACTCGGGAGAGCATTAGCCCTTATAGAGTCCGTGCCTTATTAGTTCCAAAGAAAGATGGAACCTGGAGAATGTGCGTGGATAGTAGAGTCATCAACAAAATTACAGTTCGATATCGATTTTCTAATCCTCGACTGGATGACATGTTGGATTAGTTATTAGGGTCTAAAGTCTTCTCTAAGATCAACCTTAAAAGTGGCTACTATCAAGTTCGGATTAAGGAGGGAGATGAATTGAAGACAACGTTTAAAACTAAAGAAGACTTGTATGAGTGGCTGGTTATACTGTTTGGTTTGATGAATATGCCTATCACGTTCATGTGACTTATGGATCAAGTTTTGCATCCTTTCTTATGCAAATTCGTGGTTGTTTATTTTGATGATATCTTGATTTTTAGTTGCAGTGAAAAAGAATATTTATCGCACTTTTATCAAGTCATGACAGCCTTGCAACAAAGTGAACTAGTTATTAATTTTAAAAAAATGCATCTATATGATGGAGCGCATTCTTTTTCTTGGATTGTTGTTAGTGTAGAAGGGATACATGTTGATGAGAAGAAGGTAGAAGCAATACGGAATTAGCCCATTCCCAAAAATATTTCAGAAGTTTGCAGCTTTCATGGACTTGCTACTTTCTATCGGCGGTTTATAAAAAATTTCAACAGTATTGTTGCCCCTATCACAGATTGTTTAAAAAAAGAGAGAGTGCAGAAATTTACTTGGACTGACACTGCCAACAAGAGTTTTGAGAATATTAAAGATAAGCTTACTTCTATCCCTATTCTTGCTCTACCTGATTTTGATAAACTGTTGGAGGTTGAATGTGATGTTTATGAAGTGGCAGTGTGTTATCACAGTCTAATAGGCCTATTGCCTTCTTTAGTGAGAAATTGAATGATGCTAGGAAGAAGTGGTCTACTTATGAGTAGGAATTATATGCAGTGTTCTGGGCCTTTAAAACTTGAGAACAATATCTAATGGGGTGAGAATTTATTATTCACACATATTATCAATCTTTGATTCACTTTAAGGCTAAAAAACATGTGAATAAGGTGCATGCTCGATAGGCAGCTTATATTGAAGCTTTTCATTATATCATAAAATATAAGATTGGTCATAGCAATAAGGTAGAAGACACTTTGAGTAGGAGAGCTATTTTGTTGATTACAGTTAGTCAGGAGGTCGTGGGTTTTGAATTTCTAAAGGATTTGTATGTTGCAGATGATGATTTTGCTGATATATTGGTGAAGGTCCAAGCTCGCCACTCTGCTGATGGGTTTTTAATACATGATGGCTTTCTTTTTAAGGAGAATAGATTATGCATTTCTCGCTCTTCTCTACGGAAAAAATTGATTTGAGAGGTCTATGAAGGAGGTTTGAGTACTCATTTGGGGCGTTATAAGACTATTGTTGATTTAGAGGAGCATTTTTACTGACCACAATTAAAAAATGATATAGGTCGGATGGTCCAGAAGTGCTTAGTTTGTCAAAATCAGAAGGTTCATTCGCATAATATGATCTTATACACTCCATTGACTATTCCAGAATATCCTTGGGAGGACTTGTCTATGGATTTTATTCTTGACCTTCCATGTACTCAACGTGAATTTGATTACATTATTGTTGTTGTTGTTGACAGGTTCTCCAAAATGGCGCATTTCATATTTCATCCCTTGCAAGAAAACTAATGATACTTCTCATATTGCAAAACTGTTTTTCTAGGAGGTTGCTCATTTACATGGCATTCCTAAGACTATTACTTCTGACAGAGATGTGAAGTTTCTAGCTCACTTTTGGGTGACTTTATGGAAGTGTTTTGGGATTGAACTTCAATACAGTAGTGCTGCACATTCCCAAAGTGATGGCCAAACTAAAGTGGTGAACTGCACTCTTGGCAATCTTCTGCATTGCATCTGCAGTGATAAGAAAACTGCTTGGGATCTTGCTCTTACCCAAGCAGAATTTGCTTACAATAGTTCTGTCCACAGCTTTATAAAGATGTTACCCTTTACAGTTGTATATAGAAAAATTCATGCACATACAGTTGACCTTATTGCCCTTTCTACAGGTTTTCATAACAGTATTGCAGCAAATAACTTGGCAAATCAGTATGTGAACATTTTCAAACAGGTACAATAATGCCTTACAGAAGCCAATGACAAGTATAAAGCTACAGTTGATAAACATAGGCATTTCAAATCCTTCAATGTCAGTGATCAATTTATGGTATATTTGCGCAAGGAACGTGGTGGAGGACAGAAAAAGCTTAAACCAAAGAAGATTGGTCTATTTCGAATTATTCAGAAGATTAATGACAATGCCTATGCTCTTGACCACCCCGATTATATGAAAATTTTCAAGACGTTTAACGTGTCAGATCTATTTCAGTATTACCCTGCTGATGACAACTAGAGGTCGAGTTCTTTACAAGTGGAAGGAAATGATGCGAAGCAATTAGTTTTGGATTTTATGACAGATTTGGACCGGACTTAACTTCTGCTATTGACATCCGTTGGAGGCCCATGATAGCTTTTTGGAAAGGAAATTTTGAGACACACAGCTTTCAAAGTGTGACAAGAGTCGTAGGCTTATTACTTAGTTCGAAGCAAAATTTTCATCATTTATATGGTCAATTTTGCATTTTTATTATTTTTTGAATTTTTTCGTAAGTTTCCATATTAGGGTTTTTGCTATTATAAATAGTATTTTTCTTGGCTATTTGAGACACTTTTTAATTTTGAGAATTCAATAAGAAATTTTGACTTCTAATCTTTCGTTTTCTAAATTTTGTCTTAGCCAAACGTTATTGGTTAAAACTCCTGACAGAATCTAATCAGTTCTATTTCATTGCATCATAAATAAACATTTCTCTTAATCCAACAACAATCTTTTCATCATACCATTAATAGAAATAACAGTTGCTTGCCTGTAATAAACATTCTCCCAAATCTTATTGATCGCGGTTGTTGAAGCCGGTCAAAAATAACCTTTTCGGTTATCAACAATTTTATAACTGCAGATAGTGGTAAAGGATCAAATCCACAGAGAATTGTAAACTTATCTATTTTTCTTGACAAGACCAAGAGAATTATCTAAATGAGTAACTGAAAGCAAGTAACTGAAAGCGGATCAAAAGTAAAGTGCAGTAAAAGTAAAAAGGGGGGTTTTGAGATTGATTTGATTAGCAAACTACGGACAACAATTAAATGAGCAAGTAATAATTAAATAGAAGGGAAATCTAATATGAGAAAAGTCTAGTTAAAGAGATGGATCCACTTTGGTTGTTTGGATTGATCATTGAAACTTATGTTCTCTTGATTGATTCAATAGATTAGTTATGGAGATGGAAAACGCTTCTCACCACCATGTCTCTCCTTATGATTAAATCAATTAGGGAACGTCCTCTAATCAATTACTAATTAACAAATTGCCAAGGAACGTCCTTGGGCCTTAGGCATCAAAATAATTGTCAATTGCATGAAGAAATAGAGAGATCCAATCCTAGCTACTCAAACGCATGAGATGTTGCTAGATCACAAAATTCCTTAGTTTTTACACCAAGTGTTCTTATGTTAGAATAATTCCAGCAATTACGGACTAAAAATTATCCTAACTAACAATCAATTACCTTGCAATCAAGAATCAAGTGGCCAATTTGATCAAAACAACAAAGTAATCATGGATTCAAACACACAATTGCATGAATATTGAACTAATTAAAGACAAATAGTTTATGTTCCAATATCACAATCCATAAAATAAACTTAGTTTCAACCAATCTTCAACTAGAATAAAAGGTTTCAGCCACTCATGACTGAAACAAAATAGAAAATAAAATGAAAGAAAGAAGAAAGAGGAACCGAATGGAGGAGGAGGTGGTGCGCCTAGCTTGGCCGAATGGGGGGAGAAGGAGTTGCTGTCCAATCTGCCTTTGATGGCCTCTTTGAAATCTTTAAATATGTTTTAAGGTGTTGTCTTAGGGTTTCAAGAGGCTGCCCACGTTTTTAGAGGCTGTCCAAAATGCCCTTGGTCCAAGATGTGCCATCCATGCACATGTGTGAAGGGAAAAACGTGGGGCATGTGTGGCTTGTGCAAGAGTGGGTCTTTTGGTCTTTGTTTGCTGTCCAAATGTCTTCAAGATGCTGCCCAATGTGTCCAAGACTTGCCTTCATATTCTCCTTGCCGCCCATGCACTAATAAGGAAGGTGGAGCCTCCTTTGCAATTTGAATTTTGAATGTGCACGGCATGAGGTGGCAAGCATGTGATCTTTGGATTTGGCTTCCTTGATAAGCTGGATTTTAAAATTCAAAATTTGAATATGAATCTTAAAGATTTGAAATTCAAAATACTTTTCTTATTTGGCTCTTCATTTATAGCAACTTGAGACTTGGCTTATTGAATAAGGAAAAGGCTACTTGGAGATTTGAAATTTGAATTTCAAATTGCTTTGGCTGAATATTCTTTCCTTCTTTGCCACTTTCCTTATTTAGAACTTTCCTTATTTAGCTTCACTTGAATTCAACTTGGCAGACTTGCTCTCTTTTGCTCCCTTTAAGTCAGTTTTAGGGGGATTTTCTCCAAAATGTCCTTTTATACCATTTTCTACAAAATAATGTCAAGAGCACTAAATTAAGCAGAAATCATGTAAATAATCATCAATAATATCAAGATAAAGAGGACTAAAATATGCTCTATCAAATACCCCCACACCTAGATTTTTGCTTGTCCTCAAGCAAATAAACATAGTCAAATAAGCTTTCTTTGCTCTAGATCCTTATTTCTACTTAAGCTCTTACTCAAGACACCTATTTTGAATCATTGCAGTGAAGAATATATGCATGAAGATTACTCACCTTTTTTCTTTGTTTCCCTTTACTTACCATGGCTAGGATTTGTTTTACTCAAGAGAGAGATCATACATGCACATATTAATTGTTCAGATAAGACTTTTTCTAGCTTTCAGAGTGACTTGCCCTTACCTTGAAGTACTTTATTCAGCTTTTTGCACTTTTAATTTTGCTTGAAAAAGTCACCAACCTTTGGACGTGAAGGTACATATTTGTGATACCCACCCCCAGTTACTCAGTTGGTCACCTGTCCAAGTGGCTACTAGCTCTGTTCATAGTCTTTTGACCATTGGAATAGTTTTCAATTTGTGCTTTTGAAGTCTAAGCCTTTGTTGAATTTCTTTCTCTCAATGATTTGGCAAATCAACACCAATTGCTAAAACAAGTCATGTTAAGTTCATTCACACAATTTTCAATTTATTCTCTCTAATGAGTGTCATCAATATATTTTTCACCATGGAAAACTCAAAGATTCAATTCAAAAGGCAATTCTCAAACATGAATATAACTCACTGCAATTGATTCAACATAAGTTTAAAAAGTCATCACATCAATGGGGTCATGGAAAGGAAAACTCATCCAACATAGTTCATCAGTTTGAGTAGAGCAAATCAAAAAGAAGAAGAAGAAGGTTGTGGTTGTGTGTGTGTTATTGAAAGCATAAATGAAAACAAACTAAAGGGAAAACTGAAAGAAAAATCACATGAACTGCATAACATAAAGCAAAATTCGCAAATTCTGAAAGAAAAATGAAAAAAATTTCGCAACTGAGAGCCATGTAAAATCGCAGAACTGAAAGGAAAAGAAGAGGGAGAAGAGAAGAAGAGAAGAAGAAGAAGAAGAAGAAGAGATATGCACCCCCACACCTAAATCATGCATTGTCCTCAATGTATAAGAAACATAAAAGAACAAAGGAAACTAAGTACTCCCCTGGGGTGTAAGGTGCGTGTTGCGATCCACTTAGGCTGAATGAGCGACGAACAGATGTTCGTCTAGGAACTCTTCTTTGACTGGGCATGGTGTAGAGTTAGAGGGAAGTCGACTGAGGTGGTCGGCCACAAGGTTTTCTTTGCCTTTCTTGTCTCTTATCTCTAAATCAAACTCTTGTAATAGAAGGATCCACCTAATGAGCCTTGGTTTTGCCTCCTTTTTCTTGATCAAGTATCGCAAGGCTGCATGGTCGGAATAGACAATGATTTTAGTCCCAAAGAGGTATGGTCTGAACTTCTCTAAAGTAAATATAACAGCCAAGAGCTCCTTTTTTGTTGTTGTGTAGTTGCTTTGTGTAACATCCAATGTGCGAGAGGCATAGTGAATGACGTGGGGTGAGTTTCCCACACGTTGCCCCAAGACTGCTCCTACTGCATGGTTGCTTGCATCACACATGATTTCAAAAGGCAAGTTCCAATCAGGTGCTTGAATAACTGGGGCAGTCACAAGCAATTTCTTTATCAGATCAAATGCAGTTTTGCAACCTGTATCAAAATCAAATGTCACATCTTGTTGGAGCAATTTACATAAAGGCTGTATGGTTTTGGAGAAATCTTTTATGAATCTCCTATAGAATCCTGCATGACCAAGGAAAGAACGGATTTCTTTAACATTTGTAGGATAAGGCAGATTTTTAATTGTATCTACCTTAGCCTTGTCTACTTCAATTCCTTTAGCTGAAACAACATGTCCTAAAACCATACCTTGATTAACCATAAAATGACATTTTTCATAATTAAGCACAAGGTTAGACTCAAGGCATCTCTGTAGGATCTTTTCCAAGTTGGCAAGACATTCTTCAAAGGAGTTACCATGCACTGTAAAGTCATCCATGAATACTTCAATTGTCTTACCCACATAGTCAGAGAATATGCTCATCATGCATCGTTGAAAGGTAGCAGGCGCATTGCATAGTCCAAATGACATTCTTCTAAAGGCAAAAGTGCCAAAAGGACAAGTGAAGGTGGTCTTTTCTTGGTCCTCTGGAGCAACTGGAATCTGATAAAAACCTGAATAACCATCAAGACAACAATAATGGGACTTACCTGCAAGCCTTTCAAGCATCTGATCAATAAAAGGTAGTGGGAAGTGGTCTTTCCTTGTTGTAGCATTTAGCTTTCTGTAGTCCATGCACACTCTCCATCCATTCTGAATTCTTGTGGGAACAAGTTCTCCTTTAGCATTTGGAACAATGGTAATTCCAGTTTTCTTTGGAACTACATGCACAGGACTTACCCATTTGCTATCAGAGATAGGATAGATAATACCTGCGTCTAGGAGCTTGACTATCTCCTTTTTCACCACTTCCATCATAGGAGGATTCAGTCTTCTTTGAGCATCTCTGACTGGCTTGCATTCATCCTCTATGTGTATTCTATACAGGCATGTGGAAGGAGAAATACCTTTTATGTCATCTATGGTCCACCCTATGGCTCTTTTATGCTTCTGTAGTACTTTCAAGAGGCTTGCTTCTTTATGTTGGCTCAACTCATTGGACACTATTACTGGTAGTGTCTTATTAGCTCCCAAGTACATGTATTTCAGATGGCTTGGAAGAGGCTTCAGATCTGATTTTGATGCTTTCTGACTGGTGTTCTGCGTTGGACTCTTTGCAGTTGTTCCTTGCGCAAGTTCTGACTGCAGAGGCGGACTGGAAGAGCTTGCTTGCGTTGGAGGCTGTGGAGCAAGGTTCGGTGGCCGAAAGGAAGTGGAGTTCGGCGGCCGAAAGATCAAGGCTTCAGTTTGCGCAGGTCCTTCCTGAAGTGGTGTGACTGTCTTTCCTTTATTCTGCGCTTGACTGCAGACTACCTGTTGGATGCTACATACTGTTTCTTTAAGTTTTGGCTCTTTCTGGCTCTCAATCTGTACCTGATCAGTATCTCTGCAGAAATCACTATTAGGAATATCATCTTGATTTTCATCAAAAATTTCCTGGCTCAAACAGTCAACAATATCAAGTCCATAAACAGGGGATATATCATGTGGATATTTCATAGCATCATAGACATTGTATTTAATGACTTTCCCTTCAAACTCCATAGTTAATGATCAAGCATAATTTAGCCACATTTTTATCATAATTATTGTTGCTTATTTACACATTTTTTAGTTTAATTTATGGTTTTTATCTTGTTTTTACAGAAAAGGAAGAAATTAGAAAATGGAAGAAAAAGTGCAGAAAAAGTACAGAAGGATGATTTGCCCAGTGATTTGCCCAAGATCACCAGCTAAACTGCTCCAATCACTGCCCAGATCAAGCTAAAGCAGAAACCCGGAGGCAACAGACAGCAGTGATATGGGCAGTGATTTGCCCAAGAAACTCGAAGATCACTGGCCAAATCACTCGCAGAGACATAAAGGACTGACTCACAGAGAAGCGATCTGGTCAGTGATTTGCCCAATCACTTGAAGAAACTGGTCAAATCACCGGGCAAATCACTTTGACAGCAGAAACTTACAGCAGAGCGGGAAAATGGGCAGAAAACAGAAATCCGAATTTTCAGAAGTCCAAATCCAATCCAATCACTTCCAACACAAAACCAAGAGCCACGAAAGAGTCTCTCATCCAAGGAATTCCAATTGCAATTAAAATCAAAAGAGGAGTCAAACACCAAATCAAAGAGGGATTTCAAAACCCTAGATGGAGAGAAATTCTGCAGCTATAAAAGGAGAGCCTCCAAACCAGCAAAATTATCTTCTGCTGAGGAATTGAACTCGCCAGAAACTCTCCAGCATCTTCCTTTTTCTTTTCCTTTCATCTTTTTGTGTATTTAGTCCACCATGAGTGGCTAAACTCTTTTCTTTTCTAGTTGAAGTGGGTGAATTTCAGATTTTGTGATGAATTGGGAGATTTAAATCTCCATTGTTAAACTTCTATTTAATTTCAATATTTATGCAATTTGAGCTTTCCATAAATATTACTTTGCTTTTAGAATCAATAAGGGCCCATTGCTTTTAAATTGCTTAAGTAATATTGTTTGAATGATTTAGGTCCGTAATTGCTTAGGTTGTTCAAATACACATTTAATCAAATTGCATAATCTAAACTTGACCACGCGGTTGGCAAGGATAGAATTGGGTTTCTCTAAGTCTTAATGCAGTCAACAGTTGTTCGATGCTACAATGCCCCAAGGACGTTCCTTGGCAACTTGTTGATTAGTGTTTGATTAGCGAACGTTTCCTAATCAAACTAGAACTAAGGAGGAATTTGGATTGTGAGAAGCGTCTTCCACATCCAAAACTAATTTATTGGAATAAATAGGAGAGTTAAAGAATCAATGATCAATTCTAAACAATCTGAAATAGATCCATACTTCAACTAGAAGCTTCTCTCTTATTGATTTACTCATCTTTACATTATTGCTTTCTTTTGCTATTTAGTTTTAACTCATCAAATCAAACCCCCCTCTTTTAATTACTTGTTATTTACTTGACCTAGTCATTATTAGGAAAATCATTGGTGTCAATTCCCTGTGGTTCGACCCTATTGCCACTATCTACAAGTTTATTGTTGATTGTTTAATAGGTTTATTTTTGACGGCTTCGACAACCGCCTATCAAAAATTGGCGCCGTTGCCGGGGAATTGATCTAACTAACGTATTTTCCCTTTATGACCAGGTCTGGCCGTAAAGACAGTCTTCTTTACGACCCAGAGATTGAAAAAACTGCCAAGATCTTAAGGAAGCAAGCAAATTTGAGGAACCAAGCCTCAAGACCATCTTCATCAACAACACCATCTCACAGACCACCTACTGCCCCGGCTGAAGAAATTTCTGCACCAGCAGAAACTTCCACCACCGCACCTGCTACAGCAGAATTTTTACCAGAAACTGAATTTCTGGTCATGGCAGAAAATCCAGCAATGGCAGCACCACCTGCTGCACATGTAGAAGCTGAAAATCAAGCAAGAAACGTGCCCATCCAAGCACCACAGCCACGGGAGAGAACTCTTGGAGAGTTAGCTGAACAAGCAGGAGATCAAGCACCCTTATGCATTGAATATCCCCTATTGACAACACCATTCGAGCTAAGGACAGGTCTGATTCATCTCCTTCCTAAATTCAGAGGCCTAGAGAATGAAGATCCTCACAAGCATTTGAAGGCATTCCACGTTGTGTGCTCAACCATGAGACCCCAAGGCATTCCAGAAGACGATATCAAGCTTAGAGCCTTCCCTTTTTCCCTTGAAGACTATGCCAAAGAATGGCTATTCTACTTGCCACCCAGATCCATCACATCATGGGCTGATATGGTAAGAGCATTCTTGAGAAAATTCTTTCCAACCTCAAAAGCCATAGGCATCCGTCGGGAAATAAGTGGCATAAAGCAAAAGCACTCTGAAGGCTTGTATGAGTACTGGGAGAGGTTCAAAAAGTTGTGCACAAGCTGCCCTCGGCATGATATTTCTGACCAATCTCTCATTGAGTACTTCTATGGAGGTTTGCTACCCTCAGAGAGAAAATTTATTGATGCAGCCTGTGGAGGAACAATTGAAAAAAAATCACCTCGAGAGATGAGGGACTTAATTTCCTCCATGGCTGCAGCTTCTCAACAATTTGGAGACCAAGAGCTGCCAACAAGGAATGTAAATGAGGTGAGTAATTCTACTTTATCATCCCAACTTTCTGAACTCACCAATGCTGTCCGTAGCCTTGTTGTGAGTCAAACCCAACAAGTCCAGCAGATTCAGCAGCCCAAGACATGTGGAATATGTGCCAACAATCACCCAACTGATCTATGTCCTTCCCTTCAAGAGGAGGACCAGCAAGTCAATGCTGTTGGAGGCTTCAATGGGCAAAGAAGGTATGATCCCTATGCAAATACTTATAATCCAGGCTGGAGGGACCATCCAAATTTCAGTTATGTAGGGGAAATCAATATCCAAGCTACCAGCAAAGGAATCAAGCTCAAGCTGCACCTCAGAATTCCAATGCATCTCTTGAAGAGATTGTGAAAAATTTGGCAAATACTGTGCAGAATCTTGAGAAACAAATGGGGCAAATGGCTTCATCCTTGAACAAAATTGAATCACAAGGAAAGCTACCTTCCCAAACTGAGATAAATCCAAGGCAAAATGTTAGTGCCATCACATTGAGGAGTGGAAAGGAGTTGCAAGACAATAGGGCTGAAAAATTGCAAAAACAGACCATGGAAGAAATTCTGCCAGAAAGTGATCAGAGCAGTGATTTGCCCAGTTCCCTGATAGGAACTGACCCGATCGCTGGGCAAACTAAGCTGTCCAGCAGTGGTTTGCCCAATTCTCCAGAGAAGGCAGAAAGTGATTTGCCCAAATCAACAGACCAGGCAGAATCAAGTCAAAGGCAGAAACAGCAACCTATGGAGAAATTCAAGGTACCACCTCCCTTCCCAAAGAGATTTGCAAAGTCCCAAAAGGAGAAAGAGGAAAAAGAGATATTGGAGACACTCCGCAAGGTGGAAATCAACATTCCCCTACTTGATGCTGTAAAGCAAATTCCAAGGTATGCCAAGTTTCTCAAAGAGCTATGCACCAACCGAAGGAAACTTGCTGAACGTGAAAAAGTAAGTGTGGGGGAGTGTGTTTCAGCTGTAATCCAAAGGAAACTTCCAACCAAATGCAAGGATAGAGGGATGTTTGCGGTTTCATGCAAAATAGGCAATGTGGGGATAAAGAAAGCCATGTGTGACCTTGGAGCTTCAATTAATGTTATGCCCCTTTCTATTTTTAACTTGTTAAATGCAGGTACACTCAAGGGCACCAGCATTGTGATCCAATTGGCTGACCGATCCATTGTCCACCCCAAGGGAGTGCTTGAAGATGTGTTGGTGCAAGTGGACCAACTAGTCTTCCCAGCTGATTTTTATGTGATTGACATGGAGGAGGATAAGGGCAACATCACCTCTGATATCTTACTTGGGAGACCATTCTTGAGCACAGCAAGAACAAAAATTGATGTGCATGATGGCACATTGACCATGGAGTTTGAAGGGGAAATTATAAAATTTAATGTTTATGATGCCATGAAATTCCCCAATGATGTTTCTCCTGTTTATGGCCTTGATGTTATTGATGATTTAAGTCAAGAAATTTTTGATTTTGATCAAGAAAATTTACTTTATGATGGTCTTTGCAGGAGAGGAGAAGTGGACAACAACATCATTGAAACAGAAAAAACAGCAGACTGCTGTAACTTGCTGGATGTGGGCAATTTGCCCAGTGATTTGCCCAGAACACCAGAAAATCTGCTCAAATCACAGCCCAAATCAGACAGCAAATAGCAGAAATCAGCACAGACATCAACTGCACCAGAACTGAAACCATTGCCTAGCCACCTCAAATATGCCTACTTGGGAGCTGGAAATACACTTCCAGTAATTATTTCCAACCAGCTCAACCAAGAAGAAGAAGAAAAGCTCCTTGATGTGTTAAGGAAGCACAAAAAAGCAATTGGGTGGACCTTGGAGGACATAAAAGGCACCTCAAGACCATTCGGTGGAGGCTCAAGACAGGATGCAACACATGGAAAGCATGTTGCAGCTGCTGGTTCAACACTTTCTGCCCCACCACCGTGACAGATAGCGATTTGCCCAGTGATTTGCCCGGTGCTTGCCCAAGTCACTGGTCAAATCACCCCCATGCCAGGAAGTCCCTTTCCCTTTCCTTCTTAAATTTTTCCTTTATATGTTTTACATTGAGGACAATGTTTGGACTAGGTGTGGGGGTACTGTTAGGTTATTTTTGCATTGATTCCATCATCTTTTTGTTTCTTTTTTTTTTGTTTCTTTTTGTTTCTTTTTTGCATTGTTCTTACCCCTTTTTGCACACACCAGAATTTTTTTCACACTCCTTGCACGCACACACAGAATTTTGTCTTAGCTAATTGCTCTACTCAACATAGATAACAAGGTTGAAAGAGTTTCCTTATCTCATGACCCCATTGATTTGTCACCCCTTTAAGCCTAAATTGAATCATTCACAGTATGTTACCTTCACTTAGGGAGTTTTTTCTCTTGAATTGAATCCTTAAATTTACCAAGGTCAAGGGGAATAAAAATACAAATGCATGCAAACACAAAGCTAGTGTAACTCCCTATGAGTTGATTTGACCAAACTATCATGAAAAACCAGCACAAAGCACAAATCACAAACTTGTTCCAATGGTCTAAGACTATGAACTGAGCCTAATAGCCACTTGGAGAAGTAACTGACTGAGTAACCGGGGGTGTATTACCCATGTACACAATCGCGTAAAAAGGTCAGTAAACTTTTTCAAGCAAATAAGTTTCGATGGTCTAGACTATGAACAGAGCTAGTAGCCACTTGAACAAGTGACTAACTGAGTAACCGGGGGTGTATCACCCATGTACACAATCGCGTAAAAAGGTTAGTGACTTTTTCAGGCAAGGATAAGAATAAGTGCTGCTGAAAATAAAAACAAAAATAAAAAGAAATAGAGAAGAAAAGGGGCGAGTCACTCCTAGGGGTTGCATTAAAACTAACATAAAGGAATAAGCATGATTGAGTCAAAAACCTTTCTCTTGACCATGGTAGGTGAAAGGAAACAAGGAAAGGAGAGGATGACCTTAGTGCATGTACTCTATACTGTGATACTTCAGTTTAGGAGTCTAGGGGGAGCTGATTAAGTGGAACTTAGGCTCTAAAGAAAAAGGGGGCTTGATTGGCTAAGTTATTTATTGCTTGAGGACAAGCAAAAAGCTAGGTGTGGGGGCATTTGATCAAGCATAATTTAGCCACATTTTTATCATAATTATTGTTGCTTATTTACACATTTTTTAGTTTAATTTATGGTTTTTATCTTGTTTTTACAGAAAAGGAAGAAATTAGAAAATGGAAGAAAAAGTGCAGAAAAAGTACAGAAGGATGATTTGCCCAGTGATTTGCCCAAGATCACCAGCTAAACTGCTCCAATCACTGCCCAGATCAAGCTAAAGCAGAAACCCGGAGGCAACAGACAGCAGTGATATGGGCAGTGATTTGCCCAAGAAACTTGAAGATCACTGGCCAAATCACTCGCAGAGACATAAAGGACTGACTCACAGAGAAGCGATCTGGTCAGTGATTTGCCCAATCACTTGAAGAAACTGGTCAAATCACCGGGCAAATCACTTTGACAGCAGAAACTTACAGCAGAGCGGGAAAATGGGCAGAAAACAGAAATCCGAATTTTCAGAAGTCCAAATCCAATCCAATCACTTCCAACACAAAACCAAGAGCCACGAAAGAGTCTCTCATCCAAGGAATTCCAATTGCAATTAAAATCAAAAGAGGAGTCAAACACCAAATCAAAGAGGGATTTCAAAACCCTAGATGGAGAGAAATTCTGCAGCTATAAAAGGAGAGCCTCCAAACTAGCAAAATTATCTTCTGCTGAGGAATTGAACTCGCCAGAAACTCTCCAGCATCTTCCTTTTTCTTTTCCTTTCATCTTTTTGTGTATTTAGTCCACCATGAGTGGCTAAACTCTTTTCTTTTCTAGTTGAAGTGGGTGAATTTCAGATTTTGTGATGAATTGGGAGATTTAAATCTCCATTGTTAAACTTCTATTTAATTTCAATATTTATGCAATTTGACCTTTCCATAAATATTACTTTGCTTTTAGAATCAATAAGGGCCCATTGCTTTTAAATTGCTTAAGTAATATTGTTTGAATGATTTAGGTCCGTAATTGCTTAGGTTGTTCAAATACACATTTAATCAAATTGCATAATCTAAACTTGACCACGCGGTTGGCAAGGATAGAATTGGGTTTCTCTAAGTCTTAATGCAGTCAACAGTTGTTCGATGCTACAATGCCCCAAGGACGTTCCTTGGCAACTTGTTGATTAGTGTTTGATTAGCGAACGTTTCCTAATCAAACTAGAACTAAGGAGGAATTTGGATTGTGAGAAGCATCTTCCACATCCAAAACTAATTTATTGGAATAAATAGGAGAGTTAAAGAATCAATGATCAATTCTAAACAATCTGAAATAGATCCATACTTCAACTAGAAGCTTCTCTCTTATTGATTTACTCATCTTTACATTATTGCTTTCTTTTGCTATTTAGTTTTAACTCATCAAATCAAACCCCCCTCTTTTAATTACTTGTTATTTACTTGACCTAGTCATTATTAGGAAAATCATTGGTGTCAATTCCCTGTGGTTCGACCCTATTGCCACTATCTACAAGTTTATTGTTGATTGTTTAATAGGTTTATTTTTGACGGCTTCGACAACCGCCTATCAGTTAAAGTACCATCATGCACATCAATCTTAGTCCTAGCAGTACTCAAGAAAGGACGTCCAATAAGGATATCAGAACTAGTATTACAACTGTCTTCCTTAGTATCTATCACATGAAAATATGCAAGAAAGACAAGTTCATCTACTTGAACTAACACATCTTCTAGAACACCTATGGGATGTACCACATGTAATACCCGGCTAGAGTCCAGCATCGGAATTCCTGCCATCCGGTGGAATTCCGGGTGACGGAATACTCTAGAAGGGTTTGGGTTATGTTTTGAGATGGTTTTTAAGAGGTTTTCATGTCTGAAGTATTAAAAGGATTGAGTTTTTGAAATGAAAAGCACCAAGGCAGAAAAGCCAATGTTCGGCCGCCGAATGTCACTTTCGGCCACCGAACTTGCATGGCATTCGGGTTCACGTTCGGCCGCCGTAGTTGGTCTGGCCAGCCAACTATAAAAGGCCCTAGGTCGGTCAAATGGATAAGATTTTCTTTTCCATTTGCACGAGCTGAGGTGAGACTTGATCTTCCTTGAGTGAGTTATGTGTTTTCTCAAATCTTTCATGGTTTTGATGGATGTTCATGTGTTTTTGAAGGTTTTGAGCAAAAGAGCAAAGTTTGGAAGCTTGGAGACTTTGAGAGAGGAGTTCTCCATATCTCCACGTTAGGATCCTTTATTCTCTTATTTGGAAGAGGTAAGGGAAGATCCTGAACTTCCTTTCATGATTTTTGAAGGTTTTATGGGAGTTGTATGGGTAGTTATGCATGTTTAGGGTAAGGGAGGTTTTTTATGATTTTGTGTCTAAGCATGTTTAGATGTTGTGTGAGATGTTTGTTTGAGGTTTTAGACTAGTTGTGGACCTCTTTATACATGTTATATGGTATATGCTAGTTGGGAGTAGTTGATATGTATGTTGGGTAAATTTTGGGTAAAGTTTGCATGAAACAGAGCAGGTTTCTGCCCAACGGGCAAAACCAGGTTCGGCCGCCGAACCCCTTGTGGAGGCAGTTTCGGCTGCCAAAGCTTGCCTTCGAAAATGTGGACTTTCGTCTCTGGAGGCAAGGTTCGGCCGCCGAAGGTGCCGCCGAAGGTTAGAGACTTTCGTCTCTGGAGGGCCTTTCAGCCCTCGAACCTTGCTCCCGAAAGGGTTCGGCCGCCGAAAGTAGGAGTTCGGCCGCCGAAGATGCTTGAGTTTCGTCTCTAGACGGGACTTTCGGCCGCCGAACCTGCCGCCGAAAGTGCCCTGTCCAGCTTTCTTTTGCATGTTTTCTGTGATTGTTTTAGGTTCTTTTAGAGGGCTTTGGGGGAGTTTCTTAGAGATGTTCTTGAGTTAGTTTGGTCCCTCATTTGAGTCCACCTGTGTAGGAACGGACCAGAGGAACCAGGGTGATCGGCAGTGAGCACTGCTTCAGAACCTGCAGAGTCAGTTCAGAGTCAGCCAGAGGTGAGTGGAACTAAACTTAATCTTTTAACTATGAGAACATAAATGCTTTTAGCATATTTCATGCATCATGATGATTCTAGTAGGTTGATTGCACTAGTTTCACGAATATGGCGCATTGCATAATATGATGAATATGATGATGTGGATGGACCAAGGCGACCCCAATAGCCCTAGCTCTATTGTAAGACCTGGCCGGGCCAGGCAGCTATCTGTTGTCAGACCTGGCTGGGCCAGGCAGACAGAGATTATAAGACCTGGCTGGGCCAGGCAGGCAGAGATTGTAAGACCTGGCCGGGCTAGGCATACTCAGGTTATAAGACCTGGCTGGGCCAGGCATCCTGTCATGGAAGGGAGTTTTGGTGGTCATGTTCATCCGTGATATGAAATGTTGTGATGTGATGCATACCATGAGACCATGTTTTAATAACATGTTTTATAGTTCTGCTCATTGGGCTTGTATAGCTCATCCCTCTCCCTTAACCCTAGTCTTGCAAGTTCAGAGTCCAGAGGGAGTCCAGCAGGGTATGGAAGGAGAAGATTTAATGTAATAACTAGTGTGGACATGTACTTGTAACGAGATAGTCATTGTGTCATAAGATGTATAGAATTATGCTTGACCATTTGTAGTAATCCACTTTTATATACATGGTCAGTTTATGTATATGAGAAAACTAGGCTTAACACCGTATGAGTTCGACCCACCTAGAGAAAAGATAAGAGCTCTAGTAGGGGTGTTTATAGTACAGAGTTAGTGTATGCACAGGTTAAGCCTTGGAACAGAGAAAAGTTTTACGTTTTACAGAAAATGTATGATCATGTATGGGATTTCACAGGTACACAGAGTTCACAGGAGGCTTGCTACGGGTCCCGGCGGCCTTAAGCCGATCTGGATCTTAGCGCCGGTAGCAGTTCGGTGGCCGGGCTGTTATAGATTGGTGTCAGAGCCTAGGTTCATATGGTCGGACCTATATAGAGAGAGTCGGGCTCATAAAGGTTAGAATTGGTCAAGCACAATAAGAAAACATGTCCACTAGGATAGGATGTCAGTTCTGTCTATATGATGATGTGAAATGCCATGATTCATACATGTGTGTTTTTATATGTGCTGTATGCTTGTGGGTTCATGTGTTTCTACATGGACTATAAGTTGCTGATGTGCTATGTTATGTGCTGTTTTTCAGAGAGTTAAGATGCGAGGAACTCGTCGATCAGCGAGATTGACTGGAGTCCCACCAGTGAGGGTACAACTGCTCGTCCTCCTGCATTGCCAAGGGCAAGATCTCACAGGTTGTAATACCCGGCTCGATTCAGACATCGGAATTTCTACCGTCCGGTGGAATTCAGGGATGTCAGAGGTCTCTGGAAGGGTAAGAGAAAGTTTTCTAAATGTGTTTAAGTAGTTTAAAGGTTTAGAATGGAAAAGGATTGAGTTTTGAAGAGAAAAGGCCAAGGAGGCATTTTGCCATGTTCGGCCGCCGAAAGTGCCCAATGTTCGGCCCCCGAAGTTCAAGTTCGACCCCCGAATGTTGCATGGTTTTGCATGCGATTCGGCAGCCGAAGCTGAGCTGGTCAGCCAGCTATTGTGCACTCCTCAGCCAGTGATTTGGCCAGGTGTTGCCTCCAGATCATTGCCAGAGGTTAGGCCACGTCTCCCATGACTCATCTGCAAGCTTTTATCAGCTTATGCAGAGGGTTGGTTGTGTCTAAGTGGTTTGAAAGGGTTGTGAGAGAAAAGAAGAGTTTTGGTGGTTTAGTGAAGAAGGAGAGGTGTTGGTGCATAGCGTTGAGTTCAGATTGTTTAGCTTCTGGTTTCCAAAGGTAAGGGACGCTTTTAACTTGTTTCCCTGATTTCTAACAGCTTTTTAAAAGGTTAAGGGTGGAGTTGTGTATATAGGTTTTAAGTTGGGTTGTGATGTTTTAATGGTTTATGCATGATTATGTGTTATGTGTATTGGTTTTGTTGGGGTTGTACGTTAGTTTTGGACCCCGTGGAGCATGTACATGAGTATATGCATGGTTTGAGAGGTTAAATGCATGATTTGGGGAGTATGGAAAGAGTTGGGAGGCTGGTTGAAGCTTGAAGCTGAGTTCTTGAAGAACTCAGGTTCGGCAGCCGAAGGTGCATTCGGCCGCCGAACCCCTTGCATGGTGGCTTTGGTTGCCACAGCTTGCCCCTGAGTGTTTTTGAGGTTCGGCTCTGTTTGGAGGATTCGGCCGCCGAAGGTTAGAGACTTTCGTCTCTGGAGCGTGTTTTGGCCCCCGAACCTTGCCCCCGAAAGGGTTCGGCAGCCGAAAGTAGAGATTCGGCCGCCGAAGGTGCTTGAGTTTCAGCTCTGGAGAGGACATTCGGCCGCCGAACCTGCCGCCGAAGGTGTTCTGTCCAGCTTTCTTTTGCATAGTTTATGTACTTGTTTTGAGATATTCGAGAGGGGTTTTGGGGAGTTGTTTTATCAGTTGCATAGAGTATGTGTGGTGCCTCATTTGCGTCCTCCATTGTAGGATTGGACCCGAGGAACCGAGGTGTTTAGCCGTAGTAGCTGCTCAGAGTTAGAGGTAGCCCAGAGTTAGCCAAGCAGAGGCTACAAGTGAGTGGAACTAAACCTAATCTTTTGAGAACTAACATGATTCTAGCATGATCCATGCATCATAAACTGCCATGTTATGTATTAGGTTGTGTTGCATTAGAATTCACGAATATGGTGCATATGTTGTTGTTCCTGTGGATGAATGTTGGATGATCCTTCGCCCTTGACAGAGAGCAGATACAGAGTTATGGCATGAGATAGTACTATGAGTGAGACAGCTGGGCTGTCAGATCAGAGTTAAGTGTAGACCAGGTGAGACCTCGTCTCCTTGGCACAGTTGGTCCTGTTATGATATCAGAGAGATAAGTGTAGACCAGGTGATGACATAGTCTCCTTGGCACAATTGGTATTATTATAACATGGAGTTGAGGGCTATTGGTGAAAAGTTCATCTTGAGATGATATGTTTGTGATGTGATGCATTTCATGAAAGCATGTAATTAATGAACTGTTTTACTGTTCCTTCTCACTGGGCTGTAGTAGCTCATCCCACTCCCTTAACCCCAGTTTTGCAGGTTCTGAGATAGCTATGGGAAGTCAAAGTCAGCAAAAGTACGGAGGAAAGTTATGCATGAATGTATGTTGTAATAGTATAGTGGACATGATGTAATTAAATTTTAGTTGTAATGTTGCTATGTACTGTCATATACTGGATAGACTTGTGCTTGCCCTAGTGTCTTTGCTGTCGTGTGATGTATGATTAATCCCTTTGTACATGAATCCTGTTTTACGTTTCTTGATGAGAAATGTGTGAGTTGGGCTTAATGTATGGCTTTGATGAGATACCAGTGGGATGTGTTACAGATGAAAAAGGGTTTCAATCCCTTGAACCACAGGAGATAGTAGTCCCTGGTATAGGCCCTGAGGGCCATTTCAGATTGACATATCTGAGTAGCAATAGTTAAGCCTACAGAGTTTTACAGGATTATTGAGTCATTCTATATCATGTATGGGATTTATCAGGTACACAGAGAGTATAGTTGGCTTGCTATGGGTCCCGGCGGCCTTAAGCCGATCTGGATCCTAGTGCCAGTGATGGTTCGGACCATTACAAAGGGGTACCGGTTTCCGGGTCGTTACAGATTGGTATCAGAGCATAGGGCCTCAAGAGTACGATGTGTTGAGCAAAGATGCTCAAGGACTAGAGATATCCCACATCGGAAAGAGGTGTTGTCTTGTGGTTTTCTGGACACTAGTAGCATATCTGGTACAGTATAGTAGAGTTGAATGTTTAGAGTCAAAGTGTAGAGATACAGGTTCAGAGACGAGTGAGTCGTTAAAGGTCAGTAAGCCAGGAAAGAGCTCAAGAGCTATAGCCGTGGATTTTATCAATCCAGCTAAAGAGAGAGTGATCTCTCAGCTCTGAGTGTAGACCTCAAGTATAAGAAATACTACCGAGACTAGAGGGGAAGAGTAAGAAAAACAAAATCAAAGTAAGGAAATAAGAGCAGAGTAAGTGCCATAGAATAGAGCAGAGAAAGAACAGAATAGAAGACATGTAAAGTACATAGAAGGTTAGACAGAGATTTCAGTTTAGTCTGGGATTAGATGGCGATTGAGTTCTAGTTCAAATAATTCTGACATGAGGCGTGGAGTGTACACAAAAGTAGTCTGTTGGTATGGGACTACGGCATGTATAGATGCGAGCAGGAAGGACTCATCTTGCGTGAGTGTCGTACTGTGGCCCTGATTGGCACAGTCCCAGCAGATGACTTCTAGTAGTGTAACTTAGCCTGTAGCTCTAGCTATGTTTCAGGACAGTAGTTGAGGCAGGAGGAGAGAATTCTCCTTTTCTTTGGTCGGTTCCCGAAGGAAGATTCGTTAGCTTTAGCTTGAATCTTCATCCTGACTTAGTGGGAGGCTAACACATCGAACACGGTGATGTAAGATACGTTCACTTGAGGGTGTTCAGATGTGTAGGTCATAGTGGACCCTGATGTTTCTTTCCCTTTGGTTTTGAAAGCCATAGATAGAGGAGGGTTTGATAACTTCTGGGCTTAGGATGGTTTCTCTGGGTTAGTGAACCCGAGTGTGATCCATCTGAGGCAGAGTCAGTATAGTTTAGAGTTTGTTAAGAGTAGTAGATGCCTTCCAACTGACCTTATGGTTCTAGAGTTGACTGATGATGTCAATCTAGGGCGGATTGGCTAGCTACTCGAGGTACTACCTGAGTCTGCACAGACAAGGTAGGAGAGTTCAGAGTGCAGAGGCTAGGATGGATCAGAGTCAGTCCTTAGAAAGGACAGAGTAAGGTGCCTAGAAGTTTGATATCAGCCCTATAGGCTTGTGACGTTGTTAGGAAAGGTAGTCAGGGGTTTTCCTTGCTCTTATTTGAGAGCATCAGAGTCAGATCAGGGAACCAGCCTCAGTACACATAGACAGAAAAAGAGAAAGAGAGTTATATGTGTTATCCCAGATAAGCTAGCAGGGGTACCATTAGTAAACCCAAGAGAGTCTGGAAGTTCAGTGAGGATGGAGACTAGACTCATCTTCACCTCTTCCTTTGAACTGGTACCTGTAGACAGTTGTAAGAACTAAAAAACACAGGTGAGTAAGGAAGAAAGATAGTAGAGCGGTGTGAACTTGGTAGCGAAGGATTCTATCCGACTTAGTATTACACCCTGGAGTGTTCCAGTGTCGTTGTGAGAAACGAAGGATGAAACCTTGAGATTTTGTCACAACTGTGAGTAGTTGCACAAGGTCACTACCAAGGACAAGTGTTCCCACGCAGGAGTAATGGTTGGTGGAGACAGCTCGTTGGAGCTGAGTATCCTCCACGATAGATCTAAGAGTTGGGAACTAGATATTGCGAATGAGAGAGAAAGTTAAAGACAAAGCCAGGATAGGAAAGAAGAAGAAAGGCGGGCAAGGGTCAGAGTGGCGCAGCAGAAGCGTAGAATAGGGTAGAAAACAGAGAAGCATGCCCATTATCTACTAAGTATTGTAGATAAGAGAACACGGCACAGAGGCCAAGTTCTGTAATCTGAGTTCGATTTCGGGGCATGTCAGTGTGAATGGTGATGTGTCACAACAATTTCTAAAGTAAGTAGAAAGGTGCAGCAATAAGCAAGGCATCTAGCATGTCCTTAGAGTTGGTGCTCCTCTGATCAGGTTGAGTACAAAGAAGCAAAGATGAGTGTAACCAGAGTAGTGTGAATAGAGCTGAGAAAAGTTAAAGAGAAAGGAAAGTCAGTGGTTAGCGAAGAGAATCAAACTTGACTGTGTACAGACAGGAGTGGTCAGTAATCAGTATTAAGCAGTTCAGGGTCAGTAGAGTCAGAAAGTATAGATAACCCGAGAGTATTTACTCCAGTACTATCTGTGTCTCTTCTCAGCGGACAGTGGTAGGCTTTCCTTCAGTGCTTATTTGCATCTGTGTTTGTTGTGTGAACATTCGAGGACGAATGTTCTTAAAGGGGGAAGAATGTAATACCCGGCTCGATTCAGACATCGAAATTTCTACCGTCCGGTGGAATTCAGGGATGTCAGAGGTCTCTGGAAGGGTAAGAGAAAGTTTTCTAAATGTGTTTAAGTAGTTTAAAGGTTTAGAATGGAAAAGGATTGAGTTTTGAAGAGAAAAGGCCAAGGAGGCATTTTGCCATGTTCGGCCGCCGAAGGTAAAGTTCGGCCGCCGAAAGTGCCTAATGTTCGGCCCCCGAAGTTCAAGTTCGGCCCCCGAATGTTGCATGGTTTTGCATGCGATTCGGCAGCCGAAGCTGAGCTGGTCAGCCAGCTATTGTGCACTCCTCAGCCAGTGATTTGGCCAGGTGTTGCCTCCAGATCATTGCCAGAGGTTAGGCCACGTCTCCCATGACTCATCTGCAAGCTTTTATCAGCTTATGCAGAGGGTTGGTTGTGTCTAAGTGGTTTGAAAGGGTTGTGAGAGAAAAGAAGAGTTTTGGTGGTTTAGTGAAGAAGGAGAGGTGTTGGTGCATAGCGTTGAGTTCAGATTGTTTAGCTTCTGGTTTCCAAAGGTAAGGGACGCTTTTAACTTGTTTCCCTGATTTCTAACAGCTTTTTAAAAGGTTAAGGGTGGAGTTGTGTATATAGGTTTTAAGTTGGGTTGTGATGTTTTAATGGTTTATGCATGATTATGTGTTATGTGTATTGGTTTTGTTGGGGTTGTACGTTAGTTTTGGACCCCGTGGAGCATGTACATGAGTATATGCATGGTTTGAGAGGTTAAATGCATGATTTGGGGAGTATGGAAAGAGTTGGGAGGCTGGTTGAAGCTTGAAGCTGAGTTCTTGAAGAACTCAGGTTCGGCAGCCGAAGGTGCATTCGGCCGCCGAACCCCTTGCATGGTGGCTTTGGTTGCCACAGCTTGCCCCTGAGTGTTTTTGAGGTTCGGCTCTGTTTGGAGGATTCGGCCGCCGAAGGTTAGAGACTTTCATCTCTGGAGCGTGTTTTGGCCCCCGAACCTTGCCCCCGAAAGGGTTCGGCAGCCGAAAGTAGAGATTCGGCCGCAGAAGGTGCCTGAGTTTCGGCTCTGGAGAGGACATTCGGCCGCCGAACCTGCCGCCGAAGGTGTTCTGTCCAGCTTTCTTTTGCATAGTTTATGTACTTGTTTTGAGATATTCGAGAGGGGTCGTCTCCTTGGCACAGTTGGTCCTGTTATGATATCAGAGAGATAAGTGTAGACCAGGTGATGACATAGTCTCCTTGGCACAGTTGGTATTATTATAACCTGGAGTTGAGGGCTATTGGTGACAAGTTCATCTTGAGATGATATGTTTGTGATGTGATGCATTTCATGAAAGCATGTAATTAATGAACTGTTTTACTGTTCCTTCTCACTGGGCTGTAGTAGCTCATCCCACTCCCTTAACCCCAGTTTTGCAGGTTCTGAGATAGCTATGGGAAGTCAAAGTCAGCAAAAGTACGAAGGAAAGTTATGCATGAATGTATGTTGTAATAGTATAGTGGACATGATGTAATTAAAGTTTAGTTGTAATGTTGCAATGTACTGTCATATACTGGATAGACTTGTGCTTGCCCTAGTGTCTTTGCTGTCGTGTGATGTATGATTAATCCCTTTGTACATGAATCCTGTTTTACGTTTCTTGATGAGAAATGTGTGAGTTGGGCTTAATGTATGGCTTTGATGAGATACCAGTGGGATGTGTTACAGATGAAAAAGGGTTTCAATCCCTTGAACCACAGGAGATAGTAGTCCCTGGTATAGGCCCTGAGGGCCATTTCAGATTGACATATCTGAGTAGCAATAGTTAAGCCTACAGAGTTTTACAGGATTATTGAGTCATTCTGTATCATGTATGGGATTTATCAGGTACACAGAGAGTATAGTTGGCTTGCTACGGGTCCCGGCGGCCTTAAGCCGATCTGGATCCTAGTGCCAGTGATGGTCGGACCGTTACAAAGGGGTACCGATTTCCGGGTCATTACAGAGGTCAAGCAGGGAGGGAACGTCACGAGACCCTAGAAGGTCTTGTGACGAAAGCAGAAGAGGAGTAGACAGAGGAGGAAGATCTGAGGAAGAGAGAGAGGCTATGGATGTTAGTCAGAGCAGAAATGAAAGTATGGGTATAGGAAGGTCTGAAGAAGGTATGGGAGAGTCCTAGGGAGGCGTACAAGCCTCGGGGTTTAGCTATCCACCCTTTCCACAGGGCCCGGGGTATCCGATGGGAGGTACGTCGGATTTCTCCAGCTTTGCCCCATATCCACCGTATATGCCTTACATGCCTTATCCTTCTTTTTACCCACCTTATCATATGTATCCACCCCCACCTTCGCATACAAGTCCAGCATAGCCTGAACCTAGAGAAACAGTACCTCCACCACCACCAGAACCTGTAGCCCCTGTTGTTGAAGCACAACAACCTAGTTCTTCTGGGGGAAATAAGGTGAAGATGACAGAGTACTTAAAGTTGGATGCGCCTAAATTCAATACAGGTGATGATCCCTTTGAGTATCTCAGTGCAGTCAGAATGATAACCAGTGAGTTGGGAGCGGATGAGAGCAGAGCCATTGAGATGGCAGGGTTCACATTGAAATGCAAGAAAGCGAGAGAATGGTTCAAGAACTATGTGGACCCCAGAATAGACAGCATGACATGGGAAGAGTTCGCCAATGAGTTTGCAGGGTGGGCTTTTCCTGACAGTTACAGGGAGCTTAAGGTAGTAGAGTTTGAGCAGTTGAGACAGACCGAAGAGATGAGCGTGGATGAATACACAGATAAGTTCCTGGAATTGTTACCATACGTGGGGCAGGCGTATGATACTGATCAGAAGAAGGCAAGGAGATATGCCACGAGACTTCACCCCAGGTATTTCTCCTTGATTCTTCCAGCAGAGAAAGAGAGTTTCCACTCGATTGTGGATGCAGCGAGGAAGATGGAGGCCAGTGCCATAATACAGGGAACAGTGAAACAGACTAAGGCACAGTCTTCTGGCTCTAAGCCAGTTTCCTCCTCACAGAGTACAGCAGGTGGAGGCAAGAAGAGATGGGACAGATTAAGAGGTAAAAAGGGCAAGTTCTGGAACAGGATTAAGGCAGGTCTGGGAATGGGTAGCGGCTCCAGCTCTGGCACAGATAATCCAGTGTGCAAGAAGTGTGGGAGACAGCACAGAGGAGCTTGTCTCCTGGGATCTTCAGCCTGTTTTAGATGTGGGCAGGAGGGACATTATGCTCGAGAATGTCCTCAGGCGACTTTGGTTGCACCATCCCAGCAGATGACCTCAGGCAGTGTAGCACAGCCAGCAGCCTTAGCCGTACCACAGAGCAGTGGTAGAGGTAGAGGAAGAGGGGCAGCCTCTTCATCAGGGATGGGTTCCCGAGGTGCAGGTCCGTCAGCCCCAGCACGGATTTTCACCATGACTCAACAGGAAGCAGACACGTCGAACACAGTGGTGTCAGGTAATCTCATCATTGGGTGTTCAGAGGTGTATGCTTTGATGGACCCCGGTGCTTCTCACTCGTTCATTGCTTCTAGAGCCGCAGAGAGATTGGGGTTGATAGTATCCGAGTTAGAGTGTCCTCTCTGGGTCAGTGGACCTAGATGTGACCCATCATTGGCAGAGTCAGTCTGTCAAGTCAGTCCAGTGTTCATAGAGGATAGATGCCTTCCAGCTGACCTTGTGTGACGCGGAACCCTATGGCACAAGCCTCAAACCCACACGCACAAGTAGATATGGAATCCAAAGATCTGATAAACCCACCTCCTATGGCACCCCACACTTAGAGAAGCTGAAACACCAATGATTGAAGGATTTAGATGAGAATCTGACAAACGCCACAACAAATAGTTGATAAGTTAATCGAGATTCCTGGTGCAATTGATGAAAGCAAATCCTCACTCTCACTCAAAGCAATACACGCCAAAGGCATGAAAATAATTCTGATAATTTGATTTCAAAGCTGCCTCTTACAATTGTTTCTTATCCTTATATAGTAAGGAGAAAAAGAAATAAAACCCTAAGACACTCTTCTTGGGCCTGACTTAAACACATAAGACCCAAGCCCAATCACACACTAAAATAACATATAAGTATTAAAATATAAGCCCACAACATGGCCCAACACTCTAAAACTTAAAAGATAAAATATGGCCAGAATACAAGCCCAAACAAAACTAAAATAAAACAAGTGTTTAAATAATAAAACTAGCAAGCCCATCATAACAAAGTTGAATCTTCACAAAAGCCTTACTTGATCTTCACTTTAGGCTTTCCTTTATGTAGTTTTAGCCCGTAGGTTTGATTAGGCTCCCTCAGCCTATGATTGCAAATGTTGCACCAAATCTGTCCCATATGAGTTAAAGCACGCCCTAAGTATATATGGATTATATGAATATGATTTTGAACTACTCTTGGGTCCATTGGAATGATATAAGTTTGCTCCACACCATTGTTAGAAATTTGTCCTATTGGATCCGTATCATTCCCTCTTTCTTTAGAAAAGATTCGTCCTCGAATCTTGCTGATATTTATGTCAAGAAGGAAAGCTTTAGGCACCCATGTATCTTCAAAGACCTCCTTTTGAATAGGTGGAAATAGTATAAAACTTTCATCATGGATGTTTTCATCAACAACCTGCACATCAAGAACAAATGAACTAGATATAAAAATATTAGTCATAGAAAGATCATGTGGATGTGACCCATTCTCCTCTACAACTTCCAAAACAGTCTTATTCACCTCCTCCACCTCATCAATCATGTGCTCCCCATGTCCACCATCATTCACAACCTCTTCTATAAGTTCATTAATGGAATTTTCAATTTCAATCTCTATGGAAGTTGACATTGGAACTTTAGCCTCTTCTTTCTCCTTTTCTTTCTCCATCTTCCCTCCTTGAAGTAGTCTTGAGTCTTTTCCAGCCTCGTTACCCTCAAACTCACTCTTTTCTCTCAGCTTTTCCACAGAACTCAAGCTCTCACTCTCCTTTGTAGCCAAGGCCGAAGCCTCCCTCTCCCTCTCCAGCATTTTTATGTGATCGGCATATACCTCTTGAGGTGATAAAGGAGCGAGTATAAGCTTCTGTCCTTCATGAGTGAAGGAGTACTTGTTATTGAGCCCATCATGTTGCACCTTTCTATCATATTGCCACGGCCTACCCAACAATATATGGCTTGCCTGCATAGGTACCACATCGCACAAGATCTCATCCTTATACCTACCAATAGAAAATGGTATAACCACCTGGCGTGTAACTCTGACCTCACCACAATCGTTCAACCATTGCAATCTGTATGGCTTAGGGTGTTTAATAGAAGCCAAGCCCAATTTCTCCACCATATACACACTAGCCACATTTGCACAACTACCTCCATCAATAATGACAGTACACACTTTTCCATTAACCAAACACCTAGTGTGAAATATGTTTTCCCGTTGTTCCAGGCTTTCTTCCTTAACCTGCATATTCAGAGCACGCCTAGCAACAAGCATCTCACAATGTGCAGCAAGCAATACATTATTAACAAACACATCCGAATCATCACAGTCATTATTGCAATTATGAGTTCTTTGAGGTATTCTTGTAGAAGTGGACGCTGGTGACACATTCTGATCTTTACTCATCCTACCTTAAATCAACAAAGAACAAAGAGAACTAGCAAATATTGTGTTAGAAAAGAAAGAACTCAAGTGTTTGCACACTTACCACTCTTTTGCTGATTCTTCAATTGCACTTCAGAAACTAAGGTCAACCAACTAACCACAAGGTGCGTTTAATGAAACGAAAAAAAAAAGAAAACCTAAAGAAAGAACGAAGCGCGCAAAACTAGAAAGAAGACACTGACAATTTGGAAAGTAACACACGAACTAGGTTTTGTGCTACTTGAAAATATCACCTAGAGTATAGACCCAAGCAAACAATACTCCAGCAATGTCAAGGAAGCAAAAGCAAGTTTAAATCAAAAAAGAAACTTTGAATTCAAATAAAAACGAATCTGGAAAATTTTGAATTTAATTCACTTCAAAGTAAATTAAATATGGATCTATTAAAATCTACCCAAAAAGGCAAGTATCAAGACCCACAAATAGAGACAGAAAAATAATCAAATAAAATTCAATAGGCAGATTTCTTTTGTCTCTAATCTGGATTCAACCCAATTCAAATTTCAAATTTCCAAATTGATTCCCACAAACTACAGCAATCAATTGAGATAGGTGCGGAAATATAGATACAATCACAATTTCTGCCAGAACAAGATAAGGCAAAGGGAATTTTTTTTTATTTTTTCGTTTTTTTTTTTTGTATTGCGATTTTTTTTTTTTGTGATGCACGAAGAAAAGGAAAACTCAGAAAAAAGGAAAACTCAGTAACGAAGAAAAGGAAACTCACAGAAATCAATAACGAAGAAAAGGAAAACCCAGAAAAAAAAACTCTAGATCCTGAGATAAATAAGAATTTACCTCACTTTGGCTCTGATACCAACTGACGCGGAACCCTATGGCACAAGCCTCAAACCCACACGCACAAGTAGATATGGAATCCAAAGATCTGATAAACCCACCTCCTATGGCACCCCACACTTAGAGAAGCTGAAACACCAATGATTGAAGGATTTAGATGAGAATCTGACAAACGCCACAACAAATAGTTGATAAGTTAATCGAGATTCCTGGTGCAATTGATGAAAGCAAATCCTCACTCTCACTCAAAGCAATACACGCCAAAGGCATGAAAATAATTCTGATAATTTGATTTCAAAGCTGCCTCTTACAATTGTTTCTTATCCTTATATAGTAAGGAGAAAAAGAAATAAAACCCTAAGACACTCTTCTTGGGCCTGACTTAAACACATAAGACCCAAGCCCAATCACACACTAAAATAACATATAAGTATTAAAATATAAGCCCACAACATGGCCCAACACTCTAAAACTTAAAAGATAAAATATGGCCAGAATACAAGCCCAAACAAAACTAAAATAAAACAAGTGTTTAAATAATAAAACTAGCAAGCCCATCATAACAAAGTTGAATCTTCACAAAAGCCTTACTTGATCTTCACTTTAGGCTTTCCTTTATGTAGTTTTAGCCCGTAGGTTTGATTAGGCTCCCTCAGCCTATGATTGCAAATGTTGCACCAAATCTGTCCCATATGAGTTAAAGCACGCCCTAAGTATATATGGATTATATGAATATGATTTTGAACTACTCTTGGGTCCATTGGAATGATATAAGTTTGCTCCACACCATTGTTAGAAATTTGTCCTATTGGATCCGTATCATTGTGGTTCTAGAGTTGACAGATTTTGATGTCATTCTAGGGATGGATTGGTTATCTACCTATAATGCTACCTTGAACTGCAGGGACAAGGTAGTTAGTCTCAGAGACCAGGATGGGTCAGAGTGTGTCTTCAGAGGAGACAGGAGAGGGACACCTAAGGGTTTGATATCAGCCCTCCAGGCTCGTAGGTTGTTGAGAAAGGGTTGTCAGGGGTTCCTAGCACATGTGAGAGAGCTAGACAGTCAGGTTAGGGAACCATCCTTAGTTCCAGTTGTTAGCGAGTTCCCAGATGTGTTTCCTGAAGAGCTTCCAGGACTACCACCTGATAGGGAAATAGAGTTCGAGATAGAGTTGATGCCTGGTTCGAGACCGATCTCTATTCCTCCCTACAGGATGGCGCCAGCCGAGTTAAAAGAGTTGAAAGAACAGTTGTAGGATTTGGTAGATAAGGGTTTCATCCGCCCGAGTACCTCACCATGGGGTGCTCCAATACTGTTTGTCCGGAAGAAGGATGGATCTCTTAGACTTTGTGTCGACTACAGGCAGTTGAACAAGGTCACTACCAAGAATAAGTATCCTCTACCCAGGATTGATGATCTATTCGACCAGCTGGCAGGAGCAGGTTGTTTCTCTAAGATAGATCTGCGATCCGGATACCATCAGTTGAGAATCAGGGAAGAGGATGTACCCAAGACAGCTTTTAGAACCAGATATGGGCATTATGAGTTCCTAGTAATGCCGTTCGGGTTAACTAACGCCCCCGCAGCATTTATGGATCTCATGAACAGAGTTTTCAGAGAGTACCTGGATCACTTTGTGATTGTCTTTATAGATGATATCTTAGTGTACTCCAGGGATGCAGAGGAGCATGCTCAGCATCTGAGGATAGTCTTGCAGACTTTGAGAGAGCATGGCTTGTATGCCAAGTTCTCCAAGTGCGAGTTCTGGCTGAGGAGCATTTCTTTCTTGGGGTATGTAGTATCAGATGAAGGTATCGCAGTGGACCTCAAGAAGGTAGAGGCAGTAGCCAACTGGCCTACACCCAGGACAGTAATAGAGATCAAGAGTTTCCTGGGTTTGGCAGGCTACTATCGGAGATTCGTTCAGGACTTCTCGAAGATCGCTGCTCCGATGACCAGATTGACCAGAAAGAACCAGAAGTTCGTATGGTCAGAGGAATGTGATGAGAGTTTTGAAGAGTTGAAGAGACGGTTGACTTTAGCACCGGTGTTAGCTCTGCCGATTAGTGATGAAGACTTCACAGTGTTCTGTGATGCATCCCGAGTGGGATTAGGTTGTGTGTTGATGTAGAAAGACAGAGTGATAGCTTATGCTTCTAGACAGTTGAAGAAGCACGAGCTGAACTACCCGACACACGATCTTGAGATGGCAGCAGTTATCTTTGCACTCAAGATGTGGAGGCATTACCTCTATGGGGTAAAGTGTGAGATCTTTACAGATCATAAAAGCTTGCAGCACATCTTGAGCCAGAGAGAGCTAAACTTGAGGCAGAGACGGTGGGTAGAGTTGCTCAGTGATTATGATTGCAAGATTCAATATCATCCGGGTAAGGCTAATGTAGTAGCTGATGCCTTAAGTCGGAAGTCACTCGGCAGTTTATCCCACATTTCAGCAGAGAGGAGGCCGGTGGTGAAGGATTTCTACAAGCTCAGAGATGAAGAACTACAGTTAGCGTTATCTGGTACAGGTGCTTTGATTGCACAGATGAGAGTTACACCTGTGTTTCTAGAGCAAGTGGCTCTGAAACAGCACGAGGACCCTGAGTTAGTGAGGATTGCCAGGACTGTTCAGTCAGGCAACAGTGCAGAGTTCAGATTTGACAGTGAGGGGATTCTTCGTCACGGGAAGAGGTTATGTGTACCAGATGACAGCAGTTTAAAGGAGGACATTATGAGGGAAGCTCATAATGCAAGGTATAGCGTTCACCCTGGAGCCACCAAGATGTATCAAGATTTGAGAAGAGTGTATTGGTGGCCATCCATGAAGAGAGAAGTGGCACAGTTTGTGTCAGCCTGTAAAACATGTCAAAGGGTGAAGCTAGAGCACCAGAAGCCGGCTGGAATGCTTAACCCACTGCCGATTCCAGAGTGGAAATGGGAAAACATAGCTATGGATTTTGTAGTGGGGTTACCGGCGACGTCCAACAGGCTAGACTCCATATGGGTGATTGTGGATAGATTGACTAAATCTGCTCACTTCATTCCAGTCAGGAGCAACTATTCTGTGGACAAGTTAGCGCAGGTGTATGTAGAAGAGATAATAAGGCTGCATGGAGTTCCAGTGTCTATTGTAACACCCCGGAAATCCGGACCGCTACCGGCGCTAGGATCCGGGTCGACTTAAGGCCGCCGGGACCCGTAGCAAGCCTGACATATAACCTGTAAACCTGTATAATCCCATACATGATCAACAACATGCATAAAAATTAAAACTTTTCTTCATACATACTGTCATCAACTAACTCAACCTGTGCATACTCTGATCATATACATAACATAGTCCCTCTGTGGGATCTCATCAAGCCTTAAAGGCAAAACAACCTGTGTTGAGTTAGTTTACATAAACATCATAACATAAGATCATGTATATACAAAGGGATTAACAATATATATTATGGTCAAGCACAACTCTATCCTCAATAACCTCATTACATAACATACTGAATCTCTTCCATTACATTAGTACAATTGTCATGTCCACAAACTAACTATTACATACTTATGACTTTTTCTCTTCTTGCCTTCTCTATCTATCCCGTACCTGCAAACCTGGGGGTTAGGGGAGAGGGGTGAGCTACAAAGCCCAGTGAGTAGAACTGTAAAAAGAATATTTAAAACATGCTATCATGAAATGCGTCACTGCACAAATAAATCACACCACGGATGGACTGATTCAAAAATCCCTCAACTCCATGCCCGGCCCTATTATGGGCACCACAGGACTTCGTATTGCCCGGCCCTATTATGGGCACCACAGGACTTCGTACTCGGAGTTATTGCCCGGCCCTATTATGGGCACCACAGGTCTTCGTATTGCCCGGCCCTATTATGGGCACCACAGGACTTCGTATATAGAAGGCTAATGAATCATCCTAATGTCCATCCACTATCATCTATCACAACAATACAATGCGGCATAGTCGTGAATTCTAATGCAAACAACCTATAATATGATCATGATGCATGAAGCATGATAAAAGCATTTCATTTCTTAATTTAAAAGGTTAAGTTTAGTTCCACTCACCTCTGGCTGACTCTGACAAACTCTGTAGCAGCTGGCTCACTGCTGGGGTCCTTGGTTCCTCGGGTCCGAACCTACACAGGTGGACTCCAATGAGGGACCAAACATACATAGACATAACTCTAAAATATTCCCCAAAAACCCCCTAAAACATCCTGAAAATATCACATAGAGATATGCATGAAGTGGCTGAACAGGGCACTTTCGGCGGCACCTTCGGCGGCCGAAAGTCCTGGACAGAGACGAAACTCAGGTAGGTTCGGCGGCACCTTCGGCGGCCGAAAGTCCCAGACAGAGACGAAAGTCTCTTTTCGGGGGCAACTTCGGCAGCCGAAAGGCCTGCCTCCCCAGCCATGTTCGGCGGCCGAAAGTGCCTTCGGCTGCCGAACCTGGTTTCTGCCAAAGGGCAGAAACTCGGTTCCTTTGTGCATTTTTGCCTCCAAACTCACCAATCATGCATATACCTCACTTAAAACATGCATACAAGATCCTAGGGGCCTCAAAACATCAAATACCCCAACTACAACACTTCAAGCATACTCAAACATGCCACATTGTTCAAGAATCACATAAAACCTAACATTTGCTTAAAAACTCATACAACCCTATACATGCCATTCTACCCCATAAAATCACTTAAAACTTACTTAAAACACATGAGGAGCTTAAGATCGGCTCTTACCTCTTGAAGATCGAGAGGGAGACGACCTAAACTTGGAGATCCACGAAAATGAGCTCCTGAGTTCCCAAAGCTCCAAAACTTGGTTTAAGTGTTCAAAACTTGCAATGTGAGTTTAAAACTCAAGAAAAATAGAAGAGATTTGGAGGAAGAACACTAGATTTGCAAAGGGAAGGTCGGAAGCTTGCTGTGGCCGAAAATGGGAGAAAGCTCGCCCATTTCGGCTAAGTGCCCCATTTATAGGTGGCTGGCCAGGCCACATTCGGGGGCCGAATGTGCCTCCGCATCCATGTAATGTTCAGCGGCCGAACTTGACTTTCGGCGGCCGAACCTGGACTGCCCTCACTCATGCTTTCGGGGGCCTAACGTGCCTCCAAAACGCATGCACGTTCGGCGGCCGAACTTGGCTTTCGGCGGCCGAACCTGGGTTTTCCTCCAAAGACTTTTCATGCAAAAACTCATTTAGTTTCATACTTTAAAACCATTAAAAACATGAAAACATTTTTATAAAACATGATTCTACCCTTCTAGAGATCTCCGACATCCGAGATTCCACCGGACGGTAGGAATTCCGATACCGGAGTCTAGCCGGGTATTACATTCTCCCCCCCTTAAGAACATTCGTCCCCGAATGTTCCTCACTAGCACACATAACATGGCATAAAACATAGCACATAAACACATCAACACATAGGGATCTAACCTTAAAAGAGGTGAGGGTACTGCTGGAGCATAGACTCCCGTATCTCCCAAGTGCATTCCTCTAAATTGTGGTGGTTCCACAGGACTTTCACCATCGGGATTTCCTTGTTTCTTAACTTTCTGATCTGGGTGTCTATGATCCGCACTGGCTGTTCAACATAGGTGAGATCCTCTTGGACCTCCACATCAGGCTCACTAAGAACCTTGCTCGGATCTGACACAAACTTCCTCAACATTGAAACATGGAAAACCGGATGGATTCTTTCCATCGAAGCAGGTAAATCCAGCTTGTACGACACATTCCCAATCTTTTGCAAGATTTCAAAGGGTCCGATGTATCGTGGGGCTAGTTTACCTTTCTTTCCAAAGCGAACCACTCCCTTCATTGGAGACACCTTGAGCAATACCAGATCCCCCTCCTGAAACTCTAACTGTCTTCTGCGGACGTCTGTATAGCTCTTCTGTCTGCTGGTAGCAGTCTTGATTCTCTCTCTGATTATGGGTACCACCCTGCTGGTAATCTCTACTAGCTCAGGCCCTGCCAAGGCTTTTTCTCCAACTTCCTCCCAGCAAACAGGTGACCTGCACTTCCTCCCATATAAAGCTTCATATGGAGCCATCCCGATGCTAGCATGATGGCTGTTGTTGTAGGCAAACTCCACCAAAGGTAGATGCTGCCTCCAAGAACCGCCAAAGTCCAGCACACACATTCTGAGCATATCTTCGATGGTCTGGATGGTCCTTTCTGACTGTCCATCAGTCTGGGGTGGAAGGCAGTACTGAAGTCCAACCTAGTACCCATGGCATTCTGCAGACTCCGCCAAAACCTGGAGGTGAACTGGGGCCCTCTATCTGACACTATAGAAACAGGAACCCCATGCAGCCTGACGATCTCATCCACATATACCTGCGCCAACTTGTCCACAGAGTAGCCACTCCTGACAGGAATGAAGTGAGCAGATTTGGTGAGTCTGTCCACAATCACCCATATGGAGTCCACTCTGTTGGACGCCGCCGGTAACCCCACTACGAAATCCATAGCTATATTCTCCCATTTCCACTCTGGAATAGGTAGCGGGTTAAGCATTCCAGCCGGCTTCTGATGTTCCAGCTTCACCCTCTGACATACTTCACAGGCGGACACAAACTGTGCCACTTCTTTCTTCATCGCTGGCCACCAATAAACTTTCTTCAAATCTTGATACATCTTGGTGGCTCCGGGGTGAATGCTGTATCTTGCATTATGAGCCTCTCTCATAATGTCTCCTTTTAGCCCAATGTCATCTGGTACACATATTCTGCTCCCATAGCGGAGGATCCCCTTGCTGTCGAATCTGAACTCACTATCATTGCCCGACTGAACAGTCCTGGCAATTTTCACTAACTCCGGGTCCTCATGCTGTTTCTGAGCCACCTGCTCCAGAAACACGGGTGCCACTCTCATCTGGGCTACCAAGGCAACTGTACCAGACAACTCCATCTGTAGACCTTCCTCAATAAGCTTGTAGAACTCCTTCACCACTGGTCTCCTCTCTGCCGCGATGTGGGATAGACTACCGAGTGATTTCTGGCTTAAGGCGTCTGCCACGACATTCGCCTTACCCGGATGGTACTGAATCTTGCAATCATAGTCACTCAGCAGTTCTACCCACCTCCTCTGCCTCAGATTCAGATCCCTCTGACTCAAGATGTACTGCAGGCTCTTATGATCTGTAAAGATCTCACATTTTACCCCATAGAGGTAGTGCCTCCACATCTTGAGTGCAAAGATTACTGCTGCCATCTCAAGGTCATGTGTGGGGTAATTCAACTCATGCTTCTTCAGCTGCCTAGAAGCATAAGCAATCACCCTCTCATTCTGCATAAGCACACAACCCAGTCCCACACGGGACGCATCACAAAAGACTGTAAAGTCCTCTCCACTAGATGGCAGGGCTAAAACTGGTGCTGAAGTCAACCTCTTCTTAAGCTCTTCAAAACTCTCTTCGCACTGGTCGGTCCACAGAAACTTCTGATTCTTCCTGGTCAGTCTGGTCAGAGGAGCTGCTATCTTTGAGAAGTCCTGAACGAACCTCCTGTAGTAACCTGCCAAACCCAAGAAACTCCTGATCTCCGTCACTGAAGTGGGTCTAGGCCAGTTAACCACAGTCTCTGTCTTCTTGGGGTCTACCTCTATCCCATTCTCTGACACTACATGCCCCAAGAACGAAATGCTCCTCAGCCAGAACTCACATTTAGAGAACTTGGCATACAAGCCATGTTTCCTCAAAGTCTGCAAGACCAACCGCAGATGATGGGCATGCTCCTCTGCATTCCTGGAATACACTAAGATATCATCTATGAAGACAATAACAAAGCGATCCAGGTATTGGCTAAATACTCTGTTCATGAGATCCATGAATGCTGCAGGGGCGTTGGTTAACCCGAACGGCATTACAAGGAACTCAAAATGCCCATATCTGGTCCTGAAGGCTGTCTTCGGCACATCCTCATCCCTTATCCTTAGCTGATGGTACCCCGATCTTAGATCTATTTTGGAGAAACAACCTGCTCCCGCTAACTGGTCGAATAGATCATCGATCCTTGGCAAAGGGTACCTATTCTTGGTAGTGACTTTGTTCAACTGCCTGTAGTCGATACAAAGTCTAAGGGATCCATCCTTCTTTCTCACGAACAAGACTGGAACACCCCAAGGCGAGGTACTCTGTCGGATGAAACCCTTTTCTACCAGCTCTTGCAATTGCTCTTTCAACTCCTTTAACTCGGCTGGAGCCATCCTGTAGGGAGGGATAGAGATCGGTCTAGCTCCAGGCACCAACTCTATCTCGAACTCTATCTCCCTAGCAGGTGGTAAACCTGGAAGCTCATCAGGAAAGACATCCTGAAACTCTCTGACAACTGGCACCGAGGCCGGCTCCCTAACCTGACTGTCTAGCTCTCTCACATGAGCTAAGTACCCCTGACATCCCTTCCTAAGCAACCTACGAGCCTGAAGAGCTGATATCAGACCTCTAGGTGTGCCCCTCTTGTCTCCTCTGAAGACGACCTCTGACCCGTTCTGATCTCTGAACTTGACTACCTTGTCCCTGCAGTCCAAGGTAGCACCATGGGTAGATAGCCAATCCATCCCTAGAATGACGTCGAAGTCTGTCAAATCTAGAACCACAAGGTCGGCGGAGAGGCATCTTCCCTCAATAAAAACTGGACTGTACTGGCAGACTGACACTGCCACTGACGGGTCACACTTGGGTCCACTGACCCATAGGGGACACTCTAACCCAGAGACTATCAGACCTAACCTCTCAACGGCTCTCGGAGCAATAAATGAATGAGATGCACCCGGGTCCATTAATGCATACACATCAGAACACCCAATGATGAGATTACCTGACACCACGGTGTTGGATGTGTTAGCCTCCTGCTGTGTCATGGTGAAGATCCTGGCTGGAGCTGATGGACCTTCACCTCGGGAACCAGAAGAAGAGGCTGCCCCCCTCCCTCTACCTCTGCCACTGCCCTGAGTTGTGGCTGGAACTGCTGGCTGTGCCACACTACCAGAAGCTGTCTGCTGGGGCTGGCCCATAAAAGGCGCTCTAGGACAATCCCGAGCTATGTGTCCCTCCTGTCCACATCTGAAACATGCATTAGTCCCAGCTCGACACACTCCCCTGTGCGGTCTTCCACATCTCTAGCATTCTGTACCATCTGAGCCTGAGCTCGAGCCACTGCCAAATCCCAGACCAGATTTCAACTTGTTCCAAAACTTATTCTTCTTCGGCTTCTTGGTGGTGCTATCCCACCTCTTCTTACCTGAGCTCTGAGAAGAGAACCCTGATCCTCCTCTGCTTGGGGTCTTAACCCCTGAAGATTGGGTCACTGACTGCTTCACTGACCCTTCAACTATAGCACTTGCCTCCATTCTTCGAGCCATATCCACCACAGTGTGGAAACTTTCTCTCTCAGCTGACTGAACCAACGAGGACTACCTGGAATGCAGCTTCATAACATATTTCTTGGCTTTCTTCGTATCTGAATCTAGAGCTTGCCCTGAAAAAGGCAATAGCTCCAAGAATTTTTCCGTGAACTCCTCTACACTCATGTGCTCTGACTGCCTCAGTTGCTCAAACTCAATCATCTTCAGTTCTCTAGAACTGTCTGGAAAAGCCCATCCAGCGAACTCATTCGCAAATTCCTCCCATGTCATACCGTCTAGTCTCGGGTCCACATAACACTTAAACCATTCCCGTGCCTTCTTGCACTTTAAAGTGAACCCTGCCATCTGAATGGCCCTGCTGTCACTTGCCCCTAGCTCATCAGTTATTGTCTTCACTACTCTCAGATACTCAAAGGGGTCATCCCCCGACTTGTATTTGGGAGCATCTAGCTTGAGGTAATCTGTCATCTTTACCTTGCTCCCATCGACTGAGCTAGGTCTAGAAGGTTGAGTAACTAGGGCTGCTGGTTCTGTAGGTGGTGGAGGTGGAGGTGCAGCATTCCCCGAGGTGGGGTTTGCCGGGTTTGGATAGAAGGGTGAGGGTGGATAAGCTGGGTACTGTGTATAGGGTGGATAGAAAGGTGGATAAGGCATGTAGGTAGGGTAGGGGTTAAAGCTGGAGTAATCCGATGTACCTCCCATCGGATACCCTGAACCCTGTGGGAAGGGTGGATAATGGGGTGGAAAACCATACCCCGAGGCCTGAACGCCTCCCTGTGACTCCCCTGTCCCCTCTTCCTGCATGCTCACATCCAGTTTCCCATCCCTCCTCTGATCTTCTTCCATAACCTCCCTCACATCTGAAGAACTTCCTCCTCTATCAGTCCCCCTTCTGCTAGCGTCAAAAGACCTTCTAGGGTCCCTTGACACTCTATCTCTGTTGGCTCTACAAGACATTGCCCTAGGCAATGTAGGAGGACGGGCGCTCGTGCCCTCATCCTCAGGTGGCACTCCAGTCAATCGCGCAGATCGACGAGTTCCTCTCATCCTATTCTCTGAAAAACAGCTCAGAACAAGCAAACATTAGCATCATATGGTTCATGTGGACACACATGAACCCTCATCACATACATCATATAGCATAGCATATCATCAATGCACATGTGCAAAATCATGGCATTTCACATCATCATACAAGACAGGACTCAACATCCTATCCTAGTGGACATGACCTTCCTATTGTGCTTGACCTTCTATAACATCTATGAGCCCGACACTCTAGGTTCGACCATATGAACCTAGGGCTCTGATACCACTCTGTAACACCCCGGATCCTAGCGCCGGTAGCGGTCCGGATTTTCGGGGTGTTACATCTATAGTATCAGATAGAGGACCTCAGTTCACCTTCAGATTTTGGCGGAGTCTGCAAGCTGCTATGGGCACAAGGTTGGATTTCAGAACTGCTTTCCATCCACAGACAGACGGTCAGTCAGAGAGGACCATCCAGACCATAGAAGATATGCTCAGAATGTGTGTGTTAGACTTTGGCGGTTCTTGGAGGCAGCATCTACCTCTGGTGGAGTTTGCCTACAATAACAGCCATCATGCTAGCATAGGGATGGCTCCTTACGAAGCTCTGTATGGGAGGAAGTGCAGAACACCTGTTTGCTGGGAAGAGGTAGGAGAGAAGGCTCTTGCAGGGCCAGAGATCGTAGAGATTACCAGCCGGGTAGTGCCTATAATCAGAGAGAGGATTAGAACAGCTGTAAGCAGACAGAAGAGCTATGCAGACATCCGTAGGAAACAGATAGAATTCCAGCAGGGGGATATGGTATTGCTGAAGGTGTCTCCAATGAAGGGAGTGGTTCGTTTTGGGAGGAAGGGTAAACTAGCTCCACGGTACATTGGTCCGTTTGAAATCTTGCAAAAAATCGAGAATGTATCGTATAAGCTGGATTTACCTGCTTCGATGGAAAGAATCCATCCAGTCTTCCATGTTTCTATGCTACGAAAATTTGTGTCAGATCCGGGCAAGGTTCTCAGTGAACCTGAGATAGAGATTCTAGGAGATCTCTCCTATGTAGAGCAGCCGGTGCGGGTCATGGACACCCAGATCAGAAAGTTAAGAAACAAGGAGATCCCGATGGTAAAAGTTCTATGGAATCACCACAATCTAGAGGAGTGCACCTGGGAGACACGAGAGTCCATGCTTCAACAGTATCCATATCTATTTTGAGGTAGTTTTCCCTCTCTATGTGTTTATGTACTTCGATGTTTGAGGACATTCGGGGACGAATGTTCTTAAGGGGGGGAGAATGTAATACCCGGCTAGAGTCCAGCATCGGAATTCCTGCCGTCCGGTGGAATTCCGGGTGACGGAATACTCTAAAAGGGTTTGGGTTATGTTTTGAGATGGTTTTTAAGAGGTTTTCATGTTTGAAGTATTAAAAGGATTGAGTTTTTGAAACGAAAAGCACCAAGGCAGAAAAGCCAATGTTCGGCCGCCGAAGGTCACTTTCGGCCGCCGAACTTGCATGGCATTCGGGTTCACGTTCGGCCGCCGTAGTTGGTCTGGCCAGCCAACTATAAAAGGCCCTAGGTCGGTCAAATGGATAAGATTTTCTTTTCCATTTGCACGAGCTGAGGTGAGACTTGATCTTCCTTGAGTGAGTTATGTGTTTTCTCAAATCTTTCATGGTTTTGATGGATGTTCATGTGTTTTTGAAGGTTTTGAGCAAAAGAGCAAAGTTTGGAAGCTTGGAGACTTTGAGAGAGGAGTTCTCCATATCTCCACGTTAGGATCCTTTATTCTCTTGTTTGGAAGAGGTAAGGGAAGATCCTAAACTTCCTTTCATGATTTTTGAAGGTTTTATGGGAGTTGTATGGGTAGTTATGCATGTTTAGGGTAAGGGAGGTTTTTGATGATTTTGTGTCTAAGCATGTTTACATGTTGTGTGAGATGTTTGTTTGAGGTTTTAGACTAGTTGTGGACCTCTTTATACATGTCATATGGTATATGCTAGTTGGGAGTAGTTGATATGTATGTTGGGTAAATTTTGGGTAAAGTTTGCATGAAACAGAGCAGGTTTCTGCCCAACGGGCAAAACCAGGTTCGGCCGCCGAAGGGAGGTTCGGCCGCCGAACCCCTTGTGGAGGCAGTTTCGGCTGCCAAAGCTTGCCTCCGAAAATGTGGACTTTCGTCTCTGGAGGCAAGGTTCGGCCGCCGAAGGTGCCGCCGAAGGTTAGAGACTTTCGTCTCTGGAGGGCCTTTCAGCCCCCGAACCTTGCTCCCGAAAGGGTTCGGCCGCCGAAAGCAGGAGTTCGGCCACCGAAGGTGCTTGAGTTTCGTCTCTGGACGGGACTTTCGGCCGCCGAACCTGCCGCCGAAAGTGCCCTGTCCAGCTTTCTTTTGCATGTTTTCTGTGATTGTTTTAGGTTCTTTTAGAGGGCTTTGGGGGAGTTTCTTAGAGATGTTCTTGAGTTAGTTTGGTCCCTCATTTGAGTCCACCTGTGTAGGAACGGACCAGAGGAACCAGGGTGATCGGCAGTGAGCACTGCTTCAGAACCTGCAGAGTCAGTTCAGAGTCAGCCAGAGGTGAGTGGAACTAAACTTAATCTTTTAACTATGAGAACATAAATGCTTTTAGCATATTTCATGCATCATGATGATTCTAGTAGGTTGATTGCACTAGTTTCACGAATATGGCGCATTGCATAATATGATGAATATGATGATGTGGATGGACCAAGGCGACCCCAATAGCCCTAGCTCTATTGTAAGACCTGGCCGAGCCAGGCAGCTATCTGTTGTCAGACCTGGCTGGGCCAGGCAGACAGAGATTGTAAGACCTGGCTGGGCCAGGCAGGCAGAGATTGTAAGACCTGGCCGGGCCAGGCATACTCAGGTTATAAGACCTGGCTGGGCCAGGCATCCTGTCATGGAAGGGAGTTTTGGTGGTCATGTTCATCCGTGATATGAAATGTTGTGATGTGATGCATACCATGAGACCATGTTTTAATAACATGTTTTATAGTTCTGCTCATTGGGCTTGTATAGCTCATCCCTCTCCCTTAACCCTAGTCTTGCAGGTTCAGAGTCCAGAGGGAGTCCAGCAGGGTATGGAAGGAGAAGATTTAATGTAATAACTAGTGTGGACATGTACTTGTAACGAGATAGTCATTGTGTCATAAGATGTATAGAATTATGCTTGACCATTTGTAGTAATCCACTTTTATATACATGGTCAGTTTATGTATATGAGAAAACCAGGCTTAACACCGTATGAGTTCGACCCACCTAGAGAAAAGATAAGAGCTCTAGTAGGGGTATTTATAGTACAGAGTTAGTGTATGCACAGGTTAAGCCTTGGAACAGAGAAAAGTTTTACGTTTTACAGAAAATGTATGATCATGTATGGGATTTCACAAGTACACAGAGTTCACAGGAGGCTTGCTACGGGTCCCGGCGGCCTTAAGCCGATCTGGATCCTAGCGCCGGTAGCAGTTCGATGGCCGGGCTGTTACACCACAGATCTATCAGCTAATTGTATCACAACTCTTGTGTCCTTTAATGAACATGCATTCAAAGATTTATAGATGGAGAGAGGCATAACATTAATGGATGCACCAAGATCACACATAACTTTCTTAATACGAACATTCCCAATCTTGCAAGAAATAGCAAGCATACCTTTATCTTTGCATTTAGTAGGGAGTTCTCTTTTAATCACAGCAGTAACAACTTCACCTACACTTACTTTCTCTCTTGCAGCTAGCTTTCTTCTATTGGTACATAGTTCTTTCAGAAATTTTGCGTACCTGGAAATCTGCTTAACAGCATCTAGCAGTGGTATGTTGATTTTCACCTTTCTGAAAGTCTCAAGAATCTCCTTTTCTTCCTTTTCTTTTTGTGTTCTTTCAAATCTCTTTGGAAAAGGACGTGGAATGTGGAAGCTTACCTTTTGTTCAGTCTTTTGCGCAGGAGGTGCTGCAGATTGTGCAGGAGGTGCTGCAGATGCTTGCCTTTGCACAACTGGCTCTTCAAAATGCGCTGGAGAGGCTTCTGAATCAATTGGTTTTTGCGCTTCTTGCTTCTCTTGCTCATAACTAGCATTTTGAAGTTCTTTCCCACTTTTCAAAGTAATGGCACTGACATTCTGTCTAGGATTAGTTTCAGTTTGAGAAGGGAGCTTACCTTGCGATTCAGATTTGTTCATTAGCTGTCCCACCTGCTGTTGGAGAGTCTGCATAGAGTTTGTAAGTGTTTCTATCATCCTTTCAAGGTGCGGATTGGAACTTGAAGGTGCTGGTTAGGCTTGATTCCTGTGGTAGTTCTGATAGTTCTGATTATTGTTGGCCCTTCCATAGCTGAAATTGGGATGGTCCTTCTAGCCTGGATTGTATGTATTGGAATATGGATCATGTCTGGGCTGGTTGTTGTATCCTCCAATGGCATTGACTTGCTGATTGTTTTCTTGAAGTGTAGGACACTGATCAGTGGGGTATCCCACATATGCACAGATCTCACATGGCCTAGGTGGCTGGGATGCTTGAGCTTATTGAGCAAATCCTATGACAACATTTTTCATCATAGAGGTTAGTTTAGAAAGCTGAGAAGAAATATCGAGTGAACTTACCTCATTTACTCCTCTCTGCAGTTGCTTTTCTTCTCCATATTTCCTAGATGAGGCTGCAAGTGTTGAGATCAACTCTCTCATCTCCCTAGGTGTTTTGTCTGCAATGGATCCTCCACAGGCTACATCAATGAACCTTCTTTCTGATGAGAGCAATCCTCCATAGAAGAACTGCATGAGGGACTTATCTGACATATCATGTTGTGGACAACTTGTACACAGTCTTTCAAACCTTTCCCAATAATCATATAAATCCTCAGTTGGTTTTTGTCTTATGCTAGTGATTTCTCTTATTATGTCAATGGCTTTAGATGTTGGGAAATATTTGTTCAGAAAAGTTATAACCATATCATCCCAAGAAGTGATAGATCCAGGTGGCAGATAAAATAACCAATCTTTAGCATAGTCATCAAATGAAAAAGGAAAAGCTCTTAACTTAACATGATCTTCAGAAATACCTTGAGGTTTCATAGATGAACAAATAATATTGAACTCTTTCAAGTGCTTGTGTGGATTTTCATTTTGCAAACCTCTAAATTTAGGGAGAAGATGAATCAAACCTGTTTTCAGTTCAAAGGAAACTGTCAGAGGTGGATAGGTGATGCAAAGTGGTGCTTGATCGCCTACAGGTGTTGCCAATTCTCTCATGGTTCTTTCTCTTGGCATTGGAGCTCTCATGGCTGGATTTTCTTGAATTATTTGCTGATGGACATCATGTTCATTGTGGGCAGTAGGTTGTGGATTATGTTCAGCCATTGGTGCGGCTTGTTGTGTTTCAGATGAAGCTTCTGCGCAAGGCACTCCTTCAGGCATAGGTGTGGCTTCAGTTGGGTGTTCAGGCGCAGTGGCTTGCTTTCCTAGTCTTCTGATGGTGCGTTCAATTTCCGGATCATAAGGCAGAGTGTCCCTACGTTCAGATCTGGTCATGAAAGAAAAATAAACAAGTTAGAACAATTTCCCGACAACGGCGCCTATTTTTTATCGCGATTGTCGAAGCCAGTCAAAAATAACCTTTTCGATTATCAACAATTTTACAACTGCAGATAGTGGTAAAGGATCGAATCCACAGAGAATTGTAAACTTATCTATTTTTCTTAACAAGACCAAGAGAATTATCTGAATAAGAAACTGAAAGCAAGTAACTGAAAGCGGATCAAAAGTAAAGTGCAGTAAAAGTAAAAAGGGGGGTTTTGAGATTGATTTGATTAGCAAACTACGGACAGCAATCAAATGAGCAAGTAATAATTAAATAGAAGGGAAATCTAATATGAGAAAAGTCTAGTTGAAGAGATGGATCCACTTTGGTTGTTTGGATTGATCATTAAAACTTATGTTCTCTTGATTGATTCAATAGATTAGTTATGGAGATGGAAAACGCTTCTCACCACCATGTCTCTCCTTATGATTAAATCAATTAGGGAACGTCCTCTAATCAATTACTAATTAACAAATTGCCAAGGAACGTCCTTGGGCCTTAGGCATCAAAACAATTGTCAATTGCATGAAGAAATAGAGAGATCCAATCCTAGCTACTCAAACGCATGAGATGTTGCTAGATCACATAATTCCTTAGTTTTACACCAAGTGTTCTTATATTAGAATAATTTCAGTAATTACGGACTAAAAATTATCCCAACTAACAATCAATTACCTTGCAATCAAGAATCAAGTGGCCAATTTGATCAAAACAACAAAGTAATCATGGATTCAAACACACAATTGCATGAATATTGAACTAATCAAAGACAAATAGTTTATATTCAGATCTCACAATCCATAAAACAACCTTAGTTTCAACCAATCTTCAACTAGAATAAAAGGTTTCAGCCACTCATGGCTAAAACAAAACAGAAAATGAAAGGAAAGAAAGAAGAAAGAGGAACCGAATGGAGGAGGAGGTGGTGCGCCTAGCTTGGCCGAATGGAGGGAGAAGGAGTTGCTGTCCAATCTGCCTTGGATGGCCTCTTTGAGATCTTTAAATATGTTTTAAGGTGCTGTCTTAGGGTTTCAAGAGGCTGCCCACGTTTTTAGAGGCTGCCCGAGATGCCCTTGGTCCAAGATGTGCCATCCATGCACATGTGTGAAGGGAAAAACGTGGGGCATGTATGGCTTGTGCAAGAGTGGGTCTTTTGGTCTTTGTTTGCTGCCCAAATGTCTTCAAGATGCTGCCCAAGGTGCCCAAGACTTGCCTTCATACTCTCCTTGCCGCCCATGCACTAATAAGGAAGGTGGAGCCTCCTTTGCAATTTGAATTTTGAATGTGCAAGGCATGAGGTGGGAAGCATGTGATCTTTGGATTTGGCTTCCTTGATAAGCTGGATTTTGAAATTCAAAATTTGAATATGAATCTTGAAGATTTGAAATTCAAAATACTTTCCTTATTTGGCTCTTCATTTATGGCAACTTGAAACTTGGCTTGAATAAGGAAAATGCTACTTGGAGATTTGAAATTTGAATTTCAAATTGCTTTGGCTGAATGTTCTTTCCTTCTTTGCCACTTCCTTATTTAGAACTTTCCTTATTTAGCTTCACTTGAATTCAACTTGGCAGGCTTGCTCTCTTTTGCTCCATTTAAGGCAGTTTTAGGGGAATTTTCTCCAAAATGTCCTTTTACACCATTTTCTGCAAAATAATGTCAAGAGCACTAAATTAAGCAGAAATCATATAAATAATCATCAATAATATCAAGATAAAAAGGACTAAAATATGCTCTATCACTTATTAATAAATATTTTCCATTTTAATATAATAAATTAAAACCAAGCATTTATTATCCAAAATGTGCAATAAGAAGAACCTCCTTCTAGATTTTTTTAGTAAATGAAATCATCAATGTACCAATCTCATTATGCACAAGGCAAGAGATACAGGTTGGGATGAGCAATAATGACAATGCACCATTAGCTACCATTAAACCTCGATAAACTAGGAAAGTTATAGTAGGTATTGATTTTTTTTTTCTTCTAATAACTTATCTCATCAATAAAGAAATAAAGCTTGGATTGTGAAAGCAATCAATAAATAGAAAATTTCTAGTATCATTTATCTAAATTATAATTATATCATAAGGGATTTACAGAAGTACTCTAAGTTAAAGTGATAACTAAATTGGTATCTAAATTATAATTAGTATCATATATATATATATATATATATATATATATATGTTTTTAAATTGGTGTTGTGTCACATAAGGTCCATTGATTAATAATGAAATATGCTATTTAGCTTACTACACAAATGGAGACATTCTCTCCAATTTTAATTTCTCTGGATATGATTTCTTTAATTTTTGAATAAACTGTTTATTATGTCAAAATTAAAACTTATAGATTAAAATATAAAAGTGTCAGGATTTTTTTATTTTCATTAGAGCTTTGGAAAATAATCAACGGGTGTCAAATCTACTAAAAATAAATCATAATCTTTAAAAAAATGTGAAATATAGATATGTGAATCCACATAGTACAATTTCATTGCAAACTATGAGGAAAAATTAATGAGAAAGAAATAAAATATAGAAAATAGAGGAAGTTTGAATAGATAAAAATAAACTAAAAAATTTAGAACTAATTAAGCAGCAAATAGTATATTAATTAATCAAATGAGGACAACATCTAGTTTTAGAAATATATCAATATTAATTCGCAAGATTGATCACAAATACAAAAGATATCTACTTTAATTTATAATCAACTAATTATAATTATTGACACGGTTTAATAATTTAATAGTTGCTTAGTTATTAAATTAAGTATGATCAGCTTATTAGCTAATCTTTAACTTATAAATAACTTTATAATCAACTTTATAAGATTAGCATTAGAATTTAGATTGACCATATTCTAACTAATTAGCTCACTCAATACGACTATTTCAATTAAAATATGTAATTCTACAATAATAAATTTTGCTTGTCATAAGTATTAAACTCATGAAACAATTACAAACTTAATAAATTTGAATAACTGTACATTACTCATTCAATTGAATAATTGTCTAGATTGACTCAACCAAACGAATAATATTTCAAGTAAAAATAATACAAAAATTAAAAATAGGTGTAGAGTGTGAAGTTTAGTTTGATCTCACAATCTTTACAAATTAAACCTAAAAATCTCTTAATTAGACAAAAGAAATTAATTGTTTGAGTACAAGATCAAAGCTGTAATAATAGTAATTGCAAAAAAGAGAGAGAGAAACTTAGTTGAAAACTTTCAAAGAGATCCATTCCCCACACTAAAACGTTTTCTCTTTTATAAATAACTCTTTCCAAAAAAACTAGTTATTTTTTAAGAAGAAACAAAAGATAATTGTAATTAATAAGGAAAGAGGCAATTGCAAAATATTCTCCTAAAATTCTATCTAAGCCAAGTTATGGTTTCTTTGAGTGGATTGACCTAGATGTGTTTGTTAGTGTAAGCCTAGTCCCTTGTATATTGTAAAAACATTTTATCTACGATAAATAAAGACAAGGCATTTGTTTTATCACTTTCTTTATTACTGTGCATATTAAATTGATAAAACATCCTTGAATATTGAGTATATTCAAGTTAGCAAGTGTGAGGTACTTGGTAGTAAAACCTTAAAACTTTAAAGAATAACATTCTAAACTTCCTTAGTCAATCATTGTCATGAGAGTGACATTGAACTAAGGCTAGTATGGCCTCTGTAAGATGATCATATTTTACGGGTCATAGGATATTGGATATTAATAAGAGAACATAAATACAAATTAAGAATATTGTATTTGGAAACGATCCACTTCCGTGAACACTATATGGTTGAAAGTCATAAGTGTCTCTCTAGTGATACTTGTACTAGAAGTCCTTAGACTGGAAATTTCTATGGATACCTAGATGAGTCCTCGTATACTTTGACTTGCATCTAATGTGCCCGTAAATGAGTTGACAAGTACGTGTATGATTGGGTATGCCACAATTCATGCTAAACAACATGAGAGAAGTGAAGGGATTGCCTCTCTCGAACAAAGAAAAAATATCATTGGCCACTTGACTAGTGAAACTGGGAAGAGTGTGGGTACACCAAAATTGTATGATAAGAGTTATCGTTAACTTGATTGATTTAGCATCACTAATAGGTTAGGAAAAATGATTTAACAATGAGTAAGGATTATTTGTTCAATGCCTTATGCAAATCATGATATCTTATAGCAAAGGATTATACTAGTTCACTAGTACGGTGATTTTTTAAACAAATTCATAACTATTCAATTTAGATAACATAATATCTTACTAAAGACCAATTATAATTTATGAACTTTAAAAATCTATTGCCAACATTGAATAGTCCTACAGGATCGCATACAATGAAATTTGGACAAAGGATAATTTGATCTTTTTTTTATCGGGCCATTAATAAGTGTTTTGTTTAAAATATTATCAACGGTCTCATATGAATTTTAGCACACATTCCTAGACCCACTTAATATGGCTTAAGTTCTAATATAATTAGTTAATTAAAAGGTTCAATTAATTAGTTAAAAGAGAGAGAGAGTCTTAATAGGATTAGAAGTTGTTTTAAAGAAGTTTATTTTAAATTAAATGCCAATATCTAATTGGATTTGAATTCAAATTAAATCAAACATTCTCTCTAGATTTTCTTCAAATTGAGGCCGAATTTGAGTGACTATAATAGGGAAAATAAAACCCTAATTCGTGCTTAATAGAGGTAGCTACATAAGTGACAAAAAGAGAGAAAACTGATACTCTTCCACCTCTTCTTTTTGGCCGAACCTCTTAGAGTAAAAGAAGAGATTTTTCTCCTACTTGGTCTTAAGTTTTTGGCACTAAACACATCAGGGATTGATAGAGATTAGATCTCCAATCATTTATCTAAGCTGAATTCACAAAAATCGAAAGGAAGAGACAAATATTCAAGGTGATAGCACACTTTCTTTGGCTGAGAATTTAAGTGTGTGAAATCGTAGAAGGGAGTCGCAGTCCCTTGGTCACGTTTTGCTGTTAGAGAGGAGATCAAAAAGGTAATTCTAATTCGTTTCATTTTGGTCTAGTCTTGCAAATAATTCAACAAAGATAACTGTTGCACCTTAATGCCTTTATTGCATGCATCGATCTCTTGATTGTTCTTATGGCTTAAAATTATTTTATTTTTCGCTATGCCAATCTGATATTAAGCTCATAAGATTTTCAACAGTGCTATCTCATAAGAGCATCGTATTTGATGGGCTATTATAGAAGATGAACAATTAGTCTTGTCAATGTAAAAGTTGCAATCTAAAAGAGATTTCTACCTTCAGCTAAAGGAAGCTATGGAAAGAGTTCAAAAGCATATGTCGTGTTGAATGGGAACAAGTCGCAAAATTTAAGTTGAATTAAATAAATGAACAAGCTAAAATGTGAGAAAAGAAGCATAAAAATAAAATGAAGGTGTGAAAAGATATTATGCCTTCTAATTTTTAATTAAAACACATATTTGTGTGCATTGGTTGATGAGTAATTCAATTTTGCAACTAAATGCAAACAAGAATTAATGTAACCAAAATATAAAACTTTTATTTCATTCATAGTCAACCATATACAAAAAAGCATTATCCTTTATCAAGGACACTATTGTTTACCAAAATAGTTGCTTATTGAACACTTTGATTGTACTTCAAGTTATAAAATATTCCTTTAATATGTATATGTAAAAGTGCCTACACCATATGTACCCAAAAGCCAGTGTACCAACTATATCCACTACTTCATAATGCTGAGCTATATCAAAAGGTGCCTAGCATGTATTCATAGTCAATCATATTTTACACATAAAAATTCTAAAGTTATTAATGTCAATAAGTAGTAAAAAACTTAAACAAATAATAAAAAAAAGAGTATATCAATGTCATTAAACACTAAAACTGTCAGCTATTATATCATTTAGTTGGTTGTCTTCCTCATATTTCTACTCCTAGTAGTAATAGAAGATCATATTGCAGTTAGTTCAACTGCATTTGAATTGCAAATGAAACTTTTTGCATTATGTTATCATTTGATATTTGGCTAGATTGACTGAGTTATATTATTGCATTTCGTGTATAGGTTGCAGATGTTATACTTTTTGCTTAAGATGCCAATTTGTGATTAAATCTCTTGCTACATTAACAACTATTTGAATACAAGATACAAATCTAATGTTTCTCTGACCAAGCATCTTCACACAATAACATCAAATAAGTAAATTTATTATTAGCATGTTAAACCAATTTAAAATATTTAACCTTGCTAAGCGTTACCTTTCTCAATGATATTTTGACACCATAAACTTGTTTAACTTGTCTTCTTTCCCTTATATTCTTGAATTCACTAAGATTACTACATCTTTAATAATTGAGAAATTGATACTAGCAATTGCTATCATGCCTTATTGTCTAATTATCAGCTTGATCTTCTTCCTCTACTTTACTTTATACACTTAAATTTAAGAACAATTTAGTTAATTATTATGTGGATTTCAATCCCAATCCATGCACTAAGGAAATGACTAATTTACATACTTTTGGTAGTCTAGTAGCAAGTTGTACAATTCTTAGAAAACCTCTCTTATTGTGCCTAGTTTGCAAATAATGACTACAAGTCATGACTAGTCCAAACCTCCTAAATTTACTTGGATCATTTTGATTTTCATGTTGGTCCTTTTTTTCTTTTTTTTTTTAGGTCTACCTGGTAATTTTTTTATATGGCATTGTAGTATTGGATCTCTATCAACTTCGTCATATCTTATATCCATTAAAAGATAACAAGACAAACTTATGTGTCTTCATGTAGTTGTCTTTCATACAGTATTGATCAACATAATCTTCCACTTTGTGCTTCATGAAACTGATGCAAGACAATGCATGAGAACAAGTGATTCCGATTAAATACCATGCTCTTCAAGAACATATATGTTTTTCAAGAGAAATCATAAAATCATTGTCTTCATAAGTCATTTGAAAATAATTGCCTACAACTTACTTGACAATATAATTTCTTATTCCTAGTTTTGTTTTCTTAATTACATTCCTAATTCTAGGCATATAAGCGTACATTCTCTTCATTAAAGAGGTTTTTATACCTCTAACATGTTGATCAAAGGCAATGTTCTCATCTTGTGTATATATCCATGGTATATCTTTATCAATGTACTAGTTATAGCACCATACTGAATATGTTTATAAAGGCTTATAGAATTTGGTTGGATTCTATTTCATAAAACTTTCATAAGCTTTAAGACCCAAACCATTTAAACTCTTAATATGATTATTGAGACTACCTCATATGTTGAATTTACAGCTCACCAAAGTTTTCTTTTTTTTTAATTATTTATTCTTATGAATTTTCTTTTAATTGGCGTAAATATGCCTAGCCTAATTCTTGTGCTATGCAAAATGTATTTTATTCATGATTGCATTTGCAAAACCCTACATATGTGTGCATAATTACCATTAATATAGGAATTATTTGCTAAATAATAGTTAAAAAGTTAAAAAAAGTTAAAAAAAAGTTACATAATTAGAAAATGTTATCTTTTTTCGGTCGCTGATGATAGTTAAGCCCAAAATATCTCTAATTTTAAGGAGTGTGATAGGGAATCAAGACCAAGATGATTTATTTTCTACGCTTACCATAGCTAGATAATGCAAAACATATATAAAGTTGAAAAAATTGATGCTTGATTGACTTTCTTAATCTCAAAACAAAACTTTTTTTATAGATCAACTCTTTGTAGTTCAACAACATATGACCTTATTCTAAATAATGTTCTTCAAATGTATCTCTAAGCATTTGGATTGTGTTTATTTTCCTTTATACCATGCTTTATATCAGTTAAAGCATGTTGCTTATAACTCTAGTCAATAACCATTTTGTTCAAAAAATAATCTCCATTCTTTAATTTTTTTTTGTAGAAACTCCTTAGCAATCTATTCATAGTTTGCTTGCTTGTTTCTCAAAACCTTGTGGCATTTGTTCTCCACTTTGTAAATTTTTACCTAATAAGTATCCTTATTTTGCTTCTTTTAATATCAACTCTCTGAGGATAAATTTAGTTGCATATAACCTCTATCATATTTAGGTTATATCCACCTTACATTACAACTATTAATGATAGCATATATTTTTAGTATCTTTAACTTCTTTTATTCTCAAGAACCAATCCTAGAACAAATGTAATTTCCTTATGGTAACATATGGGATTGTAAATTGTACTTTTTATTTTCCTTTTCCTCCTAGGCTCTAACTCATCTTCTTCGCTGCTATCAGGAGTGATGAAACCATCATTAGAGTCTCTATATTCACTAACATTAACAACTTCATCTGTTACTGAATTAATAATCTCGTATTAGCTTGATTACCCCTAAACTCAATGCATAAGCTAAAGCCATTCATAAACCTGTCATTATTATCAATAACACCCCTTTCAACTGATTTCTTATTTAAAATTGCTTCAATATACTTACTATCATCATCATCACTCTCTTCATCAATTAGACTTATCTAATCTTTAAAAAACCTCGATAGCAAAAACATCAATAGCTTCATCGATCCGGTGGTGTGTACTACAAGTCACTATCATCATATCAATGAATAAACTATCAACCTCCACATTGCTTCCCTCAAACATATTTCTTATGCCTTCATCAATTGGCTCATGTACATTAGAACACTCAAGATAATTCCACTATCATGGTCATCAATTATTTCCATATAAATGTGCAAAAACCCTTGGTCAACTCCTTCAACATAGATGGTTCTTATATTTTCATCACTAGTTACTAACTTCAGGGAATCAAATATATATTTCTTGGATCTATAATAACTTATGTGCTTAACCAGAGTATAACTTGACTCTTTAACTTTACTAACAATATCATTAAACCCCATGTCCATAAGATCATATCAATATCCTAGTAAACATTTACCATCTTCATATTTGACCCCTAAGCACAATATTCCCTCCAACTCATATCTCAACAGGGGATTTGCCATGCAATCAGCCATTTGTAATATTGATGAAATGATATTGCACCAGTACCATAAAATTGACATTACGCTATAATTTATAAAACTTTACTTAATATCATAATGCAAAATGCATACTCACATAATTTGTCGTTTAGGGATCCTAATTTATTTTACACATGCAAATTATCTAGTTTAATAATTAAATCATCAAATATTACATGCAATGCTGGTTTTTTAAGCTTAGTTAAATAAACATTGATGATGTGTTCTTACCTTCTTTGCTTCACTCTTTTTCCTTTATCCATGCTCTTTGCATTTGCTCTCAATTATCATCGTTTGTAAAGGCTTAAGGTATTCTGCCTTAGGTCAAACATTATTCTCTCTATTTGGAAACATGTTGCCCTAATAGGTGAATAGAACTTTCCTTTAACTAATGCTCAACTCCTCAATCTAAAGTAAGCTGAATGAAGCAGCTGCATTTCAGGTTTCCTAAAAACGCTACCATTTTACTTAAAAATTGTGGTTTTTGACATGTGGATTTCATAATATTTTAATATTTATTATCCCTTTTCACCATTAAGTAAAAATTATCCAAAAAATTTTCAATTTAACTAAGGTCCGATTGTTTCAAAAAAATATTTTTCAAAAAAAATATTTTCTATATTTTATGGCGTTTAGAGCACTAAAATAATTTAGTCAACCGAAAATATTTTTCTGGTCAAAGAAAAACATAAGTTATTTTAAGAAAAATGACTTGCTATTTTAAAAAGAGAAAGTTATTTTCCGCACCTTAATATTTTTATTAAAATCCCTATATATAAATTTCTGAATAAATTTTATTTTTAATAAATTTTATTTTTTAAATTAAAATTAAATAATAAAAAATAAAATATCTCATTAAAAAATATTTTTCACGGAAAATATGTTTTATAAAAAATATTTTTTATAAAAAATATTTTTTATAAAAAAATATTTTTTAAATATAAGTTATTTTTTTAAATAAATGAAGACTAAAATTAATAAAAAAATTCACTAAAATTAAAAAAAATGCAAAAATATTTAGCTAATATATTTATTTACCCTTTCATAACTGTACAATGCTATAACACGATTACACCGATGACTATAAACTAGAGAATACACTTGTTAAAATATTAGTGTATAATTATTAAAATATTAGTGTATAATTATTAAAATGGATAAATTTTAATGTTTTTTCTATTAAGCTAATTGGATAATAAATGCCAAAATTTTATATTTATTTATATTTTAATTCAAATAGTTTTATTTTAGTATTGTCTCAACTTCTTCATATGAATATAATTTTAGTCAAATTTCAAAATAAATATCTAAAATTTAATATCTAAAATTTAATTTTTGTAAATATTTCACATAAAATATCTATTTCTTATACGATATACCATAAATACAAAATTTTAAATTTTAGTTTTTTATATTAAAATTTGGTTAAAACTATACCATATAAAAAGATTGAAGCAATGAATCTAAAAAAAAAGACTTTTGAATTGAAATGAAAAACATAAAGTTGAGTCGTTATTTAATTATTATTATTATTATTATATTGATGGAACAATTATCTAATTTACAACCAATGAAGAACAAAAGAGCTAGCTTTTACTATAGAACATCGTAATCGGATAATTTATTTTAAAGAAAACAGTATTTTATTGATTTTTATAAATATTATTATGGATTCTTCAACTCTTTACTGAACCGATGGAATTTTCAAAGATGGTGGGAAGAGAAAAATTGCCTTCCCAAGCCCATACGCACATGTTCATGCTGCAGTTTACACATGGGCGAAGCATGCAATTTCAATTTGAAATTTAACTTCTGAATTAATATTTGGAAAGTAAAAGAAATTATGAGAAAATTAAAACAAACTGTTTTTAAGAAAATATTTTTTTTTAAAAGAAATTAATTTCTATACTTTAAAAAACTATGAATATTAGAGATGAGCGGTATTCGGTTCAAATTGAAAAAATCGACTGAATTGAATTAATTTTAAAATTTAATTCATTTTTTTATTCAATTCGATTCAGTTTGATTTTGATCAGAAAAAAATTAAAAAAATCAAACTGAACTGATTAATGATAATAATATGTTATTTTAGAGAAATTAAATTATATTAAGATTAAAATATTTTAATTAAATTTGAAAATATTAAAAGTAAAATGTAAAAAATAAAAAATTTATTAAAAATCGAAATCGATTAAATCGAACCGAATTAAATTAAATCAGACCGGTTTGGTTCGATTCAATTTCTGATTAAAATTGATTCGATTTGATTTTTATAAATATTAAAATTTCAATTTTCTGTTTATTCGAATCAGTTCGATTTTAAATCGAACCGACCAAATGTTCACTCTAATTAATACTATAGGATTTTTATACATGACATTTAGTAACTCCCTTTAGTTTTTAAAATTAAACAATAAAAAAAAGTAAATTTTACAAAATAAATTATTTAAAAAAATTATTTTACACATAATTTATTTTTTGCTGAGAAACAGACTAATCATATTTTACATAGAATTAAATTTAGGTAGCAATTAAAGAAAATTTAAAATAATAGGGCAAAAGGGTCAATTTATTAGAATTAATAATTAGGTGATTCTGAAGCATCTTATTTTGCAATGGAAAAGGATTAAGTGGAGGGTAGATTGGTCAATTCAACCTACTATAATGCTCACAGTCACAAACGCAAATGTCAAATGCTAAAAGTTATGATTGTGTATGATGATGATTTCTTAAAGTTTGTTTCCTTATTTTTATAAAATCATAATACCATGCCAACCATTAACCTATCATTTTATTATCTTTTTAAACCTATTATAATAAATGAAACAATTAGAATTCTTTTAATTATTTAAACGAATTTTTTAATATAAAAATTGACTTGATATGATAATTAATTTAATATTAAATTATATATTTAAATTCGCTACTGCATTTTGAAAAATTTTACTATTTTTCAATAAAAATTGAGAAAACAAGATTTTAAATATAAAATTATTCGTGAATAATATATCTCCAGCCGGTGCACCACTGTTATTAGAACACGTTTTGATGGGAAAGTTTGAAAATTTATCTTCTGGGAAAAATTAAGAAAAATGTATTCGGTGATTGTTTTAGTGACAATTGAAAGCAACACAAGACCTATCATATTTCAACACGTATGCTCTTCCAGTCACAAGCTGACCCAAAATTAAAAATACACCTAAAGATCCGAAGTCATCAATCTCTATGATATGATTCATCAATTAAAATAATAATAATAAAATCAAAGGATTAGGATTATCATGATTGATACCTTCTTGCATATCAATATTATTAATTATTTATTTAATCAATTAATTATGTTTGAGATCATTATTGGACCGTAGAAGTTTTTCTCTAATCAATCAAAATAAATATTTTATTTAGTGATGACTGACATGGATGCATGTATTTGTGTGCAAATTGATAAAATAAATAATTAATAATATGCTTTTATGCAATAAATAAAATATTACGGCTATGGTTGCTATTATAATATATTAGATGAATGCCCGCGTCATGCGGCGTTACGTGGTTTTTTATAAATTGTTAATATTATATTTAATAGTTATCACAATAATAAAATAAATTACTTGGATAAATATTAAATATTTTTAAATTTTTAAAGTTTTTCTCCTTTCAGAATTACATAGATATTTATAGACATGTAAAAATATCTTCTTCAAGGAAGTTTATGATAGTACACTTATTAAATAAAATTAATTATTCTCAAGTCAAAAAAAATAAAATATTACAGTAATTTTATTTTTTTTTTAAAACATGTCCAAAGTAAATTCCCGTTCATCAAAAGAAGTAAATTGCAAACAATTCAAAAAGTTATCAACAAACTCCCAACCGATAGAAACATATTGACTAACATTCAATACTTTATAAAGTTGAAAGATAATTAAATAGTATCAGTTTTAATACTTCTACAATAAAATAAAATCAAAGGAAAATATATCATGTTAAATTTGACATTATAATAATATCATGAAAAAAATTAATAATAAAATATATTTTCATTAGATTTTTTAGTAAAATGCATAAGTACATAAATAAATAAATAATAATTTTTATAATCAATCTTATAAATGATTGAGCTATGAAAATATCTACAATACAACATATCCTTTTTTATTCAACAAACAAAAAATTTCACAAAAAATAATTCATTCCTCAAAAAAATAAATTCAGAAAAACACATTTTAAATGATATAGTTAGTGTAATTGACCTCCCAATGAGTTGTTCCTCTGAATTTCTCAGCCTATTTAGTTAGAAAAAATCTTCTTCAAAACATACCTAACATAAAAAGGGATAATATATATATATAAAATAATAGTAAATTTCCATAACTAATCTCATGAAATTTTAAAAATATCTACAACCCAACCGATTCTTATTTAGTGAACAAATATTAATATTAATAACAAATAATTCATTTCTCAAAGTATAAATATAAAAAATGGAGAAAAAGAATACTATATTAGTGCAATTAACTTCGGTGAGTCGTTCCCTTGAATTTCTATCTGCTTGGCCAGGTGAATTTTCTCCAAAAATATATCTAACAAAAAGAGATAAGAAATAAAAATCAATGAGCCAATGGATAAAATCTAAGAAAAATATAAGAACACAAAATCAAAATAAAAAATATGTAGTGAGTTGTTCCTTTGAATTTCTTCGTTTGCTTGTCCAAGCGTATCTTTTTCAAAACATACCTAAAAAAAAAAGAAAGAATCCACAATGAGCTTAAGAGTAAAACCTCAGAACATCATAGAAACCCAAAATGAAAATAAGATTATATATACAAGCAAACTATATTACAACATAAACAAAGTAGACATGCACAAAAACTCATAAAAGCCTTCCAATTATGTGTCCTCACCTAAGCATTCTCACATTTACCTAAAAGGCGAGAATAAGGCAATGTTTTTTAATGTAAGGTAAAATGTCACTTCAAGATCCACCAAGCCTTTACTCATCCCCATCATTTATTTATTCAAGAGATAAATGCAATATAAAATGAACCAACACCATACAAAGAAAAGAAAGTAGAAATCAAACTACAAAATTTCAATCTTATAAATTCCAATTCAAAATCCATTTAAAATTTTATTAATGAGACATAATAAAGGCAAAATATAAAATATCAATAAAAACCTTCTAAAAATATGTAATTGTATTTAGATATTTACCAATTTGGCATCTGAAAGTTTTCTTACGGCTTCATCAACATTTTTTACAGTTTGTTTCACCTAACAGTGGGCATCAAAGTTAACACCTTAGCACTTGGAAGATTATATCTAAATCATAATTGGGAAAGTCAGTTTTAAAAGAAACTAAAATAATGTGGAAACTCATAACAGATTTTCACTCTCTTATACCTCCTGCAATACGGTTTGTGTGAGACTCAACGTGCTCATTGTCATCTGATTGTATGCTAATAAAATATTGTACTCTTTTCTATTCTCAAAAAGCTAAAATAAGAAAATTTTTTATAGTCATGGAAAAATATAAGCAGTTACATGAGAGAGAAAGTATGTAACCAAATTGAGATATTTGAATAGGCATTGTACCTTTTGATCATGCATTCTACATGTAGGACAAGTTCCAAAATTTACTACCTAGATTAAGTACAGAAGGAAGTAATTAACTTTAGGGGAAATGATAATTGAATAAGTTTCCACTTCCAAAAATACCATTAAATTTTTTATGTTATTCCCCATGAATTAGGCTCAGAATGCACAGAGTTACAAACTAGTATAAGTAACTGAGAAGTACATCTAATGGTCTATTATAATTTACTTAGGATATCTATGAAATTCCACACAAAAGGGAAAATGAGTTGAAACTTTATATATGAGTTAGCCTAATGGTTAATATTCTAAAATTTACAAATAAAATTATAAAAATAAAAGAATTTCCTATATTTAATTAATAATTTATATAAATAGACAACTAATGTATAAAACTTAAATCAATACTAAATCTGAAAAATATGTCACTTAGAATTCAACTAATATATAATAATAACAGCAATTGGAAGACGCCATGATAGTTATATCACCAAAAGAATGATTTATTATTGTTGACTTTGAGAACAACTAAATAAAGTTTAAAAATTTTATCTTACAAAATCACCCATAAAGTGACCTGAAATTAAAATAATGTAAAGTAACAAATAAGTATAATAGAAACTCTAAAAATTAGACAAATATATTAGCAAAAAGGGAAAAAAAAAAACCAAAGAGGCATGCAAATACGGTAGAGGAAAAGAATATAAGTTTCTTGAGATTTAGTCAATGCTTTTATATACCATAACTTGGTCTAGACCACTGCAAGAATCGCTTAAAAGCTTTTTAGAGAATTTATAGCTTGAATCTTTCTTTACTAGCTCTACTTCTCACCTCAAGCATCAATTATCATCCTCATAACTTTTACATACGGTGTCTTGTGTGTTTTGTCCTGCACTCAACTTCCTAGATGATAAAATTTCAATGGCTGGCATATATGCATAAATACAAATAAGAATACATCTCTAATGTAATAATGGAAAACTCGGTCTACTTGTGGCACACACTCGCGACAAGGGCAAGCGATTTGCCCAAATCACTAGGCAAATCGATCATCGCAGGCAGAAAAGTGTAGAACGGCAGAAAACACCAAAATTCGAATTTCAAGAGTTTCAATCCATCTCAAACACACTAAGACACATTTGAAATACATCAAACACTCTGCCAAAAGAATTCCTTCACTCAAGAAAGTCTATTTATGAAGAAACACAATCAAGGAATGAATCAAAGACCAAGTCAAAAAGGAATTCCATCCAACAAGGGGCTGTTTTCTAGGGTTTTCATTCACTATTTAAGGATAGTATGAGGTAGCCGAAAGAAGGTATCAAGGATCGCAGATCCCTTCACCAGCACCGAAGTTGCTTTCTCCTTTTTTCTTCTCTTTGTATTTTCTTTGCAAGTTATGAGTGGCTAAATACACAATTTCTAGTTGAAGTTAGGAGAAATTTCAGTTTATATATTAATTGGGAGATCTGAAATTCTATTGTTAATCTTTTATTCTTCAATATTTATGCAATTTGATTCTTCATATCATTCTTACTTTGTTGTTTAGATCAATAGGGCCCATTATTCTTGATTGCAAGGTAATATAATGTTATTTTGAATACTTTAAGTCCGTAATTGCTTAGATTGTTCAAACACAATGCTAGTGATCGAGAGAATTATACCCTGTAGGGGCCATCAATAGTTTGAAACATACTATTAATAATATGATTTACTATCACCGGTTGGTTTGGGTGGTTCGAGCCCATTCCCCTTAAGTAAGAAATGTCCCTTGTGAATGGAAAAAAACCAGTGTTGGGAGAGTATACTCTCATAGGAGCCGAAAATTTCTCGAACTAAGACCATAAAAATAAAAATAAAAATGGTAAAATAAATAAAAACTGGATTCTTGGGTTCCTTGGTGAAAATTATAACTCTAAGAGACTTTCTTGGGTGGTTGGGTATATGTTTCTTTACGCACTAACTTAAGAATTTGATTGAACTTAATTGTATGGTCACATATCAAGAATGAGTTTGTTGTATTTCATATTTGAAGATTGTGTTGGTATTTCTTTTATGATTTGTATACATTAATGAGATTTTGTTGTGATATGCTGGTTGCTTGAAGTAAGTTAAGTTAATTTTGTGAGCCATTGATTATGGGTAGCTTTTGTGAGTCTTTTGTGATTAATGAGTACATACTTGAGGACAAGTCTGATTTAAGTGTAGGGAAATTGATAATATGCACAATTATATAGTTTTAATATTCTAAAATACTTAGATATTGAGTTTAATTTCATTTACAGGTTGATTCGTTTAAATTTTGTTATCTTAGTAGAATTAGAGAATAACAAGAGAAAGATCCAATTTAGACTCTACATTGTGAGATCAAACGTGGTCATAACCAAATTCATAGAAGGATAAGGAACAGAGTCATACTTGAACTCTAATTTCCAGACGAGCTGTATTATGGACTACGTTATGGGCATAACATACTTGATGAATAGAGTCCAGCTTCAAATCCGAGAAACAAATAGATAACTCTCATCTGCCAAGATGTACTCAAATTTGATTTTAGCTACTTGTATTTAGGTTAAATTAGGACTCTTAGCACTATAAAAAGAGGACATTCTGATGTATCTATCATCTCATCTCATCTTTCATCTCCCATTTTTAGTTATGAACATGTGTGGCTAAGTTTCTTCTTTTTAGTTAAAGGATACTTAAAGTCTCAGTTCCATTGGTTGTGAGATTTATGTGATTCTATTGTTTTCTCATTATTCTTGGTATCTATATTATTTCTGTGTTTATTACTTACTATTATTTTATTGGTTATTGCATTAAGCACCATTGCTCAATTGATAGAATGATATATTACTATTCAGGTTAATTAAATTTATAATTATTTAGTTAAACTGAAATAAGTAGTGAATTAAGTTGCATAAGCCCTCTCTAAGGAATAGTATAATCTAACTTAAATGAACCGAGCGTCTCGCATTTGTTAGTTATAATCAGGTCTTTTTAATTCTTAATGTAATAATTGGATTAAATTCTAGGAGCATCTCCCATGGTTGTTCAAGGGTTAGAGCTAGTTCACGAGCGTCTCTTAACTAGCTTAAAATCTAAGAAAGGATTGGATACCAGAAGCGTCTTCGATATCTATAACTGGTTTATCAATAATTAAATTGAGATTATTTTATATCTATGATCAACAAACAAAAACTGAAACTAGAATTATTCTTTTAATTGAATATTTCTCATCTTGATTCTTTCTCTTCAATTTAATTTATTCTTCCTTTGAATTGATTTTATTTATTTCTCTACATTCAAAACCTCCTCCCATTTTATTTTATTTTATTTTGTTTCTTATTCATTCAATAGATTTAATTTACTTACCAGTTTCTGCAGGATCACCCTACTTACCATCATCATAAGTTTTATTTTAAAGTAGGAATTTATTTTTAGTGGTTTCAACACCCATCAAGAATCACATAGATCTCACAACCAGATAAGCTGAAACCTCAATTATCCTTTGACTGAAAAGAAGGATTTAGCCACACATGTTCTTAGCTGAAACACAATAATAAGAAGAGTGTTTTTAACCTCTTCAAATTAATTCATAATAAAAGATGATTCTATACATCAGAATGTCATCTTTATATAGTACTAAAAATTCTAACTCAATCCAAATACTAGTAGCCAATATCAAAGTCGAGTTTAATATATCTTGGCAAATGAGGATTATCTGTTTGTGTCTCAGATTTGGAATTGGGCTCTGATTCTTCTTCGTCAATTATGTTATGCTCACAACGTAATCTATAATAAAGTATATCTGGGAGTTGGAATTCAAGCATGACTCTGCTTCTTTATCCTTTTGTGAACTACTTGGTTATGCCCACAACTCTTTTGATTTCAGAATGTAGAGTCCAAATATGATTTTTCTTTTGTTATTTTTCAATCCTTGTTTAACCTACCAAGATATCAAAATTCAAACGAATCAACCTGTTTTAAATAGAATCAAACTCAAATAACTAAGTGTTTTAGAATAATAAAACTACACAAATGTGTATTATCAACCACTAAAATTTCCCTTTAAAGAGGTAGGTTTGACGGGCAAAGGTGTGTCAAACTTGAACTTTAGAATTTATACCCTTAACTTTCGATGGTTGAAAATGCCACCAAAAGTTTCCTATTTGGCCCTTTTTAGTGTTTTTTTAGGCATCTTGTTAGATGCTTTTAGGGGATTTCTTGAGGTAGTTTAAGGATCTATTAGAAAAATTATAAGGATAAGGTTTGTCTCATTTAATTTCATCGATTTAAGATCATACTTAAGGAACTGATGAGGAAGCAAAGAATGAAGAATTCACGTTGTTTAGTAAGATATGTTGTATATTCAAGAGGTGAGTAGAACTAAATTTTTTTATAATTAGATTAAAATTCGAATTTAACATATTCATACATCATAAAATTATAAAGATATATTTAGGGTGCATGCATTTGAAGCAAGAATGTATTGTAGTACATTTATTTAACTATTGGTACATAGTAGATATTGGATGATCCACTAACTTCTCCACTGATATATGAGTTATGTGTGTGACAAAACCAATTTGAAATCTATTCTATGCCCCCTAATGCTATATTAAAATAAAGTCTAGATTGATACTCATTTTATACCTCTACCATTATAGAGTGTGTATGTTTAAAGAGAAAGTCCTAAAAAGTCTTGTGAGAGCTTAGCACATTGAATGTTTAAGAGGTTACTAGTGATAATCCTACCTCAATGTGATTGTATTTTATAACATTTTTTATGGATGCAATTAAATTGAAAATATAATTATGTTTAACTCACAAATCTATTTCTAGTACTATACCCCTTTTCTATAACTCATACTCTTAGGTATAAAAGATTAAAGTGGAGTTTAGAGGTGGGTATTAACTTTAATTGTAACGTTTTAGAAGAATTGTGTTTGACCCTTAGAGTCTAAAATGTAAAGTTTATCCTAGTCTCTATTTTTATATAAAGATAAATATTTATATTAAACTCACATGCATGTATATTTTAATATTTTTGGAGCATATATTTGAAGACTCCTATGTATTAATGATGTTCTATAGTTAATGCATGCTTGAGTTTAAATTTCCATTTTGAAATCTGAATATCATTGAAATGTAAATGATGTAAATAAGATATATATTAGAGTTGCATGAGTTTCATAAACTTTAAGTTAATTTGAACCCTAAGAATGGTTGATAATTTCAAATTAAAGTCATTGCAACAGTGAAATACTAGGAACAAAAAAAAAAAAAAACAGGTGAGGCGGAAAAATAAACATAGCATGCAAAAAGAAATTCATGAGTTTTTGTGAAACTTGAGGATTGGAGAAAGTGATACTTAAATCAAAGAGAAGAGGAAGATGAGTATATTACGTTATCGATAGAAATTCTTTGTTGACTTAGAAAGGTTTTATTAGACAACTAATAGGGAATGAAGAAGAATAAGATTGTGCCATTGTATCATTTGTGAGCCTATTATTATGGGCATATGTGTTAGATTTGTCAAGGAAAGGAGCGAGGGGGAGCAAGAAGAAAAGAAGAGAGAAAAAATTAGAAAAAAAAGGATTGGAATCATTAAGAAATAGAAAAAAAAACTTACTTAAATTAGGTCTATATATATTCATAATTTAATTTATAAAATTTCATATGAGTTCCACCCTTTTATACTATAGATCCACATAAAATCGATTCAAATAAAAATTTTTCTTAAAAAATATATATATTAAAAGAAGGGGATATTAGTAAAAGGATGTGTTTTTTTATTTCAATTTTTACTTTTTTTTTTCAAAATTAAATTGGAAAAACTAAACTAATTTTTTTTAAAAAAAATTGAATCAAAATTTAAGAATAACCAAATTAAATATTTATTTTGATTTGGTCAATTTATTTTGTTTAAACCTAATTTTACTAACCCCTAAAATTATAATGTATTATAATTAATGGTCGACTTTATAAATTTATTTATTTCTAAGGAAAGGCCAACTCTTAAAGTTACAAGGATAATTATAAGAAATGAAATAATATTATCATGATAAGTGAAATAGGATTCCATTAGATGAGAAAATTGAATGGAGTACTAAAGAAGGCAAGTCGCATTATGCATTATAATATCAGTGAAAGTGACAAATTAAACCTAATCAAAGATTAGTGCAAATAAAGGAGGCAATTCAATTGGCAGCCGACATAATAAGGATTTCCCTTTTAAAAAAGATGAATTAAAAAATCGAGTACATTTCACATAAACCAAAATTTTCCAACTTGTATAATGAATATATAATTAAAATAAAAATATTAATTTGATAATTATAAACTCATTCTTATATAAATTCATATTTATAATAAATAACTTTAAAAATTACACTTCATTTTTATTTCAAATAATTTAAAAATTCAAGTAATATAAGTAAAATAATAAATTTTATTTATTATTTTAATATATGCTTTGTTTATATTATTATTTAATTAAAAATTAAATAACTCAGATTATTCAATTATTTTCAAAACTAATTATTTTACTTTCTCAACACATGTTAAATGGAAGCAAATTAATTAGTTAATAAATAAATTATTATTTCAATATAACGTGAAATAGATTAATGGGAAAAGGTTAATATTTAATCTTCAATCTAGTTCATTTATAATTTTTATTTTATTTAAATCCGTTTAAAAATCAAAAGTTAGTGACTAAAAAGTTTTTCTCAATTTAATTTAAGATGAAGAAGTTAATTTGTGAATTTTAATATTTAAAATTAAATTAAATTTCAATTAGGATTTTCGAATCAATTTAAGAAAACTAAAAATAATTAAATTTATAGGGAAAATTACTTCTTAGTCCCTGAGGTTTAACGTAATTAACACTTCTGTCCCTCTATTTTGGCGACCCAACACTTAAGTCTCTTACTTTCTCTTCCGTCCATATTCATAATCCTTCCGTCCATTTAAACCATTTGATCAAAGAGTCAAAGGTGAGAGGTGATAGTTTTTTTCCAAAAATACCCTTCTCTCAATGTGAAATTCTTATTTTTTTTCTCTTTCATGTTTTCTCCAGTTGCAGAAGAAGAAGAAGAAGAAGAAGAAGAAGTTGCAGAAAGGGTAGGAAGAAGAAGAAGAAGAAGAAAAAGAAGAAAGAAGTTGCAAAAAGGGTAGGAAGAAGAAGAAGAAAAAAGAAGAAAAAGAAGAAGAAGTTGCAGAAAGGGTAGGAAGAAGAAGAAGAAGAAGAAGAAGAAGAAGAAGAAGAAGAAGAAGAAGAAGAAGAGGCATTTGGGTTTGAGTTTTGTGATTTTGAAATAGCGAAATTTTTAGTGAGGGTTAATTTTGTCAATTCACGTGTTTCAAACGGCTATTTTTGATGGAAGTACTACGAATTTAGACAGAAAAGAAAGTGAGGGACTTAAGTTTTGGGTCGCCAAAATAAAGGGATAGAAGTATTAATTACATTAAATTTTAGAGATTAAAAGGTAATTTTTTCAAATTTATATGATAAGAAATGATAAGGAATAGGTAGAAATAATTAAAATAACTAAAAATAATTTGTTAAAAGAGTACATGACAAGGGATAGATAGAAAAAGAAGAGAAGCGTGTTGCTTTTTCTCGTGATGCGTGTTGCTTTGGAAAAGACATATAATTAATCTTTCACATGGAATTCTACTATTATCACAACCTATGATTAATCATTTGACCAGACGGTCAGCAAATTTGTGCTTTGGCAAAAAAAAAAAAAAAAAAAATTTATACTTTGATTAATCATTGTAATTTTTTTCTTTATTGTTTAGCTATCTACCTTTCTAAAATCAATGGAAATGTAACAACTTCCAAAGAAAATTGTGAGTTGTTTTTTTTTTTTAATTGGTTTCTTCCCATCTCATGAAGTCAAGAATTCTCTCTTCTTCCCTTCTTTTTCTTTTTTTTTTTTATATTTTTTTATTATCATTAACGAAAATTGATATTTTATTTTTATAAGGATCAACGTACAACAACTAATCTTTAAATATGAGCAAGTCAGAAAATAGCTAAAAAAACTTAAAAAGGCTATAACCACTATAGTTGCTATACATGCAAAGATTGTATCAAATAAAAGAAAAATAATAAAAAAATCAAATACAAAACAAAGGAACCAAAAGCAAGAATAACAACCAAAACCACTATAACTGGTTTCATCGCCCAAAAGCACAACCTCAACTGCACTGGCAACGAGCAATCGCTGCTACAGGCTTCAAAAAAACCAGAAAAAATCCATCTTAAAATTATTTCATTCTTTAATAATTATAAAGCAACCAATAGAATCAAATCGGCCCCAACACTAAATAATCACTTGATTCTAATCTATTAATTTAAAATAATTTGGAATAAAAAAATTTTAAATAAAAATAAAAATACAAGTAAAATAAAAATAACACTATAAATCTTTGAGATTCTCAATCTCACTCTATGCAAACGAGTCCGAGCCCGAATTCAAACTCGAGCCTGAGTCCGAACAGCACATTTATATCCTTTCTTTCTCGCGTTCTCTTTCCCTTCTCGCTTTTTTTATCTAGAAGTAAAGAATTTAAATATCTTAAAATTTCCTTTTTATTTTCCTTTTCTTTGATTTGGTTGGATTTTTTCAAAAAAAATTTTTATGTTTCACTTTTTCTTATCTAAAATTCTTTCTTCATAATAACTCATTTTACTTTCTTACCTCATTCCTTCTAAAATTTTTTAAATAAAAATTTTGTTATATAAGCCTCAACACATTGATATTATTAAGAGAGTCTTTCTTTCATAAATCAAATCGCTTTTTTATATATTTTAAATAACACAAAAAAAGAGTTTACTTTATATTATAAAAAGATTAATTAAAAAAATAATTACAATAGTATAGAGTAAATAAAAACAAATAATTGTATTAAATAATACAAAGCAATTAAATTTAAAAATAAGCTCAATTATTTATTATATTATTATTTACTCTTAATCCAAATATATTATTTATCTTAAATTATTATTATATATGATACAAAAGATTACCATATATACGATAAATACACCATATTAAATATGTACTAATATATTAATATAAGTACAATCAATTTAATTATATAATTACATATATATACATACATCTCATATACAATATTGTTATGGAATTAATTAACTAATGATAAATATGAGATAATCATAAAATCATGTATGCAAACCTGCGAAAGCAATACGATAACAACCAATAGAAAAGAGAGATTTGAGAATAATAGTTTTAAATATATAAAAAGAGTGTACTTAATGAAAAATATTGAGGGAGAGAAATACATAGACTAGTTGAGATAAAACCTTATATATATATGTCTCAAATGGTTATATAACTCTTCTAATAGAGTGGTAAAATCCTAACTAAAATAGGATATCATCCATATTAGAAGATTATTCTTATTTAATATCATATAAGATTTCATATTTTATCCTGAATATAGTTATATAATCTCATACACTCCTACTAATATTCAAATTCGATGTTATGCACTATATAAGGAGCTCATAACCTCCATTTATAGATACGCTATTCTCTCTGTCAATTCCATATTTTATTCAAAACACATACTGATTTAAGTATTAGATATGTTGCTAAGCCAAACCACTCGGTGGTTTATCTTATTTTTCAGGTTTATATCCAGAAAAATATAATATGAAATACAATATTGGCGCTATACGTGGGAATCAATACATAAATTATGTATCTCCCTCATACTTATTTATTTAAAGGAGATTGTGATCAAACAAGTAATAGTTCATAGTTTGTAACATCTGGCCGAAGAAGTTTATTGTCCAAATAATCTTGGGAGTAATATGAGGTTTGTTTATTTACTTTTCCATCTATTATTTATCAAAAATAAAATTAGATGAATGACAAGATGCCGGTCATGGTATTATCATGGGTGAGGAGTCCATTCATATGTGATCTATATTTAATTTAGAAGAAAAATATCTTATTTTAGCTATCCATATTTTTACATTGACCATACACTAAACAATTAAACCTTAACATATGATTATAAGACCTAAAAATGGACTAAAAATTATCATGAAATCCTTATATATATTTATATCTATTTGAATTGAGATAGCAAATCTTATCTTTTTTTAAAAAAAAAAATCTAACCATACACATAAACTCGGCTTTTCGTACACCACATACCCCTTAGCGCCCATTCAAGTGACTTTTTGACCACCTCAGGTGCCTTAAAATACTCACTCAGACGGCTTTCCATCCACCTTAGGTGCCTTAGCGCCACTCAGATGGCTTTCTGCCTACCTCAGGCGCCTTAACGTCCATTTAGGCAGCTTTCTGCTCATCTCAGGCGCCTTAATGCCCACTCAGGTGTCTTTCCATCCACCTTAAGGGCTTTAGCATCCACTCAGGTGATACTTTGCCCACTTTATGCGTCTTAGCACCCACTCAGATAACATTTCACCCACCTCATCTACCTTATCGCCCATTCAGATAATATTCGCCTACCATAGGCATCCTAGTGCCTATTTAGACAATATTGTGCCCATCTCAAGTGCGTTAGTGCCCACTTAAATGACATTTTGCTCATATCAGGCATTTTAGCGCCCACTTTATGTGGTATTTTTCCTCTAGGATGATTAGTCGTAAAAATATTTATAGCTTTCTATCAACATAAAATATTTTCTATTCGCTTTAAAGTGAATCTTCACCATTCTAAAATAAGTTCTCATCGTTCTAAGGCAAGCCTTCATCATTATGAGATGTTTTCTTCATAGGATAATTATTCATCATAATTTGTTCGATCAATATCGAAATAAGCTCAACAGTTTACCACTCAAAGATAATTATGGCGATAGATCAATACTTACATTTTGCTTGCAGGAATAAGGATAGGCAATGCCTAATTTCAATTTTCAAATAAATAATTTGTTTAAAATCTTTAAAGTAAAATGTCGTCTAAAGTCTTTAAACGAGATAGCTCTCTTAAATTTTTTAATTTGAAAAGTCTTTTAAAACAATTTGAACTTTGAATGACTAGAGTATGGAAATCTAAAATACATATTTTCACATTGAGCCTCAAGATTCATCATTTGACAGGGGACTAATGATATAAATTAATATAAAAATATATATACTAGATTTGAGTCTCGACTCAAAATGCATCAATAATTTAGATATTGTACATCTCTCCTAACTGAAATAGGAAATCATCCATATTAAAAGATTATTCTTATCTACTTATCTTATTTCATATAGGATTTCATATGTTATCCCGGATATATTTCTATCATCTCATACACTCCTAATAATATTTAAATTCTATCTCATGCACAAAGCTCATTACCTCCATATACAAGTACGCTACTCTCTCAAATAAGCAATTATATATTTTACTCAATACATGTATTAATTTAAATATTCGATATGCTGTCAAACCAATCCATTCAGTATTTTCTCCTATTTTACAGATTTATACTAAAAAAATATGAAGGGAACATCACTAATATTACAATTACTCAATCAAAAGAAAAAATTATATAGACTAATAATATATATAATTGAATAGTTTAAAATTATTTAATTAATGTTTTTAAAGTTTTAAAAATAAGAGAGAGAAATAATAGAAATATACATTAAAAATTGAGTGAATATTTAAAAAATATTACTCATAGTATGATTAAGATAATATTTATTATTTTTTTACCAAAAGAGTATTTATAACATTATTTAATATTTACTGTTTAGTATTTATTTTTTATATTAATAACATATTTATTACGCAATATACAAACTTTATTTATCGTATAGTCATAGTATTTTTTTTTTGAATCAACGTATAGTCATAGTATTAACTTCTACTTTTTATTATAAATTTAAAATTAGATTATAAATAATCATATTTCTAATGCTTATATATACTATTGGATAAAAAAAAGTTTAACCTTTGCATTTTTTACGATTATGACTTCATCTTTTAATTTTAAATAATAAAAGTTATTTTTTTAATCCTTTTATAATTATAATTAATTTTTAAAATTAAGTTTAACCAGAATCACATATCATGTCATGTTCACTTGAACTTTTTAGAATTTATAATTTCACATCATCTTAGCCATTTGGATTAAGAAAAAATATTTTTTTATAATTTTTTTTAACGATTATATACTCACTTTTTAATTAATTTTGGATGAAAAATCTCATTCTTTTAATTTTCTCATTATAATAACTAATATCTAAAATTAACTTTAATTAGATTCTAGTATACTGTTTATGTCGGGTTTTTTATATAATTTTTAATTTAACATTATCAACTTTATTAAACCTAGTTAATTGCAATTTAAACACGATTTGCTCATAAAAAATCCTTAAATTACTAAATTCAATCCCTAAAATTATAGAATCCTTCTAAAAATTCTCAAATTTGTAAATTCAATCTATAAACCTAATAGACACCCAAAAAACATGAGTCAAACGCAATGCTATGAGCCCTATAAAGCATTACTAGATGCAATAAAGGAAGAGTGACAACCAACTGCCCATGTTATGCAACAACCAACTACAGAATGGTGCATGACCACAACCCATGATCCAGCTACAGGATGACCCAGGACTCATAATCCATCATCGACGTGTCTTAACGCACGACTCACATTGCATGATAGCCAGCAACAGGACAAGGTACAACCAATGACTCATGAACCCATTTTGCTTTCTTTTTGAATGCAGGTAACAATACAATTGAATGATGATATGAATTTAGAAATTTATTGAAGATAGGTTGAGAGATTTGTTTCTTTAATTTTAGGGACTTATTGATTAAGATTAAATTAGGGGTATTTTGATGAGTTAAGAGAGTTTACTTACCCATTTAACTCTGGTTATATAGAATTAATGGCATGGATCTCAAAATTAATTTTAGATATTGGATATAATTATAAAAAATAGAAAGAATGGACTTTTTATCATCCAAAATTAAACTTTTTTATTAAATAAAATATGATAATGTGAAATTAAAAATTATTAAAAATACATGTGGACATGACACATGAGTTTGGTTAAAATTGATTTTATAGATTGGACTATAATCTTGGAAAGAATTGAAATAATAAATTTTATTGTCCAAAATTAAAAGTTAGGACTATAATTATAAAAATCGTAAAAGTTTAATTTTTTTTTTGTCTGATAAGTCTATTATTAAACTTAAAATTTGATTTTTTATCTGATAAATCTCCTATTAAATCTATTTACGAGTTTACTCCTTAGTTGACTCGTGAACCTGATAAAGGAGTCTATTGAAAAGCCTACTCGATGAACCTTCACGAGACTGCTTATAAACTTAAAAATGAGCTGAATTCATGAATTTTAATGAGTTAAATATTATTAAATTCAATTTTAACTCGTTTACTCAATGAGTTTAAAAATTGAGATCAAACTCAACATGTCTAATAAAAGTCGAGTCCGATTAAATTTTTATCTAACTGAGTTAAATAATTTAGTGTATTTATATTTCTAACTTTATGTGGATGCATATTATACTGAGATAAGATAAAATTTAATAAATAAATTTCTTATAAATAAATTTAGAAGTATAGGTACTAAATTATATGCTTCATTAAATTTTAAGTTTTAAAATATAATTTACCATAATTTAAAAATATTTTTAATTAATTTTTTTAATAATATTAAAAAAAATCCTATTTTACTAACCTTTGTATCAAAAACATAATTATGGAATACTACTCGAAAAAAACACTAACCACAAAATGGTTTTTTGTAATTTTTCTAAATTAAAAAAATTGAGGCCAAAGCACTCGCTTACACCAGTCTTCATTCCTGCTAAACCGAGTCTACATATATTTAGAATATAAAATTATAATGTAATTTATATAAAATTTAAAGTGTTATTGAGTTTATATAAGAATTGCTCAATAAACAATAATTAACTGTCAAAAAATCGGTGGAAGTGGATGAGGCCCTAACCTTATCTTCGTCCTTTGTTCATGAATGCCGTCGAATTTGGTAAATGATGTTAAAAGAGCAAAGCTAGCGATGGGACCTGCATGTGAGAGTTAGGTTTCTTCATGTAGAGGAAAAGGGAAAACTCAATTTCACTTGGTCAAGTCAAGTATTAAATCATTCGGTTCACCTCAATTCTTGACAAGTATGAAATAAATGTGTTTAGCGGGTATACAAATTAATAATTTCAGAAATAAATTTGTATAAAAAATTTAAAATTTTGTCTTATTTTATAATTTAATTTAAAATTTTAAAAGTTAATAAAACAATTTAAAATGATAAATTTTGTTATAACTATATCACAGTTTAAAATTTGAATGGGAAAAAGTGAGTCTTGTTGACGTGAAAAAAATTTGTGAATTATTTTACTATATTCATTAAATAAATGTTTATAGAAGATTCATACTCTATTAATTGGGATTGCAAAATTATTTTAATTTTATTTTTAAATAGTTTAGGATGTTTTCAAAATTTAAAGTGTCATTAAATTTTTTTAATAAAATTTAGGAGCGTAAATCTGTATTCTGCTTTTTTTTTTCTCAAAAAGATAAGAGTATTTTTCTTTCTTATTATTTCCATAATTATTATTATTATTTTTATTTGAAAATTATTGTCCATTTTTTTATATTATAATATATAAATTAATTATTTTAATTCTATTTAATTTACTTTTATTTATAAAATAATCTTTCATTAATTATTATTTTTTAAATGAGTATTCAAAATCTCTCTTAGTATTAATAAAATATAATATTTATAAGATGGATATAATTAAAAATTAATAAAAAATTTATTTTTTTAATATATATAAAAAATAAATTTTACAAAAATTATAGGAGAAAGCGATGATGATTATTATTATTATTACTTTTATGTTTTATAATTTTTATTAATTTTTTTATTTGTTTTAAAATTATTCTACACTTTATTTTTTTTTATATTATAATAATATATAAATTGATTATTATAATTTTATTTTATTTTAAAAAAATTTCAGAATATTTTTAATATTTAATAGATTTTAATATTTTTATTATGAATATAATTGAAAAATTAATAAAAAATTACTTTTATTAATATATATATATATATATATATATATATATATATATATATATATATATATATATATATAAAGTGAATAAAAATTATAAAATAGAAAAAATATTAAATTTAGGTGGCCTTAAATTTTACTAGAAATCAAAAGCTTTTAATAGCTTTTCTTCAACTTTACTACAATCCAAACAGAGAGTTAAAATGAGATAAGGCCAATAATTCTAGCCGGGTTGGGAAACCACCAATGGACTTTTGTTTTGTCTTTTTCTTTGTTTTTTTTTTATAGTAATTTTTTTTGGTATTTTTTATAGTAATATTTAATCATTTATGATGTGAGTTTGTTGTTTATGGGCAGGCTGTTGACAAATAATGAATTGGAAGCTTTTGCGGCCCATTTCAGATTCGTGCAATCAATTATAGCCCTTTCATCATTTTCATTTTATTTATTTATTTTTTTCCTGGGGCATCTTAATGAGTTAAGGGGTTATAAGGATGCAAATATCCTTCTGGAGTTATAAGACTGGATGTTATGTGCTAGAGCTGTGGAGAGATAAGGTGTATTATTGTAAATATGTTTAATTTGAATAAGTCTTAGTGGTTAGGATCCCACGGGTAATGGGTTTGATTCCCTGAAATAGCTCAGTCATTTTCTTCACTTTCTCCTATTTAGTTGCTACAGCAGTTGTTATTATTTTTTTATTTAAAGCAGTGTATTATAGCTCATTGGATTATCGGAGCTACATTCAATATTATATTATTCACTTCTTCATAATTTCTTGCTTGGTATCAGAGAAGGTTATGTCCGCTCCCATGGCTTTTCCTACTTTGAATGTAGCTAATTTCGTAACTCTAAAACTTAAACAAACAAATTACCCACTTTGGAGAGAACAGGTCCTGAGTTTAGCTGAGAGTCAGGAATTATCCGATCACCTTGTGAGGGATTTTCCAGAAGATCAGAAGTTCGACCCTTCTCCAAATCCAGTTCCAGAAAATTATCAACCACAACAGTCAGATGCTTTTAAAACTTGGCAAAAGTCCGATTGATTGCTTCGAGGGTGGATCTACGGGACTCTCAGTGAAGAATCTCTGGGACTTGTCATCGGATTAGAAACTGTGAGAGATGTGTGGAGCGCTTTGAAAGAAGCCTATGCTCAAGACTCACAAGAGAGAGAGTTTACCCTTCGACAACAGTTAACGTATTTTCGAAAAGACGACTGTAATACCCGGCTCGAGTCCGGCATCGGCATTCCTGTCGTCCGGTGGAATCTCGGGTGTCGGAACCCTCGAGAAAGGTAATGCATATGTTTTCCAAGGTATTTTCACTTGTTTTCATGTTTTGAAGTGTGAAAAGACTTGAGTTTTGAAAGAAAAGCAACAAGGGAGAAATGCAAAGGTTCGGCCGCCGAAGGTCACTTTCGGCCGCCGAACATTGCATGGTTGCGGCTTCACGTTCGGCTGCCGAAGGTGGTCTGGCCAGCCACCTATAAAAGGGCCAAGGGTCGGTGGAAGGAGGTTATTTCTCCTCCACTTGCAGCCAGAGGTGAGTTTCAGCCTCTCCTACGTTGACTTTCATGTTTTCCATGATTTTCATCAAATCTTTCAAGAGTTTTAAGCGTTTTGGTGACTTATGAAGGTTTTGAGCAAAAGAACCAAGTGTTGAAGCTTGGAGCTTTGGAAGAGCTTTTCTTCATATCTCCACGTTAGGATCCTTCATCCTCACGTTGTGTAAGAGGTAAGTGAAGATCCTGAGCTTCTTTGATGATTTTGAAAGGTTTTATGAAGTTTGTATGGGTAGTATGCATGTGTAGGTTGAGGTGAGGTTTTTGGTGATTTGTGGTGTTCAAACATGTTTACGTGTTATGTGCTATGTTTGTTTGGGGGTTTAGGGTAGTTTTAGACCCCTTTGTGCATATATATGTGTATATGCTAGTTGGGAGTCGTTGATATGCATGTTTGTAGGTTTTTGGGCAAAGTTGGCATGAAACAGAGCAGGGTGCTGTCCTTCGGGCAAAACCAGGTTCGGCCGCCGAAGGAAGGTTCGGCCGCCGAACCCCTTGTGGAGGCAGTTTCGGCTGCCAAAGGTTACCCCCGAACGCTAGGCTTTCGGTTTAGACAGAGACTTCGACCGCCGAAAGAGGGAGTTCGGCCGCCGAAAGTGTGTGAGTTTCGTCTCTGGACGAGACCTTCGGCCGCCGAAGGTGCCGCCGAACATGCATGAGTTTCGTCTCTGGAGTGGGGTTTCGGCCGCCGAACCTGCCGCCGAAAGTGCCCTGTCCAGCTTTCTTTTGCATGTTTTAGGTGTTGGTTTTAGGATCGTTTAGAGGGGTTTTGGGGAGGTTCTTAGAGATGTGCTTGAGTGAGTTTGGTCCCTCATTTGAGTCCACCTGTGTAGGTACGGACCAGAGGAATCAGGGAAATCAGCAGTGAGTCCAGTGTCAGAACCTGCAGTGTCAGTGCAGAGATAACCAGAGGTGAGTGGAACTTAACTCAATATTTTAATATGAAAACTGCATATTTTATCATGCTTCATGCATCATGACTATGCGATAGGGTGAGTGCATTAGAGTACACAAAGATGATGCATTGCATTTATCCTTGTACTTGGCATGGCTCCTTGTACATTGCTTATGTGAGACGGCACGGACTTCGTGAGGATTCATTAGCCCTCAGAGGAAAGACCTGGAACAGCCCTATGGGGACCAGGCACACAAAGACCTGGAACAGCCCTACGGGGACCAGGCACATGGTACTTCAGTACCCCAGATGAGATAGAGGGAGTTTTGATCCGTCCGGCCGAGGTGATGTGATTATGTGTTGCATTCCATGAGAGCATGTTTTATCACCTGGTATTTTGGCTGTTACAACGACAACAACTCTATAACAGAGCACTTACGCTTGTTTAAAGAGATTTGCGACAATTTGACTGTAATTGGTAAAAAAGTGCCCGATGGTGAGAAAGTCTTCTGTCTTCTCACTAGCTTAGGTCCACAATACGAGACCTTCACCACTACTATGCTCAAGCCACCACGACCTAACTATAATGAGTTAGTGTCACAATTGAAAAATCATGATCAACGGCAGAATTGGTTCTCAAGTCAGACCAATACTTCGCTGGAACAGATCGCGTCACATGTAGCTTTCTATTGGAATCAACAGAAACACACAAATCCCAGCTCAGATCGACGCTCCAGTTTTGATTCGCAAGGACGAGGATTTCAAGCCCAGCAGACCCGAGGTCAGAATCAGAACAAAGGGGGTATTCTGCCCAACGTCGTCCACCACCACTAGGCCAGAGGCGAATGACACCGGCTGAACGGGAACTTTATAGGGATGAAATTTGTCAATACTGTGGCAGAGAAGGACATATTGCTAAAATTTGCTGGTGGGTTTCTAAAGGACAACGTGAAAGCCCTCCACAAGCTCTTGCAGCTCTCACACTCGATAATGGAGTTCACGATGCCGACTGAGTAGCTGATTCAGGTGCGTCCAATCACATGACAGGTAACAAACATTTGTTAAAAAATATTAGTAGTTATCTTGGGTGTGATTCTATCACAATCGGAATGGTGCGTTCTTGCCAATTGATGGTATTGGTATATCTTTTTTGAAACAAAAATATAATCTGCCTCTTTCTAATGTGTTGTCTGTACCTGATTTAAAACAAAACCTGTTGTCAATTAGTCAACTAACTGATGAGTATCCAGTAAACTGTGAGTTCTCTAATATTTCTGTTTGTGTTAAGGATCGGGAAACAGGGCAGGTACTTCTGAAAGGGCCAAGGAGGCGTAATCTGTATACATTATCTGGAATTCCTGAGGCCTACTTCTCCAATCGGTTTAAGGCTGGTACTGCTGAGCTTTGGCATCAGAGATTAGGACACCCACAAGCTTCGGCTGTTTCTGTTTTATTCAATAAAAATCTAGTTAATGTAATGGGTCCTTTGCGTTCTAAGTTTTTGTGTGATAGCTGTCAGTTAGGCAAATTAAGTAAAATGCCTTTTACTACTTCTGAACATACAAAATTCATTGCGATTTGTGGGGACCAGCGCCTGTTATTTCTTTTGCTAAGTTTAAGTTCTATGCTTGTTTTGTTGATGATTTCTCAAAATATACCTGGATTATTCCTCTAAAACAGAAATCTGATTTCTTTGCTACTTACTTGGCATTTGAACAATTTATATTGCGTCAATCAGGGGCGGAGGGACGGTACGGCAAGGGAGGCACGTACCGTACCGGCGACCGGAAAATGCTTTGAAGGGGGATGAAGGTGCCGCAGCGGTGCAGCCGGTGGTGCCGCAGCACTGCAGTTGCAGCGTGCAAAATCAGGTAGAGCTTTTTCATCTGCCAGAACCTTCATGTACACAGTGCTTTAGTACTTTAACAATGGCGTTCCTTCTTCTTTCTTTTTTTTTTTCAGACAATACGGGTTCTTTCTTCAAGAACTCATCCATGCATGCAGACGAGCTCACTTGAAGGCTACTCTCTTGCAAGGAATGTGTATTGTGTATAGTAAATAAATTTGATGATGGGTTGCTTGACAGGAGATCTTAGTTCTTGCTGAATTTTGAAATGGATGCTGACTCTTTTCTTTTTTTTTTTTTTTTCTTAAATAGGGATAGGAGATCGGGAGAGGAGAACCCGAGATTCTCTCTTCTAGCTTTTTATATGATAATATGTGGAATAAATTTATTTTTTTATATATAAATTAAGTTTATATTAGATGCTCATCTAACGTGGCAAGCATGAAAGGCTTAATATTTAAGCCCAAGCCCACCAGTTACACTACTTGTGAGTGAGAGCGGTCGAGGGAGAAGGGGAAAAGAAATATATATATATATATATATGAAAAAGAAAGGGATAGCAGCGAAGCAAAAGGCGGGCCGTGCTTATTTCGAAATCATCCCGAGTCCCGACCCACCTCTTTCACCGTCTCCTTTTCTCTTCTCCACTCAACTCTCCTTCCTTCCTTCTCTCCCTATCGGTCAGTTTCACTGCCTGTTAGATAACTCACCTTTTCTTTCTTCCCCCCGCTCTTTCTCCCTCTTCCCCGCAGCAGTGTAGTTGCAGCGTACAATATCAGGTAGAGCTTTATCTATAAAATTATATTGGATCTATTGTGTTGGATAAACATGTTAAATCATTTGGAAAATGTCCATATTTTAGGGATGTTTTGCTAAAATTTCGGTAAATTATTAATGTCGCGCTAAGCCAGTGGTGCCCTACCAAAGGGAAGCTCCTGGCTCCGCCACTGGCGTCAATACGGAAAGCAAATTAAAGTTTTTCATTCAGATGGAGGAGGTGAGTTCGTTAATAATGCTTTGTCTTCTCATTTTCTCACACATGGTATTAAGCATCACATTTCTTGTCCATATACTCCTGAGCAAACAGGTGCCGTTGAACGGCGACATAGAGTAATTCGTGAATTAGGATTAACTATGATGTACCATAGTCATGTACCTTTATATATGTGGGTTGAAGCATTTCAAACAGCTGTCTTTCTTTTAAATAGATTATCTACTACTGTTTTAGGAAATGAGACTCCTTTTTATATGCTTCATGGTTTTCATTTTGATTACAGTTCGTTGCGTGTCTTTGGTTCCAAATGTTTTCCGTACATTTGGGACTCTAAGGCACATAAGTTTGATTCAAAGTCTTGCTTATGTGTTTTTGTTGGTTATAGTGAGAAACACAAAGGGTATAAATATTTTAATCCTAGAACTAAGAAATTTATTATAAGTCGTCATGTGTCTTTTGATGAGGCTATTTTTCCTTTCAAATCTACTTCTGCTGATCCATCTTTTGCTCTTCAAGTTATGAATTCGTGGTTGCCTGCTTCTTCTAGTTTATGTACCGACTCTGATGAAAGTAATCAAAATGAGACTGTTTTTCCTTCTTTACAGGGGAGTGTGCCTTCTGAGATTGCTACCTCGCCCAACTCTTCTCATGCTCATAACACAAGTATTCTGCCGTCTGAAGGTGAAGCCACACAGGTCCAACAGCTTGCCGCAGTTGTGCCTTCTGCGGTGGTGTTGCAGCCCTCATCTACATCCTCAGTTCTGCAGCAAACAGCAACTGATTTCACTGCTGTTCAGTCCCCAGTTCTGTCACATGTTACTGTTCCAGTGCCAATGGATGTTCCGGAGACTAGTTCGTCAGTTTTAAACAAAGTGGTGGTGGTGGCAGATTCATCTGCTCCTGCACAAAGTTCCTATCAAGGTCCAGAGGAGCTTCAGATTGCAGACCAGGTGCAACAATGTTCAACAATACCAGACCAGCAATTGTTTGTCTCGAATGACCTTCCAGAGCAGCCCACAGAGACACATTCATTGGACAATGACCTTCCAGAGCAGCCCACAGAGACACATTCATTGGACTGTTCAGTAAGTGAGTCTCTCGTTTCTCAATTTGAAAAATTATCATTAACTGCACCAGGTAATTCTGCTTCTCTTGATGATACTATGTTTGATGAACATGCTTTGAATTTACCTTCTTCACATACTATGATTACTCGGTCAAAGTCAGGAATTGTTAAACCCAACCCCAAATATGCTTTGAATGTTACCGTGTCTCCGTCTATTCCTCCTGAACCTAAGAGTGTCAAACATGCCCTTGCTCATAGTGGGTGGAAAAATGCTATGCTTGATGAGTTTAATGCCTTAATTAAGAATGAGACTTGGACATTAGTTCCTCGCACTGCTGATTTAAATGTTATAGGGTGTAAGTGGGTCTACAAAGCTAAGTTAAAACCCGATGGCACATTAGAACGGTTGAAAGCTTGTTTAGTTGCTAAGGGTTTCCATCAACTTGACGGTGTCGATTACACTGAAACTTTTGTACCCGTTATAAAACCTGGTACCATCCGTTTAGTTTTAACTGTTGCTTTAGTTCGGGGTTGGCCTATTCGTCATCTTGACGTTAAAAATGCTTTTTTGCATGGTTTCATTTCTGAGAATATTTATATGGAACAACCTCCTGGAATGATTGATTCTGCGCATCCCTCTTATGTTTGTAAGCTTCAGCGTGCATTGTATGGATTAAAACAGGCACCGCGTGCCTGGTTTGATCGATTAAGTATTTTTTTAATTAAATATGGTTTCTATTGCAGTCTTGCCGATCCTTCTCTTTTCATTTTTCACTCATCGACAGGAATTTTGGTCTTATTAATTTATGTTGATGATATGCTCCTCACAGGCTCTTCCCCTCCTCTAGTTCAATCATTCTTGCAGGTCTTAAATTCTGAATTTTCTATGAAGGACCTCGGTCCGTTACATCATTTCTTGGGCATTCAGATTCACACTACACCCACTGGGCTCCATTTATCACAGACTCATTATGCTCATTCTATTCTGAAGCGTGCTCAAATGTTAGATTGTCGGCCTATGCCTACGCCTTCGGTACAAAACACAGTTTCCACTCTAGATGACACAACTGTTGATCCTCGCTATTTCCGGGGCCTTGTTGGTTCTTTGCAGTATCTTACACTGACCCGACCTTATCTTTCTTTTAGTGTGAATTACGTTTCTCAGTTTATGCACACACCTGACGTCTCCCATTTAAAATTTGTTCGGCGGATTTTATGTTATTTAAAAGGCACTATTCACTACGGCCTATCTCTAACCGCTAACACTTCACTTGTTCTTAGTGCTTTTTCTGATGCAGATTGGGCTGGTTGTCCAACTACTCGGAGATCCACCACCGGCTACTGTACTTTTCTAGGTTCAAATATACTTTCGTAGTGTGCCAAGAAACAGAATACAGTGGCTCGTTCCAGCACCGAGGCGGAGTATCGCGCTATGGCTCATGCTGCCGCTGAGCTCACATGGTTGGGCTATTTATTGGCTGATTTACGAGTTCCCATCCATCATCCTCCGGTTCTTCATGGTGACAACTTAAGTGCCTTGTATCTTACTGTTAATCCTGTACTACATGCTCGTAGCAAACACATTGCTCTGGACTATCATTATGTAAGAGAACGCGTTGCTCAAGGGGTTTTAACTACTAAGCATATTTCGTCGTCATTACAACTGGCTGACATTTTTACAAAGCCCATGACAAAGGCTCGCTTGACTCAATTTCGTCACAAACTTTGTCTGCAGCCCCGACAAAGTTTGAGGGGGGATAATGACTTAAGGGGTTATAAGGATGCAAATATCCCTCTGGAGTTATAAGGTTGGATGCCATGTGCTAGAGCTGTAGAGAGATAAGGTGTATTATTGTAAATATGTTTAGTTTGAATAAGTCTTAGTGGTTAGGATCCCACGGGTAATGAGTTTGATTACCTGAAATAGCTCAGTCATTTTCTCCACTTTCTCCACTTTTTTCGCTTTCTCCTATTTAGTTGCTACAGCAGTTGTTATTATTTTTTTATTTAAAGTAGTATATTATAACTCATTGGATTATCGGAACTACATTCAATATTATATTATTCACTTTTTCATAATTTCTTGCTCAGCTTGCCATCACATTTTCTTCAAAAAAAAAAAAAAAAAAGCTTAAATGCATATTTAATTTTTAATATTGTAAATTAAAATTTTCAAGAAATTTTAAAATTCTTTTTATTCATCTAATCCTAATTTAATTTTCTTTTTAACTTTTTACGTTATTGAAATTGAATTCTCTTCGATAATTACTTCTCAAATATATTTATTTAAATTTCATAAATTTTAATTTTGTGTTAAATTGTTATGTTGTTTAATGTCTAATGGCAAGAAAGTATTAAGACTTCTCAAATAACGTATTAATTTTTTTTACCTCAATTAGAACAATATTTTACAATATTAATTTTAAATCAACTTTTTTTTATCTTAAATCATAATATATTGACATGACTTTCCATCTTAAATATTTTGTTAATTTGCTATTAAATTAAATAAATATATTTTTAGATTTTGTTTATTTATCAAAAATAACTTATATATAAAAAATATTTTTTATAAAAAAATTTTCAATGGAAAAAATTTTCTAAGAATTTTCTTTAAGAAAATAATGGATTGTAATTCAAAATTAAAGGATATTAACTAATTTATATATAATAATACTAATAAGATTCTTAGATTTAGAAAATAATATTATCTTTTAATAATATAAAATATTTTTTCCTAAAAATGTTTTATATGTCCTTTTTATAAAAAAAATATTTTTCATTAATTATTTTTTAAATATTTTAAATTATAAAATAAAAAAATATTTTTAAAAAATATTTTCTAGAATTTCATACTGACATCCTTATCTCATTCCCCGCAAATCTTTCTTCATTAATAAAACAGAGCAATTTGATTGTTCCATCTCCAAAGGGTAAATATTTTTATTTTAGACTCCATTTATTTTAGAAAAATAATTTATAAAGAAATATTTTTTATAAAATATATTTTTATTTTTTATAAAAAATAATTTTCAATAATATAATTTATGCTTTATTATTTAATTTTAATTTATATATTAATAAATTTATATATAAAAATCTTAATAAAATTTTCAAAGGATGTAAAATAAATTTTTTTTAAAAAGTTATTTTTTAAAAATATTTTAATTTTGTAATTAAAAAATATTTTTTATTAATTAAAAATTTTCAATATTCTAAACATTAAAAAATATAGACATAATAAATGAAATCTAAATAGATATATGAAAAATAAACAAAACTTTCGAAAATAAATATTCTCACCAAGCATGAAAAGAAATCAACATATAAATTTAACTCGTTCACTAATTTGATTATCTCTATGATGGCTAGGATTTTTTTATTTTTCTATGAGTTTTAAAGCAGAATACACTAGAAAAATATTATTTATTTATATGAAAATATAAAAAAATAAAATAGTCCTAAAACAAATTCGTCCGCTTACATATTTATATGTCGGAGTTGGATTCACGATAGTAGGATATGGTGTATAATCCATAATATATTATTAGACTTCATATCTTAACAATTCTCCCACTTGAAGACTAATCCAGTCAACCCAACCATTTTCATTCTCTATGCCAATAAATCCAACGAAAACACCTAGCCGCAAATATCTTCCATAATACTGTTGAAGACCAATTGAGACCTTGCATAGCTCCAGCTTTCCAGCATCAACACCTTTAGTCAATATATTTGCTGGATTTTTAGTTCCTTCAATTTTCTTCAAGCACATCTCACCTTCTTCCACTAGACTGCAAGTGAAATGTTACCTACGTCGGATGTGTTTTGTTCTGAAGTGATACACTGGGTTCTTCACTAACTGTATGACACTTTGACTATTAGTAAAAAGAATTGTGTCAAGTTGCTTCTTACCCAACTCTTCCAAGTAATCAGTCAAACATATCATCTCCTTACCAGTTTCAATAATTACAACATATTCAGCCTCTGTAGATGACATAGAGACACACTTCCGAAGTTTAAAAATCCAACTCAGTGCTGTCCCATCTATAGTGTAGATATACCCAGATGTGCTTTTGCTTGTATCCACATATTCGCTAAGATTGGCATCAACAAATCCTTCTAATACTATCTTGCCATTCTCATAACAAAGTGATGTACTAGTTGTTCCTTTCAAGTATCTCAAAAGCTACTTTAGCTTCCCAATGCTCTTTTCCTGGAACTGACATATATCTGCTAACGGCTCCCATTGCATATGCTATATCAAGTCTAGTGTAGATCATAATATACATCAAACTCCTAACTGTAGAAGTATAATGTACTTTTGTCATCTGATCATGCTCCATAGCTGTCTTGGGTGATTGCTCTTTCACAATTTGAGATGGTTAGTCAAAGGCATGCTCCTAGTCTTAGCATCATCAACTCTGAACCTAGACAACACCTTCTGAATGTATTGCTCCTGGGATAAATTTAGAATTCCAACAAACCTGTCCTGGAAAATCCTCATCCCTAGAATCTGCTTTGCTGCACTCAAATCTTTCATCTCAAACTCTAATGACAGTCTCCCCTTAAGATTATTGATCTCCTCCATACTTGACCATGCAATTAACATATCATCCACATACAAGAGTAAATAACAAACTCCTTAATATAATAAAACTGATCCTTTTTACTCCTGTGAAAACTGTTTCTACACATGAAAGAGTCAAACTTCTTATACCACTTTCTTAGAGCTTGTTTCAAACCCATACAAATGTTAGTGTATTTGCCCTAGACTATTATCTTGGACCTTTTTGTATGTCATTTTGTTTATTAATAAAAGATATTTTATTATCATTATTATTTATTTGCATGTTGTATAATAATTATTAACATCCCTGGTTACTTATTATTATGATGATAATAATAAAATATGACTAGTATGATTATTGATTGATAATCATGAGATGATTATGTGTAGGTTGATATAAATCAATAATCATAGATACTTGTTATAGAATAAAATATTAGATGGACCCACATTGAGATCATTACATGGGTTATTGTCATAAGTAAATCTCAATATAGTTATGTTTTAATCATTTGACTTGAGATTGTCAGAGTTTCCAACATAAGGACTATTATATTTTGACATAACTAAATATTGTCTTTAATCGGATAATCATGAATGTTGTGATTGAGCATAATAGAAATTATGTAAAGGATATTGAACAATCAAGATAGAATTTATCTCTCTTTTTTAGAGAGATATCTTCTGGGCCCCATGATAAGTGAGATTAAGAAATGCATAGGCGTGCTCAAATGAATTGATAATGTGATCAATATCATTTGGTTTTATCAGTCTACTTAGAGATCGAGAAATCATAAGTTTGAATATTATAAATTGGAAAAATTACTTTTTAGTCCCTGAGGTTTAATGTAATTAACACTTCTGTCCCTCTATTTTGGTGACCCAACACTTAAGTCCCTCAATTTCTCTTCTGTCCAAATTCGTAGTCCTTCCGTCCAAAATAATCGTTTAGGACACGTGAATTGACAAAATTGACCCTCACTAAAAGTCCCGCTATTTCAAAATCACAAAACCCAAACCGAATGCCTCTTCACTGTAGATTCTTCTTCTTCTTCTTCTTCTTCTTCTTCACCATAACTCCTACCCTTTCTGCAACTTATTCTTCTTCTTCTTCTTCTTCTTCTTCTTCACCATAACTCCTACCCTTTCTGCAACTCTCAAATAATGCTTCAAGAGAAGAAAGATGGAAAAGAGAAAAAAAAAAAAAAGAAAAATCAACAATGTCAAAAGGAAATAGAAAAAATATAAGGGAGAACAAAGATGAAAAAGAGAGAGAAAAAAAAAGAAAAATCAACGATGTCAAAAAGAAATAGAGAAAATATAAGGGAGAAAAAAGATGAAAAAGAGAAAAAAAAAAGAAAAATCAACAATGTCAAAAGGAAATAGAGAAAATATGAGAGAGAAGAAAGATGAAAAAAAGAGAGAAAAAAAAAGAAGAGGAGAATTAACAATGGATAAAAGGAAATGAAAAAGATATGAAAGAGAAGAAAGATAGGGATTTCACGTTGAGAGGAGTGTATTTTTTAAAAAAATTATCACCTCTCACCATTGACTCTTTGACCAAACGGCTTAAATGGACGGAATGACTACGAATTTGGATGGAAGAGAAAGTGAGGGACTTAAGTGTTGGGTCGCCAAAATAGAGGGACAGAAGTGTTAATTACGTTAAACTTTAGGGACTAAAAAGTAATTTCCCTTATAAATTTGACATTGAACATGACTTATGTTCAAACTAGATATCGTGTGACAAAGGGATTAATATATGTTCTGTTTATTAGCTTTTATCAGACTATCGATCTTCATATTAATTGAGTAGTCATAATGTCTTGCTAGAGGCCGCTTATGATTTATGAGTCTTGTGGGATTGGACCTATTGCCAATTAATGTGAGTCTATTGAGTCACATACAAAAGAACGTTATTGATGTGCTATGTCATATTAATGGGCTAAGAGTCCGTTAATATAATTAATAATATTATTAATAAAGATATTATTATTAATATTATTTATTTATTTATTATTATGAGATAATAATATTTAAAAGATCTGCAGCCTATTTATAACTGTTACAGATAAAAGATCTTTTCGTTTTCTTTTGAAAAGGACTTATCGCATAGATATATTAGTATCTACGATATTGTGACGATTGTGTTGAACACAACTCTTTTACGAAAAGAAGTGTGGAAAAATGAAAAGACTAAGAGAAAATGAGTGAACATGAAACACCTTCTTTGAATTGCGTGTGGGAGGTTTTTTTTTAATCATTTTCTAGAGTTGCAAATTTGGTGCACATAGCTAATCCATCCGTTCAGAGAGTTAACGCTCTAGACGGAAATGTTCGTGTGGATATCATTGAGGATGTTCATGTTAGAAGTAGCACCATCAGTCTATAACAGTTTCTTTTCGTCAAATCTAAAAAGTTAGTCTCTTCACCCTTCCTTTCAAATTAAATGAAACACTCAGATCCAGAAAGGGAAAATATAGATCTTTTATTTTTTCGCTGGATAAGTTTGGGTTGTAGTGATCTCTAGGCTTCCTTACAGCAAGCTCCTCTTGAGCTTGTACACCATGTGTTCCTTATCAGGAACCTCATATCCCTGTGGTTGCTGCATGTAGATCTCTTCCTCAAGATCCCCATGTACAAATGCGGTTTTTATATCCATCTGCTCAAGGTGCAAGTTTTCTGCTGTAACAATACTCAACAAAATTCTGATTGTGGTTAGCTTCACAATAGGAGAGAATATTTTCAGTGTAATCAATATCTTTTCTTTGTGAGTACCCCTTGACCACCAATTGAGTCTTGAACCTAATTTTATCATCATTTTTATTTTTGATTCCGTAAACCCTCTTGTTCAACAAAGCTTTCTTTTCTTTAGGCAACTCAGTTAATTTCCAAGTGTCATTCTTCTTAAGTGACCATATCTCATCATCCATGGCTTGCTCTCACTTGATTGAATCCTTTACCTGTAACGACCCGAAAATCGGACCGCTACCGGCGCTAGGATCCAGGTCGACTTAAGGCCGCCGGGACCCGTAGCAAGCCTAACATGCATCCTGTTAATCTGTTCAATCCCACACATGATCGACAATATACATAAAAATTAAAACTTTTCTTTCATTCATTTTCTCATGTACCAATCTCAACCTGTGCATGCACTAAACATAAACATAACCATAACATTGACCCCTCTGTCGGATCTCATCAATGCCCCTAAGGGGTGGCATAACATGTGTTGAGTTGGTTTACATCTACATCATAAAACATCTAAGATCATGTATTAAAAGGGATAACAACATCCATAGGGTCAAGCACAACTTCTAATACTCAATATCATTATACATAACATGACTATTCAAACTTTACATCATCTTACAATTTATCATGTCCACTTCCTATCTATTACAAATACATGACTTTACTCTTCTTGACTTCTCTGTCTAGCCCGTACCTGCAATCCTGGGGGATTAGGGAAAGGGGTGAGCTACTAGAGCCCAGTGAGTAGAATAATGAAAAACAACAATTAAAATCTCATGCCATCATGTAATGCAACACATCACAACAAATCACATCTCGGATGGTATTGTCACGAATAGTCCTCCACATTCCAAAGTGCCGGGACGTAGAATGGGTCAACCGGTCTTTCCCTTAACATAACATAACATAGCATTCCAATGTGCCAGGGACGTAGAATGGATACAACCTGGACTTTCTCTTACATCGTGCCAGGGACGTAGAATGGGTACAACCTGGACTTCCATACCGTATCATGCCATAACATCATCATATCATATGAGGACTAAAGGATCATCCAATAACCAATCCACATCAACATTATAAATGCAATGCAGCATATTCATGAAGTCTAATGCAAACAACCTAATTCATCACATGGCATTCATGATGCATGAACATGCTCAAAACTTTATAATTTATTTGCTTTCAATCGTAAAGGTTTATTCTACTCACCTCTTGGCTAGCTCTAACAATGACTGAAGCAGCTGACTCACTGCTGGGGTCCTCGGTTCCTCAGGTCCGAACCTACACATGTGGACTCAAATGAGGGACCAAACAACTAGAACATAATTCTAAAAACATCCCCCAAAAACCCCCTAAAAATACCTCAAAAAAATCATGCAAAAACATGCAAAGGAAGGCTGGACAGGGCACTTTCGGCGGCAGGTTCGGCGGCCGAAAGTCCCTCCAGAGCCGAAAGTCAGGCAGGTTCGGCGGCACCTTCGGCGGCCGAAACTCCCAGACAGAGGCGAAACTCATGCATGTTCGGCGGCACTTTTGGCGGCCGAAACTCCCAGACAGAGACGAAAGTCTCCTTTCGGGGGCAGGCTTCGGCAACCGAAAGGCTTGCCTCCCCAGCCATGTTCGGCGGCCGAAAGTCCTTCGGCTGTCGAACCTGGTTTCTGCCAAAGGGCAGAAACTTGGCTCCTCTTGCCTCCAATGCCTCCCAAACCTTATAAACACGCATAATCCTATTCTATAACACATATACTCAAGCATACAAGCTCCTAGGGGCTTCAAACTATCTTAAACCCCATCTACAACACATCAAACAACACAAATCTAACATACATTGCCTATAAACCAACATAAACCCAAAAACTCATAAAACCCTACACATGCATTTCTACTCCAGGAATCAACTTAAAACTTGTTAAAAACATGTAGTGAGCTCAAGATCGGCCCTTACCTCTTGTAGATCGAGAGGAAAACGACCCTAGCTCGGAGATGGGAGAGATTTGAGTTCTTGAACCTCAAAGCTCCAAAACTTGCTTTAAACTCGAAAATCTTCAAAACAAGGTGAAAACTCATAAGAAAAACATGAAAACTCGAAGGGAGAAGCTCAAAACAGAGGAGGGGAGGTGGAGAACTCACCTTGGCCGAAAACGGGAAGAAAAGCTTGTCCGTTTCGGCCAGGGGGTCCTTTTATAGGGCTGTCTTTACCACCTTTTGGCGGCCTAACGTGCCCCCACAGCGCATGCAAGTTCGGCGGTCGAACCTTGGCTTATTCAAACAAGGCTTTCGGAGGCCAAAAGCGCTCCCAAAACCTCCCAATGTTCTGCGGCCGAACATGACTTTCGGCGGCCGAACCTGGTAAAGTCTCCAAAGCCCTCTACACTAAAAACTTGGATTTATTTCTCTTAAAAACCATAAAACAACTTAAAACATTTTATGAAAACATGGTTTTACCCCTTCTAGAGGTTTCCGACATCCGATATTCCACCGGACGGTAGGAATCCCGATACCGGAGTCTAGCCGGGTATTACATTCTCCCCCCCTTAAGAACATTCGTCCCCGAATGTTCCTCAACTAGCACATGCAAGGCATACAACATATCATACACATAAAACACATGAAACATATAAGAAACTAACCTTAGAAAAGATAAGGGTATTGCTGGAGCATGGACTCCCGTGTCTCCCAAGTGCATTCTTCCATATTGTGGTGGTTCCACAGGACTTTCACCATCGGGATTTCCTTGTTCCCCAACTTTCTGATCTGGGTGTCTATGATCCGTACTGGCTGTTCAACATAGGTGAGATCCTCTTGGACCTCCACATCAGGCTCACTAAGAACCTTGCCCGGATCTGACACAAACTTCCTCAACATCGAAACATGGAAAATCGGATGGATTCTTTCCATTGAAGCAGGTAAATCCAGCTTGTACGACACATTCCCAACCTTTTGCAAGATTTCAAAGGGTCCGATGTATCGTGGGGCTAGTTTACCTTTCTTCCCAAAGCGAACCACTCCTTTCATTGGAGACACCTTGAGCAATACCAGATCCCCCTCCTAAAACTCTACTTGCCGTCTGCGGATGTCTGCATAACTCTTCTGTCTGCTTGCAGCAGTCTTGATCCTTTCTCTGATTATGGGTACCACCCTGCTGGTAATCTCTACTGGCTCAGGCCCTGCCTAAGCCTTCTCTCCAACTTCCTCCCAGCAAACAGGTGACCTGCACTTCCTTCCATATAAAGCTTCATATGGAGCCATCCCGATGCTAGCATGATGGCTGTTATTGTAGGCAAACTCCACCAAAGGTAGATGCTGCCTCCAAGAACCGCCAAAATCCAGCACACACATTCTGAGCATATCCTCAATAGTCTGGATGGTCCTTTCGGACTGTCCGTCCGTCTGGGGGTGGAAGGCAGTACTGAAATCCAACCTGGTACCCATGGCATTCTGCAGACTCTGCCAAAACCTGGAGGTGAACTGGGGCCCTCTATCAGACACTATTGAAACAGGAACCCCATGCAGCCTGACGATCTCATCTACATACACCTGCGCCAACTTGCCCACAGAATAGCCACTCCTGACAGGGATGAAGTGAGCAGATTTGGTGAGTCTGTCCACAATCACCCATATGGAGTCCAATCTGTTGGATGTCGCCGGTAACCCCACTACGAAGTCCATAGCTATATTCTCCCATTTCCACTCTGGAATAGGTAGCGGGTTAAGCATTCCAGCCGGCTTCTGATGTTCCAGCCTCACCCTCTGACACACTTCGCAGGCTGACACAAACTGTGCCACTTCTCTCTTCATCGTTGGCCACCAATAAACTTTCTTCAGATCTTGATACATCTTGGTGGCTCCGGGGTGAACGTTGTATCTTGCATTATGAGCCTCCCTCATAATGTCTCCTTTTAGCCCTATGTCATCTGGTACACAAAGTCTGCTCCCATAGCGGAGGATCCCCTTACTGTCAAATCTGAACTCACTGTCCTTGCCTGACTGAACAGTCCTGGCAATCTTCACTAACTCTGGGTCCTCATGCTGTTTCTGAGCCACTTGCTCCAGAAACACAGGTGTCACTCTCATCTGGGCCACTAAAGCACCTGTACCAGACAACTCTAACTGTAGACCTTCATCAATGAGCTTGTAAAACTCCTTCACCACTGGTCTCTTTTCTGTCGTAATGTGGGATAGACTGCCTAGTGACTTCCGGCTTAGGGCGTCTGCCACGACATTCGCCTTACCTGGATGATACTGAATCTTGCAATCATAGTCACTCAGCAGATCTACCCACCTTCTCTGTCTCAAGTTCAAATCTCTTTGACTCAGGATGTACTGCAGGCTCTTATGATCTGTAAAGATCTCACATTTTACCCCATAGAGGTAGTGCCTCCACATTTTGAGTGCAAAGATTACTGCTGCCATCTCTAGGTCATGCGTGGGGTAATTTAACTCGTGCTTCTTCAGCTGTCTAGAAGCATAAGCAATCACCCTCTCATTCTGCATTAGTACACAACCCAGTCCCACACAGGACGCATCACAAAAGACTGTAAAATCCTCATCACTAGATGGCAGAGCTAACACTGGTGCTGAAGTCAACCTCTTCTTAAGCTCTTCAAAACTCTCTTTGCACTGGTCTGTCCACACAAACTTTTGATTCTTCCTGGTTAACCTGGTCAGAGGAGCCGCAATCTTTGAGAAGTCCTGAATGAACCTCCTGTAGTAACCTGCCAAACCCATGAAACTCCTTATTTCTGTCACTGAAGTGGGTCTAGACCAGTTAGCCACAGCTTCTACCTTCTTGGGGTCTACCTCTATCCCATTTTCTGACACCACATGCCCCAAGAATGAAATGCTCCTCAGCCAGAACTCGCACTTGGAGAACTTGGCATACAAGCCATATTCCCTCAAGGTCTGCAGAACCAACCTCAGATGATGGGCATGCTCCTCTGCATTCCTGGAATACACTAAGATATCATCTATGAAGACAATAACAAAATGATCCAGGTATTGGCTAAACACTCTGTTCATGAGGTCCATGAATGCTGCAGGGGCGTTAGTTAATTCGAACGGCATTACAAGGAACTCAAAATGCCCATATCTGGTCCTGAAAGCTGTCTTTGGCACATCTTCTTCTCTGATCCTCAGCTGATGATACCCAGATCTCAGATCTATTTTGGAGAAACAACCCGCTCCTGCTAGCTGGTCGAATAGATCGTCGATCCTTGGCAATGGGTATTTATTCTTGTTAGTGACTTTGTTCAACTGCCTGTAGTCGATACAAAGTCTAAGGGATCCATCCTTCTTTCTGACAAACAAGACTGGTGCACCCCAAGGTGTGGTGCTCGGTCGGATGAAGCCCTTTTCTACCAGCTCTTACAACTGTTCCTTCAATTCTTTCAACTCAGCTGGAGCCATCCTGTAGGGAGGGATAGAGATCGATCGGGTTCCAGGCATCAGTTCTATCTCGAACTCTATCTCCCTAGCAGGTGGTAAACCTGGCAGCTCGTCTGGGAACACATCTAAGAACTCTCTGACCACTGGCACTGAGGCGGGCTCTCTAACCTGACTGCTAAGCTCTCTCACATGAGCCAAATACCCCTGACATCCCTTCCTAAGCAACCTACGAGCCTGAAGAGCTGATATCAGACCTCTAGGTGTACCCCTCCTGTCTCCCCTGAAGACAACCTCTGACCCATCCTGACCTCTAAACCTGACTACCTTGTCCCTGCAGTCCAAGGTAGCACCATGGGTAGATAACCAGTCCATCCCTAGAATGACGTCAAAATCAGTCAAATCTAGAACCACCAGGTCGGCGGACAAGCATCTTCCCTCAACAAACACTGGGCTGCACTGGCAGACTGACTCTGCCACTGATGGATCACACTTGGGTCCACTGACCCAGAGAGGGCACTCTAACCCAGAGACCATTAATCCTAACCTCTGAACGGCTCTTGGAGCAATAAAAGAATGAGATGCATCAGGGTCCATCAAGGCATACACATCTGAACAACCAATGACTAAATTACCTGCCACCACGGTGTTAGATGCATCTGCCTCCTGCTGAGTCATCGTGAAGATCCGTGCTGGAGCTGATGGACCTTCACCTCTGAAACCCGCTGAAGAAGAGGCTGACCCTCTCCCTCTGCCTCTGCCACTGGCCTGAGTCATGGCTAGAGCTGCTGGTTGAGCCACACTGCCAGAAGCCGTCTGCTGAGACTGTGCTCCAAAAGCTGCCCTAGGACACTCCCGAGCCATGTGTCCCTCTTGCCCGCATCTAAAGCAGGCTGCTGTCCCAGCTCGGCAAACTCCCCTGTGTGGCCTACTACACTTTGCACAAACTGCATTATCCGTACCAGAGCTCGAGCCACTCCCTAGTCCCAAACTGGATTTGACCTTGTTCCAAAACTTGTTCTTCTTGGGCTTCCTAGTGGTATTACTCCACTTTTTGCTACCTGAAACTGCTGCACTCAAAGAAGAAGAGCCTGGGGTCTTAGAACCAGAAGACTGTGCCACTGACTGTCTGACTGTTCCCTGAACGATGGCACTGGCCTCCATTTTCCGGGCCATATCCACTATGGCATGGAAGCTCTCCCTATCTGCTGACTGGATCAAGGAGGAATATCTGGAGTGGAGTTTCATGATATACCTCCTTGACTTTTTCTGGTCTGTGTCAAGGTTTTGCCCTGCAAATGGCAACAGCTCTAAGAATCTGTCTGTGAATTCCTCTACACTCATCTCATCGGTCTGCCTCAACTGCTCAAACTCGATCATCTTCAGCTCCCTTGAACTATCGGGAAAAGCCCATCCTGCAAACTCATTTGCAAACTCCTCCCAAGACATGCTGTCCACTCTCGGGTTCACATAATTCTTGAACCACTATCGTGCCTTTTTGCACTTAAGTGTGAACCCAGCCATCTGAATGGCTCTACTGTCATCAGCCCCAATCTCCTCTGTGATCACCCTAACCATTTCAAGATACACAAATGGGTCATCCCCTTTTTCATACTGAGGAGCACCCAGTTTCATGTAGTCGGTCATCTTGACCTTGCTCCCACTGGCTGAGCTAGGTCTAGAAGGTTGAGTAACTGGGGCTGCTGGTTCTGTAGGTGGTGGAGGTGGGGGTGCAGCATTCCCCAAGGTGGGGTTTGCCGGGTGAGGATAAAAGGGTGAGGGTGGATAAGCTGGGTACTGGGGGTGAGGTGGATAGAAAGGTGGATAAGGCATGTAGGTAGGGTAGGGGCTAAAGCTGGAGTAATCCGATGTGCCTCCCATCGGATACCCTGAACCCTGTGGGAAGGGTGGATAATGGGGTGGAAAACCATACCCCGAGGCCTGAGCGCCTCCCTGTGACTCCCCTGTCCCCTCTTCCGTCATGCTGACATCCAGATCCCCATCCCTCCTCTGGTCCTCTTCCATGACCTCCCTCACATCTGAAGAACTTCCTCCTCTATCTGCCCCCCTTCTGCTAGCATCAAAAGACCTTCTAGGGTCCCTTGACACTCTTTCTCTGCTTGATCTACATGACATTGCCCTAGGTAATGCAGGAGGACGGGCGCTCGTGCCCTCATCCTCAGGTGGCACTCCAGTCAATCGTGCAGATCGACGAGTTCCCATCATCCTGTTTTCTGAAAGGCAGCACATAACAAGCAAACATTAGCATCATATGGTTCATGTGGGCAGACATGAACCCTCATCACATACATCACATATCATTAATGCACATACATATAATCATGGCATTTCACATCATTATTCAAGACAAGACTCTACATCCTATCCTAGTGGACATGATCTTCCTATTGTGCTTGACCTTCTATAACATCTATGAGCCCGACACTCTAGGTCCGACCATATGAACCTAGGGCTCTGATACCATTCTGTAACGACCCGAAAATCGGACCGCTACCGGCACTAGGATCCAGGTCGACTTAAGGCCGCCGGGACCCGTAGCAAGCCTAACATGCATCCTGTTAATCTGTTCAATCCCACACATGATCGACAATATACATAAAAATTAAAACTTTTTTTTCATTCATTTTCTCATGTACCAATCTCAACCTGTGCATGCACTAAACATAAACATAACCATAACATTGACTCCTCTGTGGGATCTCATCAATGCCCCCAAAGGGTGGCATAACATGTGTTGAGTTGGTTTACATCTACATCATAAAACATCTAAGATCATGTATTAAAAGGGATAACAACATCCATAGGGTCAAGCACAACTTCTAATACTCAATATCATTATACATAACATGACTATTCAAACTTTACATCATCTTACAATTTATCATGTCCACTTCCTATCTATTACAAATACATGACTTTACTCTTCTTGACTTCTCTGTCTAGCCCGTACCTGCAATCCTGGGGGATTAGGGAAAGGGGTGAGCTACTAGAGCCCAGTGAGTAGAATAATGAAAAACAACAATTAAAATCTCATGCCATCATGTAATGCAACACATCACAACAAATCACATCTCGGATGGTATTGTCACGAATAGTCCTCCACATTCCAAAGTGCCGGGACGTAGAATGGGTCAACCGGTCTTTCCCTTAACATAACATAACATAGCATTCCAATGTGCCAGGGACGTAGAATGGATACAACCTGGACTTTCTCTTACATCGTGCCAGGGACGTAGAATGGGTACAACCTGGACTTCCATACCGTATCATGCCATAACATCATCATATCATATGAGGACTAAAGGATCATCCAATAACCAATCCACATCAACATCATAAATGCAATGCAGCATATTCATGAAGTCTAATGCAAACAACCTAATTCATCACATGGCATTCATGATGCATGAACATGCTCAAAACTTTATAATTTATTTGCTTTCAATCGTAAAGGTTTATTCTACTCACCTCTTGGCTAGCTCTAACAATGACTGAAGCAGCTGACTCACTACTGGGGTCCTCGGTTCCTCAGGTCCGAACCTACACAGGTGGACTCAAATGAGGGACCAAACAACTAGAACATAATTCTAAAAACATCCCCCAAAAACCCCCTAAAAATACCTCAAAACAATCATGCAAAAACATGCAAAGGAAAGCTGGACAGGGCACTTTCGGCGGCAGGTTCGGCGGCCGAAAGTCCCTCTAGAGCCGAAATTCAGGCAGGTTCGGCGGCACCTTCGGCGGCCGAAACTCCCAGACAGAGGCGAAACTCATGCATGTTCGGCGGCACTTTCGGCGGCCGAAACTCCCAGACAGAGACGAAAGTCTCCTTTCGGGGGCAGGCTTCGGCAACCGAAAGGCTTGCCTCCCCAGCCATGTTCGGCGGGCGAAAGTCCTTCGGCGGCCGAAAGTCCTTCGGCGGCCGAAAGTCCTTCGGCGGCCGAAAGTCCTTCGGCTGCCGAACCTGGTTTCTGCCAAAGGGCAGAAACTTGGCTCCTCTTGCCTCCAATGCCTCCCAAACCTTATAAACATGCATAATCCTATTCTATAACACATATACTCAAGCATACAAGCTCCTAGGGGCTTCAAACTATCTTAAACCCCATCTACAACACATCAAACAACACAAATCTAACATACATTGCCTATAAACCAACATAAACCCAAAAACTCATAAAACCCTATACATGCATTTCTACTCCAGGAATCAACTTAAAACTTGTTAAAAACATGTAGTGAGCTCAAGATCGGCCCTTACCTCTTGTAGATCGAAAGGAAAACGACCCTAGCTCGGAGATGGGAGAGATTTGAGTTCTTGAACCTCAAAGCTTCAAAACTTGCTTTAAACTCGAAAATCTTCAAAACAAGGTGAAAACTCATAAGAAAAACATGAAAACTCGAAGGGAGAAGCTCAAAACAGAGGAGGGGCGGTGGAGAACTCACCTTGGCCGAAAACGGGAAGAAAAGCTTGTCCGTTTCGGCCATGGGGTCCTTTTATAGAGCTGTCCTTACCACCTTTCGGCGGCCTAACGTGCCCCCACAGCGCATGCAAGTTCGGCGGCCGAACATGAGGTTCGGCGGCCGAACCTTGGCTTATTCAAACAAGGCTTTCGGAGGCCAAAAGCGCTCCCAAAACCTCCCCATGTTCGGCGGCCGAACATGACTTTCAGCGGCCGAACCTGGTAAAGTCTCCAAAGCCCTCTACACTCAAAACTTGGATTTATTTCTCTTAAAAACCAAAAAAAACCTTAAAACATTTTATGAAAACATGGTTTTACCCCTTTTAGAGGTTTCCGACATCCGAGATTCCACGGACGGTAGGAATCCCGATACCGGAGTCTAGCCGGGTATTACATTACCTACAAAGGCTCATCAAAGGTTTTTAATTCCCCTCTATCAATCAACAATAAATAATACAAGAAAGGTGAACACCTCTCTAGTGACTTGGTAGCCCTGGTAGATCTCCTCAACACTAGTGTAGATATGACTGGCTGCTATTCTGGTTCTACAACAGTATTTTTTGGATTCTCCTGTGGTTTTACTGCAACATCACTAGGTGAAATTTCTTACAACTCAACCTCAGCTCCCACTTCTTCTGCATCTTCAGATCGCACCTTAGATTTGTCTTTATACAGGACATTCTCATGAAATATCACATCACAGTGTCTCAAGATCTTTCTATTTTTATCATTCCAAAATCTATACCCAAACTGATTCGAACTATACCCAATGAAATAACACTTCAAAGCCTTTGCATTAAGCTTGTCTCTCTTTCTGGATCAATGTGAACATAGGCAGCACACCCAAAAGTCCACAGATGAGTAAACTTGTCCTCTTTACCAATCGAACTTCTTCTGGAATCTTGAAATCCAAAGGAACTGAAGGTCCTCTATTTATCAAATATGTTGCTATGCTCACTGCATCTGCCCAAAATATTTTTGGTAGCCCAGCATGTAGCCTCATGCTTCTTGATTGCTCATTCAACGTTCTGTTTATCCTTTCAGCAATCCTATTATGTCTTGACTTGCCAAGAACTGTCCTAGTGCACCTGATTCCCTTATCAGCACAGAACTTCTTGAATTATATAGAATCATACTCTCCTCCACTCTAGGCATTTGATCTTCAACCCAGTTTGATTTTCAACTTCAACCTTCCATCTCTTAAAATTGGTAAACACATCTTATTTATTTTTTAGAAAGTAAACGCATACCCTCCTACTGAAGTCATTAATGAAGGTAACATAGTATCTCGAACCACCAAGAGAGGAAACTACGGATGGCCCCCACATGTCTGTATGTACTAGTTCTAACTATTCTACCTTTGATTCTCTGATAGCCTTTGTGAAACTGACCCGTTTCTACTTTCCCAGAATACAGCTCTCACATAAACCCATATCAACAGATTTCAATCCTTGCAAATACCCTTTCGAAACTAGTATTTTTATTCCCTTCTCGCTCATGTGGCCAAGCCTGTTGTGCCACATACTTGAGCTCGATGTACTGTCAATTGCAATAACCATGTCCAAACACCCTGCAGTAGCGTATAAAGTTTCAGATTTTGTGCCCCGTGCTATCACCATAACTCCTTTCACAATTTTTTAGGAACTCTCCTCAAACACTGTTCTGTAACCCCCTGCTGTCTAGCTGGCCAATAGAGATAAGATTTTTCTTCAAGTCAGGAATATATCTGACATTGAAGCATAGTGTACAATCCATAATATATTATTAGACTCCATATCTTAACATCGAGTGTAAGAATTACTCAAAATACAATTATTTAAAAAAATTCTTCAATTAAAATTTTGTCTCATTAAAATAGGTAACGTGTGGAAATAGAACTTTAAATTCTCCTATTCGGTTTATATCATTAAATAAATTTTGTAAGAAGTAAACTATTTTTAGGCTTTAAATAATAGAGATGATACTAGAAAAAACTTTCAGATTTTAATAAATATATTTAAATTATAAAAGTTAATCAGTATACTTTAAACTAACCATTTAAATTTATTTATATTCTATCGTTAAATTTTACGGTTAGATTTAATGATAATATCATATAATTCTAATCAGCACAAAAAATTAATATTTTAATATAATTTAAATAGATAATTATAAAAAAAATTTTAAACTTTAGAAATTTTAACAATTATACCCTCAACTTATTTTTAACAAATATATTTCAAATTAATTTTTCAATTTGTTTGATTTTTAATTTTAATTTAATTTATTTATAATTTTAGAAAAAATATTTTTAAGACTCGATAACTCATTTTTTCATTTTTTTATAATGACAAGTACAACTTTTTGCATAATTATCAATTATAAGTGTTGTGATAACAATATTATTTATAAATCAAGAATCACCACTCTCCCTATCTAAAAAATTAATTATACTTAATGTATCCACTTTAATAGAGCTGAAAGTCAACCATCAATCTAATTAATAAAAAATGGTTAAGTTCAATATAATTTATATTTTATCTAATAAATTTAATCATTTTGAATTTATTAAACTGATTATTAATATTCAGCCAAATTAGAGTGAATAAAATAAATATAACTAATTTTCAAGTAGGGCGAATCGTGTTTCTTGATTTACTAAACTTAATATTATTACATCACTTATAATTTATAACTATATAAAAAGTTACACTTATTGATAAAAAAAAAGATTGAAAATAAATTGTCGATTCTTAAAAATATATCATTTCAAATTATAAAATAAAACGAATTAAAATTAAAAGTTAAATTAAATTAAAAAATTGATTTTGATATATTCGTTAAAAGTAAAGTTTAGAGCATAATCGATGAATTTATAAAAATTATTATTTATATTAAAATATTAGTTTTTAGTGCTGACTAGAATAATTATATGATATTTTTATTAATGATAAGGTATAAATAAATTTAGGTAGTTAATTTATAATATATTGGTTAACTTTTATCATTTTTGTTAAATATGTTAAAATAGTTAAAAATGTTTTGCTATTATTTTTAAATAATATTATATTTATTATTATCTTTTATAAGTTAGATTTCACTTGTTTCATAACAAATAAATTGCAACCAAGAAGAGAAGGTATTTTAAAGAAAATTACTTTTAAAAAAATAATTTATTTCCATAGTTTATTGCTACATTAAAAGCAAGTGGTGTGGATAACATTTATGTATAAAAAATTTAGTAATATAAATAAACTTATCAAAATAATAAATTTTTTAAAAAACAATAAGTCATTTAATATTTTGGAAAAATATTTATTTTATATGAAAAATTCAAAATTTTTTGCTATTTTACAATTTAATCCAAAACTTTAAATGTTGATAAAATTGTTTAAAATTACAATTATAATTATATTAAAATTTAAAGTTTGAATTGGAGAGAGTGTGTCTACCTTACATGGCAAGATGATATGGATTATTTTATTATATTCATGTACCACATAGATAAATGTTATTGATAAAAGAATCTAAATCTTTTAGCTATTTTACAATTTAATCCAAAAATTTAAGAATTAATATAATTCAACTCAAAATTTCTAAATTTATTTGCCTTCATCCAAAAAATTATAACTTTTAACTTTTCTCTATTTGCCACTAATTTCAACAAAAATTACACCAGGTCTTATATTTATTAGTTCCTTATTTTCTAAATATCTTATTAGGTGGCCATCATAATAAATTTTACTATATTTATTATAAAAAAATCATGTCAATATAATAAAAAAAATAAAAATTGTAGTCCTACTATTTACAGTTTTGTATTAATCTTTTCTTGCAATTTAATAGTATAAGCCAACACTTAGAGTTACAAGCAGAGACATTGTATTAAGAGTAGACATGATTAAAAACTAAAAAAATTAAGAGAATCATAACTAAAAAATAGAAAAAAAAATTCTATTATAATTTCTTGTAACAAACAGATAAAAATGAAATATAATAATAGAATCATAAAGATTTAATAGTAAAAGAGGGTAAATTTAAGGATTTTGAATTGACTCATATTAGTGAAATTATATCAAGCTTAAAATTTGAATTAATAAGAGTGTGTCTTGCTGACATGATAATATGATATGGATTATTTTATTATATTCATATATTACGTATATAAGTGCTATTGATAAAAAATCCAAAACTTTTAACTATTTTATAATTTAATCTAAAATTTTAAAAATTGATATAATTCCATTTAAAATCTCTAAATTTATTTGTGTTTCTCCCGTTTAACCTAATATAAAAAAATCATAACTTTAACTTTTCTTTATTTGCCACTAGTTCTAACAAAAATTACAATAGGTCTTATATTTATTAATTTCTTATTTTCTAAATATTTTATTAGTTATCCATCACAATAAATTTTACTATATTTATTATAAAAAAAACTATATCAATATATAAAAAAATAGAAATTATAGTTTTACTGTGTACAGTTCTACTATTAATTTTTTCTTACAACTTAAAAGTATAAATCAGTATTTGGAGATACAAGCAGAGACATTATATTAAGAGTAGATATGATTAAAATATGTTATTGCACGTTTTTATATGTGTTATAAAGATTTTTTGACAAATTTATAGGTGAAAGCAGATAGAGTAAAAATAATATAAAATTTATTGTTTTATCGATGTTAATTCTATTTAGCAATGTAGAAATCAGTAATTCAAATCATGCTAATAATGATATTTTAAAAGAAAATTGAAAGGTAAAAGAACTTGTACAATATAAACCAACAGTCAATCATTCATTAGTAATTTAGTAAAAGTAATTTTCCCTAATAAAAAATTTTCAAAATTTATAACTTTTTATATTTTAAACTTAAAATTTTGAAACAATAAAATCAATTCTCTCATATTTATTTCAATTTTAACTATTTATCTAAATTAATTTTGATAAATTTTTTTAATTTATGTGTCATACCACATATATTATTTCTTAAAATGTCTATTAAATAAAAAATCCAAAGGTTATTAATTTATATTTGCGTATAAAACTTAACTTTCAGAAAATAAAATTAATTTTTTTTCAATTTATCACTATTATAATTGATAAATCTAAATTAAATGTGAAAAATTTAATAGTAAATTATAATATAGTTCCTAAAATTTTATTTGACTAATAAAATAGTCTTTAAACTACATATTTTTATCCATTTCAAAGAAAAAAAAACTATATACTTTTATTTCAATAATATCCTTTTTATTAATATCATTATTTATTTCTTATTTTTATACGCATATATATTAATAAAAATTTAAAATATAAAAAAATTATAGCATGATAGTATAATAAATTAATATTTAATATACATCATAAGTTTACTTGTTATATAGGTAAACAAAACAAAATATTACTATTTCAAACAACTCATAAGAGATGTGGTTAAGAGTTATGAATTTTTATGAAAATCACGCGAAATGGCTTTATAAACCGAAACATATAATATTTCATTTTATTTAGTGTTATTAAGATGAAATTTTTTTTATTACATTAAAAATATATACATAATTTATAATATTGAATATAAATATTCAATAAAATACTTTAATATGTAATATTTTATATAGTGAAAATTTATTTATAATAAATATTTATTTAATATAATATATATAATATCACATATGCTAAATATAAATAAAGAATAAATCACACTTTAGTCCATAAATTATACTATAATTAACGGATCAGTTCTTGTATTTTTAAAATCGAATACTTAAACCCCCTCTATTTTCATTCTATCCAAATGCATAGTCCCTCCATCCATTTCTCTATTTGTTCAAATGTAAATGGCTGGTCAAACATCTGAAAATTGTTTTTTCTTTCCACAGTACCCTTATTACATCATATAACATATATAAAAGAAACTTTTATATCTAAAAATTCAAATCCTCCTTCTTCCTTTCTCATTCTCTCCTCCGAAGGAGAATGGCAAGTTGATAGATGACTATTTCAAGCAGTTCTGTGGTATTTTATGATAATATAAGGTTGCAAAATGTTAACTGTAGATGTGGAAAGAGGAATGATATTCATATTTCAAAATCTGCAGATAACTCAAATAAGCCCTATTACTACTGTAGAGACAGAGTTTGTGGTAGCTTTTGTGATTAGTGTGAGCCTCTGAATATAGTAACAAATGTTAGCTCTAGTGAGGGAAGAATTAATTTGGTAGTTTTGCATAAAGAGATAAAGAATGAGGTGAAGAGAGTGAATGAAGATCAGAAATTTATGTTAGAAAAGCTTGAGAATATTGAATGTGTATTAGAAAATTTGAAAACTCTATTGTTAATTTGTATATTTTTATTGCTCATGGTAGTAGCAAAAATGATTTAGTTTGTATGAATGGAAATGTTTGTTTTGTAATGTTTGCTTTGGCTGTGAAAGATAGGAAGAATTGAAAATGAAAGAAAGTTTGAAGAATCTGCAGAGTTTCATATTAGGGGTTGATGTATTTTAATACATAAAAATTGAAGGACTTAAATTTTTATAAATGCTTAAATTTTATACCTAGAAAATTTGAGAAATGGCATCAAGTCAGAAAATTTCAAATTGTTTTTGTGTTTGTATATAAGAAGAAAGGACTTAATGTTATTTATTTAGTTGGATTTTATATCAAGGAAATTGAAAATGTTGAAAATGTTGAAAATTTTGAGAAAACTGTAGATTTTAAATCTAAGGATTGATATGTTTTGATATATAAAATTTGAAAGATTTAAGTATTAATAATTACTTGAATTCTATATCCAGAAAATTTAAAAAAAGGCAGTAAACCAGAAAATTTCAAATTGTTTTATGTTTGTGTATTAAAAGAAAGGAGTTAATATTATATATTTAGTTGGATTTTATACCAAAGAAATTGAAAATAGTGAAAACTTTGAAAAAAACTGAAGATTTTGAATCTAGAGACTGATTTATTTTAATACATAAAAATTGAAGGATTTAAGTGTTAATAATTACTTGAATTTTATACTAAGGATTTATACCAAAAATTACAAATTGTCTTATTTGAGGGACAGATGTGTTATAATTTGTAAAAATATAAGGAGTTAAGTGTTTCTAATTAGTTTAATTTAAAACTAATGAACTTGAAAATGAAAAAAAACAAAAAAGTCCACAAACTATTCTAATGCAAAATGAAGCTGTCCAAAATGATATTTAATTGATTAAACACTAGCCATTGGAACATTAATAATATACTTGATCATGCTAAATGATATACACATCATGATTAATCATTCACATGATCAAATTTAGCAGCATAAAATCAATAGGTGATTACAAGTAGGAAAAGCTATCCAAAATGACTATCATATATAGAAGAAGCTATTAACATCTTGTCCAAAATAAATGTCCATAAGCTATTCAAAAGTTGTCTAAAAGTTGTCCAATCTATATCTAAAAGCTATCCAAAAAGCTATCCCAAAACTATCTAAAAGTTGTCCAAAAGTTATCCACAATGTTGTCCAAGTTCAAAAGCAAAATCCTAGCAAAAAATATTGTCGAAAACAACTATGTTAAAAAATGTACAAATTAACATAAAGTACATATCAACATATACTCAATCCATAGATTGTTGACTGTTGAGATCAAAAGCAACACTAGGTGGGACATTTATACTGTGTTAACTACTACTTATTCCACTTTGTCTCTCATTTCATTTGTTTGCCTACATAATAAATATAATGATATAGTTTTAATTCTCGACACAAATATTACAAGTAAAACTTATGTAAAATATATTCAAAACTTACCTGAACAAGTCCACTTTGACAAGTTCTTTTCTTATGACCTAGTTAGTTGCATCTTGCATAGACAACTGTGGCATTTCTCCTTCGTTTAGGTGTTGGTCCTGCCTCACCCTTTTCCTTTCTCCTAGCTTTTCTTGGTCTTTCAGGCTATCTTTTAAATGGTGGTGGCTGAAGTGGTGGGTGTTCATATTATCTGCATTCAAGGTCCTACTAGGAATGAGATGTATTGCATGGTTGTATACCTTTTTGTAGGTTTCAACAGTAAATGCTTCATCATAATAATCCTCTATATCAACCCTTTTGTATGCAATAGCTCTAGCAGCATGCTTGCGTGGTAGACCAGAGATAGCCCACCACCCATAAGAGCATGTTCTTTTATCCAAAGACACTGCTTCTACATGGTCCCTCATGGACTTCATACTCCTCATTTATCCCAAGTATAAGCTTCACAAACATGCTTTGATTGATGATTTTTCTCAAATCCTTTTTAGTTCAAGGAGTCACTTTTTCCTTCCCATGTAGCTGCTTTTTTATATATTTGATGAAACCTCAACATCCATCTTTGTCTTTTCCTATCAATTATTTGAATAAGTGGCATTTCCCTTAAATTTCCTATCCAGCTATTGAAAGACTCTATGAAGTTGTTGATGTAGTTATCATATTTTGCATTTTTCCAAAATGCATGTCTGGCCCACTGTGACAGAGGAATTCTCAATAGCCAGTCATGTGGCTTTTGCTCCTTCTTTGGATTCATGTTTCTCATATGCAACCAAAACACATAATTGTGAGTAGATTTAGTTGTATTTCAAAAGTCATGCTTCAAAGTCATTCCTGGAAATTCTTTCTTGAGATTGGCATATATATGCCTGCAATAGAATCTATGTCCAATACTTGGAAAAATGCTGGACACTGCTTCCTTTAAACCCTGTAAGAAAAATAGATGTTAGTAAAATAAAAATTGAATTAATCATGTATGAATTAAAAAATTACATAAATAAATTTTACATGTATCTTATGCCTACCAAACATTATGTCCTAGGGATTGTCTTCGTGTCCTTGTCCAATGCCTCTTTCAAGTATTTGTAAGAACCATCTCCAACTATCACCATATTCAAACTCTACAATGGCAAATGCCAGAGGCAGTACACCTCTATTGCCATTAAGAATGATAGCACACAGAAAAATACCACCATAAAAGCCCTTGAGATAACAACCATCTAAGACTATGAAAGGCCTACAACCATTTAAAAACCTTGATTTACTTGTCTCAAGCATCACAAAAACTCTTTTGAAAACCCTTGACTCATTAGGGCCATTTGCCTCATCACTTATAATATATACGTCACTATCAAGGTTAAATGTATTCAGGTAATACAAATATTTATTAAGATATTTGTAACTATCATTATTCAGCCCAATATTTGTTTCCCTTGCCTTTTGTTTAGCCCTATACAATTGCCATGTTGAAGGCTCTACACCCCATTTTTCTCTCAACTCATTCAACATGAAATCATAAATCATGTCTAGATCAACCCTTAAATTGCTTTTCAATTTGTTATCAATCCAAATAGAAGTATGATTTATATTGTGGTTGTCATTAGGCCTTATGCAACTGTGCTCTTCCTATTAAGTCTTTACCATGAATGTCATATTATCTACTAAAACTAAGGCATTTCCCTCTAAGGATGTAACGACCCGAAAATCGGACCGCTACCGGCGCTAGGATCCAGGTCGGCTTAAGGCCGCCGGGACCCGTAGCAAGCCTAACATACATCCTGTGAACCTGTTTAATCCCATACATGATCAACAAAATACATAAAAATTAAAACTTTCATTTTCATTCATATACTCATGTACCAACCTCGACCTGTGCATGCACTGAACAAAAACATAATCATAAACATTGACCCCTCTGTGGGATCTCATCAATGCCCCCAAAGGGGTGGCATAACATGTGTTGAGTTGGTTAGACATAAACATCAATAACCATTAAGATCATGTATCAAAAAGGGATTACAATATACTATGGTCAAGCACACTTACATAATATAGCTAATCATAACATTACATCATTATACAATTTGTCATGTCCACTTTCTAGCTATTACAAAACAAGGACTTCATTACTCTTGCTGACCTCCTGGTCTACCCTGTACCTGCAAGCCTGGGGGTTAAGGGAGAGGGATGAGGTACAAGAGCCCAGTGAGCAGAATAATAAAACAATTTAAAACATATGGTAACATGGAATGCATCACAACACAACTAATCACATCAAGGATGAATTTGTCACCAATAGTCCCCTACATGGTCCAACTGTGCCAGGGGCGTAGAATGGGCCTCACTGGTCTTTCCCTTACATAACATAACATAACATGGTCCAACTGTGCCAGGGGCGTAGAATGGGCCTCACTGGTCTTTTTCTTACATGGTGCCAGGGGCGTAGAATGGGCCTCACTGGTCTTTTTCTTACATGGTGCCAGGGGCGTAGAATGGGCCTCACTGGTCTTCCGTACCGTATCATCATTATCATAATATATGGGGACTAAAGGATCATTCAACATTCATCCACATCACCGAACATATTATGCAATGTAACATCTTCGTGAGTCTAATGCAAACACCCTATTATATTTCATGGCATTCATGATGTGTGAATCATGCTAAAACTGGTTTATTTATTTAAAAGCATAAGAGTTATTCCACTCACCTCTAGCTGAAGCTCTACTGACTCAGAAGCAGCTGAACTCACTGCTGGGGTCCTCGGTTCCTCGGGTCCGAACCTACACAGGTGGACTCAAATGAGGGACCAAACATACATGAACATAGGCGAAAGTCCTCTTTCGAGGGCAAGCTTCGACAGCCGAATGCTGCCTCCACAAGAGGGTTCGGCGGCCGAAAGTCCTTTCGGCTGCCGAACCTGGTTTCTCCCAAAGGGCAGAAACTTGGTTCAAACATGCACAAATGCCTCTAACTCATACCATCATCATAATATATGGGGACTAAAGGATCATTCAACATTCATCTACATCACCTAACATATTATGCAATGCAACATCTTCGTGAGTCTAATGCAAACACCCTATTATATTTCATGGCATTCATGATGCGTGAATCATGCTAAAACTGGTTTATTTATTTAAAAGCATAAGAGTTATTCCACTCACCTCTAGCTGAAGCTCTACTGACTCAGAAGCAGCTGAACTCACTGCTGCCTCGGTTCCTCGGGTCCGAACCTACACAGGTGGACTCAAATGAGGGACCAAACATACATGAACATAACTCTAAACTACTCCCCAAAAACCCCCTAGAACATCATGAAACAATCATAGAAAAACATGCAAAAGAAGGCTGGATAGGGCACTTTCGGCGGCAGGTTCGGCGGCACCTTCGGCGGCCGAAACTCCCAAACAGAGGCGAAACTCATGCATGTTCGGCGGCACTTTCGGCGACCGAAACTCCCAGACAGAGGCGAAATTCCTCTTTCTGGGGCAAGCTTCGGCAGCCGAATGCTGCCTCCATAAGAGGGTTCGGCGGCCGAAAGTCCTTTCGGCTGCCGAACCTGGTGTAATACCCGGCTCGAGTCCGGCATCGGAATTCCTGTAGTCCGGAGGAATCTCGGGTGTCGGAACCCTCGAGAAGGGTAATGCATATGTTTTCCAAGGTATGTTTTCACTGGTTTTCATGTTTTGAAGTGTTAAAAGACTTGAGTTTTGAAAGAAAAGCAACAAGGGAGAAATGCAAAGGTTCGGCCGCCGAAGGGTACTTTCGGCCGCCGAACATTGCATGGTTGCGGCTTCACGTTCGGCTGCCGAAGGTGGTCTGGCCAGCCACCTATAAAAGGGCCAAAGGTCGGTGAAAGGAGGGTATTTTCTCCTCCACTTGCAGCCAGAGGTGAGTTCCAGCCTCTCCACGTTGACTTTCATGTTTTCCATGATTTTCAGCAACTCTTTCAAGAGTTTTAAGAGTTTTGGTGACTTATGAAGGTTTTGAGCAAAAGAAACAAGTTTTGAAGCTTGGAGCTTTGGAAGAGCTTTTCTTCATATCTCCACGTTAGGATCCTTCATCCTCAAGTTCTTTAAGAGGTAAGTGAAGATCCTGAGCTTCTTTGATGATTTTGAAAGGTTTTCTAAAGTTTGTATGGGTAGTATGCATGTTTAGGTTTAGGTGAGGTTTGTGGTGATTTGTGGTGTTCCAGCATGTGTAAGTGTTATGTGCTATGTTTGTTTGGGGTTTTAGGGTAGTTTTAGACCCCTTTGTGCATATAGATGTGTATATGCTAGTTGGGAGTAGTTGATATGCATGTTTGTAGGTTTTTGGGCAAAGTTTGCCTGAAACAGAGCAGGGTTCTGCCCTTCGGGCAAAACCAGGTTCGGCCGCCGAACCCTTTGAGGAGGCAGTTTCGGCTGCCAAAGGTTGCCCCGAAAGCTAGGCTTTCGGTTTAGAAAGAGACTTTCGGCCGCCGAAAGAGGGAGTTCGGCCGCCGAAAGTGTGTGAGTTTCGTCTCTGGACGAGACCTTCGGCCGCCGAAGGTGCCGCCGAACATACATGAGTTTCGTCTCTGGAGAGGGGTTTCGGCCGCCGAACCTGCCGCCGAAAGTGCCCTGTCCAGCTTTCTTTTGCATGTTTTATGTGATGGTTTTAGGGTTGTTTAGAGGGGTTTTGGGGAGTTTCTTAGAGATGTTCTTGAGTGAGTTTGGTCCCTCATTTGAGTCCACCTGTGTAGGTACGGACCAGAGGCATCAGGGAACTCAGCAGTGAGTCCAGTGTCAGAACCTGCAGAGTCAGTTCAGAGATAACAAAAGGTGAGTGGAATTTAACTTAATGTTTTAATATGAGAACTGATATTTTATCATGCTTCATGCATCATAAATATGCTATAGGGTGAGTGCATTAGTGTACACAAAGATGATGCATTGCATTTATCCTTGTACTTGGCACTGCTCCTTGTACATTGCTTATGTGAGACGGCACGGACTTCGTGAGGATTCATTAGCCCTCAGAGGAAGACCTGGAACAGCCCTACGGGGACCAGGCACAACACAAAGACCTGGAACAGCCCTACGGGGACCAGGCACAACACAAAGACCTGGAACAGCCCTACGGGGACCAGGCACATGGTACTTAGGTACCCCAGATGAGATAGAGGGATTTTTGATCCGTCCGGCCGAGGTGATGTGCTTATCTGTTGCATTCCATGAGAGCATGTTTTATCACCTGTTATTTTACTATTCTACTCACTGGGCTATAGTAGCTCATCCCTCTCCCCTAACTCCCGTTGTGCAGGTTCAGAGGTCAGAGAGAACTCAGCAGGGTACAGAAAGAGTACAGAGTTTTGTAATAGCTAGTGTGGACATGTAATTGTATAGAGATAATGTATATGTATAGTGTATAGCATGGTGCTTAATTTATAAGACTTGGAATCCCATTGTGGCGTCACATGATCAGTTTATGTATGTTTCTTTATTGTTGTATGTTTATGAGCAAAACCAGGCTTAACATGATGAGTTTGATCCGCCTAGAGCCATGAGGAGCTCTAGTAGGGATGAGTAGAGCACAGAGAGAGTGCATGCACAGGTTAAGCCTTGGAATGAAGAAAAGTGTTATGTTTTTACAGTTTGTATGAGCATGTATGGGATTTCACAGGTATACAGACAGGATAGCAGGCTTACTACGGGTCCCGGCGACCTTAAGTCGATCTGGATCCTAGTGCCGGTGGCAGTTCGGTTTCCGGGCTGTTACAGATTGGTATCAGAGCCCTAGGTTCATATGGTCGGACCTATAGAGCTAGAGTTGGGCTCATAGAGAGGTGTAGCAGGTCAAGCACCGTAGGAAAAACATGTCCATGAGGATAGGATGTTATGCTGATGTGCTATGCCATGAGTTATGCATGTGCATTTATTGATGTGTTGCTTATGTATTATGTGATTTGTTGTTTTCCAGAGAGTGAAGATGCGAGGAACTCGTCGATCCGCGAGATTGACTGGAGTCCCACCTGTCAGTGAGGGTACAGCTGCTCGTCCACCTGCCTTGCCAAGGGCAAGATCTCACAGATCAAGCAGGGAAGGAACGTCACGAGACCCTAGAAGGTCTTCGGACGAGAGCAGGAGAGGTGTGATGGAAGAGGATCCGAGTAGAGATGTAAGCATGGGTGTGGGAAGGTCAGAAGAAGGTATGGGGGAGTCCCAGGGAGGCGTTCAGGCCTCGGGGTTTGGCTATCCACCCTTTCCACAGGGCCCAGAGTATCCGATGGGAGGCACGTCGGAGTACTCCAGCTTTGCTCCATATCCACCCTACATGCCATATATGCCCTATCCTTCCTTTTATCCACCATATCACATGTATCCACCCCCACCTGTTCATCCAAGTCCAGTACAGCCTGAAGTGAGAGAACCAGTTCCTCCACCACCACCTCCTGAACCAGTAGCCCCTGTTATGGAAGCACAGCAACCCAGTTCTTCAGGGGGAAGTAAGGTGAAGATGACCGAGTACTTAAAGTTGGATGCTCCTAAATTCAATACAGGAGATGATCCCTTTGAGTATCTCAGTGCAGTCCGAATGATAACAAGTGAGTTGGGAGCTGATGATGGTAGAGCCATTGAGATGGCAGGGTTCACGTTAAAGTGTATGAAAGCTAGAGAATGGTTCAAGAACTATGTGGACCCGAGACTGGAGAGTATGACCTGGGAAGAGTTCGCCAATGCATTTGCTGGATGGGCTTTTCCTGACAGTTCTAGGGAACTAAAGGTTGTGGAGTTTGAGCAGTTGAGACAGCTGGAGGAGATGAGCGTTGATGAATATACAGATAAGTTCCTGGAATTGTTGCCATATGTCGGACAGGCATATGATACAGATCAGAAGAAGGCAAAGAGATATGCCACAAGGCTTCATCCCAGGTATTTCTCTTTGATTCTTCATGCGGAGAAGGAAAGTTTCCACTCTATTGTGGACGCTGCTAGAAAGATGGAGGCCAGTGCGATAAGTCAAGGTGTCGTCAAGGCACAGTCTTCTGGTGTTAAACCAGGTTCCTCCTCACAGGGTACAGCAAGTGCAAGTAAGAAGAGATGGGAGAAATTCAGAGGAAAGAGAGGCAAGTTCTGGAACAGGCTTAAGTCGGGTCTGGAAATGAGTAGTGGCTCCAGTTCTGGCGCAGATTTTCCAGTGTGCAAGAGGTGTGGCAAACAGCATAGAGGAGCTTGTCAGTTGGGATCCACAGCCTGCTATAGATGTGGGCAGGAGGGACATTATGCACGAGAATGTCCTCAGGCGACTTTAGTTGCACCATCCCAGCAGATGAGTACGGGCAGTGTAGTCCAGCCAGTAGCTTCAGCCATTCCACCAAGCAGTGGCAGAGGAAGAGGAAGAGGGGCAGCCTCTTCATCAGGGATGGGTTCCCGAGGTGCAGGTCCGTCAGCCCCAGCACGGATTTTTACCCTGACTCAGCAGGAGGCAGACACGTCGAACACGGTGGTGTCAGGTAATCTCATCATTGGGTGTTCAGAGGTGTATGCTTTAATGGACCCCGGTGCTTCTCACTCTTTCATTTCTTCTAGAGCTGCAGAGAGGTTGGGTCTGATGGTGTCTGAGTTAGAGTGTCCTCTATGGGTCAGTGGACCCAAATGTGATCCATCTTTGGCAGAGTCAGTCTGTCGGTTCAGTCCAGTGTGCATAGAGGGTAGATACCTTCCAGCTGACCTGGTGGTTCTAGAGTTGACAGATTTTGATGTCATTCTAGGGATGGACTGGTTATCTACGTATGATGCTACCCTGAACTGTAGAGACAAGGTAGTCAGTTTCAGAGACCAGGATGGGTCAGAGTGTGTCTTCAGAGGAGACAGGAGAGGGACACCTAGGGGTTTGATATCAGCCCTCCAGGCTCGTAGGATGTTAAGGAAGGGGTGTCAGGGGTTCCTAGCTTATGTGAGAGAGCTAGACAGTCAGGTTAGGGAACCATCCTCAGTACCAGTTGTCAGAGACTTCCTAGATTTGTTTCCTGAAGAGCTTCCAGGACTACCACCGGATAGGGAAATAGAGTTCGAGATTGAGTTGATGCCCAATGCCAGACCGATCTCTATTCCTCCCTACAGGATGGCACCAGCAGAGTTGCGAGAGTTGAAAGAGCAGTTACAGGATTTGGTAGCTAAGGGTTTCATCCGCCCGAGTACCTCACCCTGGGGTGCTCCAGTCTTATTTGTCAGAAAGAAGGATGGACCTCTGAGACTTTGTGTCGACTATAGACAGTTGAACAAAGTCACTATCAAAAATAAGTATCCGTTACCCAGGATCGATGATCTATTCGACCAGCTGGCAGGAGCAGGTTGTTTTTCAAAAATAGATCTGAGATCTGGATACCATCAGTTGAAGATCAGGGAAGGAGATGTATCCAAGACTGCTTTCAGAACCAGATATGGGCATTATGAGTTCCTTGTGATGCCGTTCGGGTTGACTAACGCCCCTGCAGCATTCATGGATCTCATGAACAGGGTTTTCCGGGAGTACTTGGATCGTTTTGTGATCGTCTTTATTGATGATATCTTGGTGTTCTCCAGGAATGCAGATGACCATGCCCAGCATCTGCGGATAGTACTGCAAACCTTGAGAGAGCATGGCTTGTATGCCAAGTTCTCCAAGTGCGAGTTCTGGCTAAGGAGCATTTCCTTTTTGGGACATGTTGTATCAGAGGAAGGTATAGCAGTGGATCCCAAAAAGGTAGAGGCAGTAGCCAACTGGCCTACACCCACTACAGTGACAGAAATCAAGAGTTTTCTGGGTTTGGCAGGCTAATATCGAAGGTTTGTGCAGGACTTCTCGAAGATAGCTGCTCCTATGACCAGACTGACCAGAAAGAATCAGAAATTTGTGTGGTCAGAGGAATGTGAAGAGAGTTTTGCAGAGTTGAAGAGACGATTGACTTCAGCACCGGTGTTAGCTCTGCCGATCAGTGATGAAGATTTCACAGTGTTCTGTGATGCATCCCGAGTGGGGTTAGGTTGTGTGTTGATGCAGAATGACCGAGTGATAGCTTATGCTTCTAGACAGCTGAAGAAGCACGAGCTGAATTACCCGACACACGATCTTGAGATGGCAGCTGTTATCTTTGCACTTAAGATGTGGAGGCATTACCTCTATGGGGTAAAGTGTGAGATCTATACGGATCATAAGAGCCTGCAGCACATCTTAAGTCAGAGAGAGTTAAACTTGAGGCAGAGACGGTGGGTAGAATTGCTCAGTGATTATGATTGTAAGATCCAGTATCATCCGGGCAAGGCTAATGTTGTAGCTGACGCCTTAAGCCGAAAGTCACTTGGCAGTTTATCCCACATTGTAGGAGAGAGAAGACCGGTGGTGAAGGATTTCTCCAAGCTTGTGGAAGAAGGGTTACAGTTGCAGTTATCTGGTACAGGTGCTTTGATCGCACAGATGAGAGTGACACCAGTGGTTCTAGAGCAAGTGGCTCTGAAACAGCACGAAGACCCCGAGTTAGTGAAGATTGCCAGGACTGTTCAGTCGGGCAACAGTGCAGAGTTCAGATTTGACGGTGAGGGGATTCTTCGGCACGGTAAGAGGTTATGTGTACCAGATGATAGCAGTTTGAAGGCAGACATTATGAGGGAAGCTCATAATGCGAGGTATAGTATTCACCCGGGAGCCACCAAGATGTATCAAGATTTGAGAAGGGTGTATTGGTGGCCATCAATGAAACGAGAAGTGGCACAGTTCGTGTCAGCCTGCGAGACATGTCAAAGGGTGAAGCTAGAGCACCAGAAGCCGGCTGGAATGCTTAACCCACTGCCGATTCCAGAATGGAAATGGGAGAACATAGCAATGGATTTTGTAGTGGGGTTACCGGCGACGTCTAACAGACTAGACTCCATATGGGTGATTGTGGATAGACTCACTAAATCTGCTCACTTCATTCCAGTCAGGAGTAACTACTCTGTGGACAAGTTGGCGCAGGTGTATGTAGACGAGATAGTAAGATTGCATGGAGTTCCAGTGTCGATAGTATCAGATCGAGGACCTCAGTTCACCTCCAGGTTTTGGCGGAGTCTGCAGAATGAAATGGGCACAAGGTTGGATTTCAGCACTGCTTTCCATCCACAGACAGACGGTCAGTCAGAGAGGACCATCCAGACCATTGAAGATATGCTGAGAATGTGTGTGTTAGACTTTGGCGGTTCTTGGAGGCAGCATCTACCTCTGGTGGAGTTTGCCTACAACAACAGCCATCATGCTAGCATAGGGATGGCTCCTTATGAAGCTTTGTATGGGAGGAAGTGCCGATCACCTGTTTGCTGGGAAGAGGTAGGAGAGAAAACTCTTGCAGGGCCAGAGTTAGTTGAGATAACCAGCAAGGTAGTGCCTATCATCAGAGAGCGGATCAGAACAGCTGTAAGCAGACAGAAAAGCTATGCAGACATCCGTAGGAAGCAGATAGAGTTCCAGGAGGGGGATATGGTATTGCTCAAGGTGTCTCCGATGAAGGGAGTGGTTCGGTTTGGAAAGAAGGGTAAACTAGCCCCACGGTACATAGGTCCCTTTGAGATCTTGCAGAAGATCGGGCCTGTGTCGTATAAGCTAGATTTACCGGCTTCTATGGAAAGAATTCACCCGGTATTCCATGTTTCTATGTTGAGAAAGTTTGTGTCAGATCCAGAGAAGGTTCTTAGTGAACCTGAGGTGGAAATCTTAAGTGATCTCACCTATGTAGAGCAGCCAGTGCGGATCCTTGACACCCAGATCAGAAAGCTAAGAAACAAGGAGATACCAATGGTGAAAGTTCTGTGGAACCACCACAACCTAGAAGAGTGCACTTGGGAGACTCGGGAGTCCATGCTCCAGCAATACCCATATCTGTTTTAAGGTTAGTTTTTTCCCCTTTTCTATGTGTTTATGTTGTGTTAGGGACATTCGGGGACGAATGTTCTTAAGGGGGGGAGAATGTAATACCCGGCTCGAGTCCGGCATCGGAATTCCTGTAGTCCGGAGGAATCTCGGGTGTCGGAACCCTCGAGAAGGGTAATGCATATGTTTTCCAAGGTATGTTTTCACTGGTTTTCATGTTTTGAAGTGTTAAAAGACTTGAGTTTTGAAAGAAAAGCAACAAGGGAGAAATGCAAAGGTTCGGCCGCCGAAGGGTACTTTCGGCCGCCGAACATTGCATGGTTGCGGCTTCACGTTCGGCTGCCGAAGGTGGTCTGGCCAGCCACCTATAAAAGGGCCAAAGGTCGGTGAAAGGAGGGTATTTTCTCCTCCACTTGCAGCCAGAGGTGAGTTCCAGCCTCTCCACGTTGACTTTCATGTTTTCCATGATTTTCAGCAACTCTTTCAAGAGTTTTAAGAGTTTTGGTGACTTATGAAGGTTTTGAGCAAAAGAAACAAGTTTTGAAGCTTGGAGCTTTGGAAGAGCTTTTCTTCATATCTCCACGTTAGGATCCTTCATCCTCAAGTTCTTTAAGAGGTAAGTGAAGATCCTGAGCTTCTTTGATGATTTTGAAAGGTTTTCTAAAGTTTGTATGGGTAGTATGCATGTTTAGGTTTAGGTGAGGTTTGTGGTGATTTGTGGTGTTCCAGCATGTGTAAGTGTTATGTGCTATGTTTGTTTGGGGTTTTAGGGTAGTTTTAGACCCCTTTGTGCATATAGATGTGTATATGCTAGTTGGGAGTAGTTGATATGCATGTTTGTAGGTTTTTGGGCAAAGTTTGCCTGAAACAGAGCAGGGTTCTGCCCTTCGGGCAAAACCAGGTTCGGCCGCCGAAGGAAGGTTCGGCCGCCGAACCCTTTGAGGAGGCAGTTTCGGCTGCCAAAGGTTGCCCCGAAAGCTAGGCTTTCGGTTTAGAAAGAGACTTTCGGCCGCCGAAAGAGGGAGTTCGGCCGCCGAAAGTGTGTGAGTTTCGTCTCTGGACGAGACCTTCGGCCGCCGAAGGTGCCGCCGAACATGCATGAGTTTCGTCTCTGGAGAGGGGTTTCGGCCGCCGAACCTGCCGCCGAAAGTGCCCTGTCCAGCTTTCTTTTGCATGTTTTATGTGATGGTTTTAGGGTTGTTTAGAGGGGTTTTGGGGAGTTTCTTAGAGATGTTCTTGAGTGAGTTTGGTCCCTCATTTGAGTCCACCTGTGTAGGTACGGACCAGAGGCATCAGGGAACTCAGCAGTGAGTCCAGTGTCAGAACCTGCAGAGTCAGTTCAGAGATAACAAAAGGTGAGTGGAATTTAACTTAATGTTTTAATATGAGAACTGATATTTTATCATGCTTCATGCATCATAAATATGCTATAGGGTGAGTGCATTAGTGTACACAAAGATGATGCATTGCATTTATCCTTGTACTTGGCACTGTATGTTTCTTTATTGTTGTATGTTTATGAGCAAAACCAGGCTTAACATGATGAGTTTGATCCGCCTAGAGCCATGAGGAGCTCTAGTAGGGATGAGTAGAGCACAGAGAGAGTGCATGCACAGGTTAAGCCTTGGAATGAAGAAAAGTGTTATGTTTTTACAGTTTGTATGAGCATGTATGGGATTTCACAGGTATACAGACAGGATAGCAGGCTTACTACGGGTCCCGGCGACCTTAAGTCGATCTGGATCCTAGTGCCGGTGGCAGTTCGGTTTCCGGGCTGTTACACCTGGTTTCTCCCAAAGGGCAGAAACTTGGTTCAAACATGCACAAATGCCTCTAACTCATACCATCATGCATTTAGCTCAACCAAAACATGCATACAAGCTCCTAGGGGTCTCAAACTACCCTAAACCCCAACTATAACACATCAAACATACATATACAAGCCACATTGCCCGAAAACTCATCAAAAACCCATAAACTCAACATAACTTTACACATGTATTTTCTACCCCATGAACTAGCATAAAACTTGTTTAAAACATAATGTAAGCTAGAGATCGACTCTTACCTCTTGAAGATCGAGAGTAGAGGCGATCTAACTTGGAGTTGGGAGAGATCGAGCTCCTTGGGTCTCCAAGTTCAAAACTTGCTCAAAACTTGAAAATCTTCAAAACAAGATGGAAACTTGTGAAAATCGTGAAAGATTTGAAGGAAAAACTCAAAGATTGGTGAGGGATGGTGGTAGGGCTCACCTTGGCCGAAAATGGGGAGAAACCTCGCCAATTTCGGCTAAGGGACTCCTTTATAGTGGCTGGCCAGGCCACATTCGGGAGCCGAACGTGCCCCCGCATGCATGCCATGTTTGGCGGCCGAACTTGAGGTTCGGCGGTCGAACCTGGACTTCCCTCACTTATGCCTTCGGGGGCCTAAGGCACACCTGAAATGCATGCATGTTCGGCGGCCGAACCTGGGTTTTCCTCCAAAAATCATTTTCATGCAAAAACTTAATTCCAACTTGCTTAAAACCATAAAACACATTAAAACATTTTATGAAAACATGGTTTTACCCTTCTAGAGGTCTCCGACATCCGAGATTCCACTGGACGGTAGGAATTCCGATACCGGAGTCTAGCCAGGTATTACATTCTCCCCCCCTTAAGAACATTCGTCCCCGAATGTTCCTCAACTAGCACATAGCATGGCATACACATATCATACATACAAAGCACATAAAACTCACAGGGAACTAACCTCAGAAAAAATAAGGGTATTGCTGGAGCATGGACTCCCGTGTCTCCCAAGTGCATTCTTCCATATTGTGGTGGTTCCACAGGACTTTCACCATCGGGATTTCCTTGTTCCTCAACTTTCTGATCTGGGTGTCTAGGATCCGTACTGGCTGCTCAACATAGGTGAGATCTTCTTGGATCTCCACATCAGGCTCACTAAGAACCTTGCCCGGATCTGACACAAACTTTCTCAACATGGAAACATGGAAAATCATATGGATTCTTGCCATTGAAGTAGGCAAATCTAGCTTGTACGACACATTCCCTATCTTCTGCAAGATTTCAAAGGGTCCGATGTATCGTGGGGCTAGCTTACCTTTCTTCCCAAAGCGAACCACTCCTTTCATTGGAGACACCTTGAGCAATACCAGATCCCCCTCCTGAAACTCTACTTGCCGTCTGCGGATGTCTGCATAACTCTTCTGTCTGCTTGCAGCAGTCTTGATTCTTTCTCTGATTATGGGTACCACCCTGCTGGTGATCTCTACTAACTCAGGCCCTGCCAAGGCCTTCTCTCCAACTTCCTCCCAGCAAACAGGTGACTTGCACTTCCTTCCATACAAAGCTTCATAAGGAGCCATCCCGATGCTAGCATGATGGCTGTTATTGTAGGCAAACTCCACCAAGGGTAGATGCTGCCTCTAAGAACCGCCAAAGTCCAGCACACACATTCTAAGCATATCCTCGATAGTCTGGATGGTCCTTTCGGACTGTCCGTCCGTCTGGGGGTGGAAGGCAGTACTGAAATCCAACCTGGTACCCATGGCATTCTGCAGACTCCGCCAAAACCTGGAGGTGAACTGGGGTCCTCTATCAGACACTATTGAGACAGGAACCCTATGTAGCCTGACGATCTCATCTACATAGACCTGCGCCAACTTGTCCACAGAATAGCCACTCCTGATAGGGATGAAGTGAGCAGATTTGGTGAGTCTGTCCACAATCACCCATATGGAGTCCAATCTGTTGGACGTCGCCGGTAACCCCACTACGAAGTCCATAGCTATATTCTCCCATTTCCATTATGGAATAGGTAGCGGGTTAAGCATTCCAGCTGGCTTCCGATGTTCCAGCTTCACCCTCTGACACACTTCGCAGGCTGACACAAACTGTGCCACTTCTTTCTTCATCGCTGGCCACCAATAAACTTTCTTCAGATCTTGATACATCTTGGTGGCTCCAGGGTGAACGCTGTATCTTGCATTATGAGCCTCCCTCATAATGTCTCCTTTTAGCCCTATGTCATCTGGTACACACAATCGACTCCCATAGTGGAGGATCCCCTTACTGTCAAATTTGAACTCACTGTCCTTGCCTGACTGAACAGTCCTGGCAATCTTCACTAACTGTGGGTCCTCATGCTATTTCTGAGCCACTTGCTCCAGAAACACATGTGTCACTCTCATCTGGGCCACTAAAGCACCTGTACCAGACAACTCCAACTGTAGACCTTCATCAATGAGCTTATAAAACTCCTTCACCACTGGTCTCCTCTCTGCCGTGATGTGGGATAGGCTGCCTAGTGACTTCCGGCTTAGGGCGTCTGCCACGACATTTGCCTTACCCGGATGGTACTGAATCTTGCAATCATAATCACTCAGCAGCTCTACCCATCTTCTCTGTCTCAAGTTCAAATCTCTTTGACTCAGGATGTACTGCAGGCTCTTATGATCTATAAAGATCTCACATTTTACCCCATAAAGGTAGTGCCTCCACATCTTGAGTGCAAAGATTACTGCTGCCATCTCAAGGTCATGTGTGGGGTAATTCAACTCATGCTTCTTCAGCTGTCTAGAAGCATAAGCAATCACCCTCTCATTCTGCATTAGTACACAACCCAGTCCCACACGGGACGCATCATAAAAGATTGTAAAGTCCTCATCACTAGATGGCAGAGCTAACACTGGTGCTGAAGTCAACCTCTTCTTAAGCTCTTCAAAACTCTCTTCGCACTGGTCGGTCCACACAAACTTCTGATTCTTCCTGGTTAGTCTGGTCAGAGGAGCTGCAATCTTTGAGAAGTCCTAAACGAACCTCCTGTAATAACCTGCCAAACCCAAAAAACTCCTGATTTCTGTCACTGAAGTGGGTCTAGGCCAGTTAGCCACAGTTTCTACCTTCTTGGGGTCTACCTCTATCCCATTTTCTGACACCACATGCCTCAAGAATGAAATGCTCCTCAGCCAGAACTCACACTTGGAGAACTTGGCATACAAGCCATGCTCCCTCAAGGTCTGTAGAACCAACCTCAGATGATGGGCATGCTCCTCTGCATTCCTGGAATACACCAAGATATCATCTATGAAGACAATAACGAAGTGATCCAGGTATTGGCTAAACACTCTGTTCATGAGATCCATGAATGCTGTAAGGGCGTTGGTTAACCCGAACGGCATTACAAGGAACTCAAAATGCCCATATCTGGTCCTGAAAGCGGTCTTTGGCACATCTTCTTCTCTGATCCTCAGCTGATGGTACCCCGATCTCAAATCTATCTTGGAGAAACAACCCGCTCCTGCTAGCTGGTCGAATAGATCGTCGATCCTTGGTAATGGGTACTTGTTCTTGGTAGTGACTTTGTTCAACTGCCTGTAGTAGATACAAAGTCTAAAGGATCCATCCTTCTTTCTTACAAACAAAACTGGAGCACCCTAAGGGGAGGTACTCGGTTGGATGAAGCCCTTGTCTACCAGCTTTTGCAACTGCTCTTTCAATTCCTTCAACTCGGCTGGAGCCATCCTGTAGGGAGGGATAGAGATCGGTCGGGTTCCAGGCATCAGTTTTATCTCGAACTCTATCTCCCTAGCAGGTGGTAAACCTGGCAGCTCGTCTGGGAAGACGTCTAGAAACTCTCTAACCACTGGCACCGAGGCGGGCTCTCTAACCTGACTGCTAAGCTCTCTCACATGAGCCAAATACCCCTGACATCCCTTCCTAAGCAACCTACGAGCCTGAAGAGCTGATATCAGACCTCTAGGTGTACCCCTCCTGTCTCCCTTGAAGACAACCTCTGACCCATCCTGACCTTTGAACCTGACTACTTTGTCCCTGCAGTCCAAGGTAGCACCATGGGTAGATAACCAGTCCATCCCTAGAATGACATCAAAATCTGTCAAGTCTAGAACCACAAGGTCGGCGGAAAGGCATCTTCCCTCAACAAAGACTGGACTGCACTGGCAGACTAACTCTGCCACTGATGGATCACACTTGGGTCCATTGACCCAGAGAGGACACTCTAACTCAGAGATCATCAACCCCAACCTCTGGACGGCTCTCGGAGTAATAAAAGAATGAGATGCACCAGGGTCCACCAAGGCATACACATCTGAACAACCAATGACTAAGTTACCTGCCACCATGGTGTTAGATGCATCTGCCTCCTGCTGAGTCATCGTGAAGATCCGTGCTAGAGCTGATGGACCTTCACCTCTAAAACCCGCTGAAGAAGAGGCTGTCCCTCTCCCTCTGCCTCTGCCACTGGCCTACGTTGCGGCTGGAGCTGCTGGCTGAGCCACACTACCAGAAGCTGTCTGCTGAGACTGTGCCCCAAAAGCTGCCCTAGGACACTCCCGAGCCATGTGTCCCTCTTGCCCGCATCTGAAGCAGGCTGCTGTCCCAGCCCGGCAAACTCCCCTGTGTGGCCTACTACATTTTGCACAAACTGCATTTTTCGCACCAGAGCTTGAGCCGCCCCCTAATCCCAGACTGGACTTAACCTTATTCCAAAACTTGTTCTTCTTTGTCTTTTTGGTGGTACTGCTCCACCTCTTGCTGCCTGAAACTGCTGCACTAAAAGAAGAAGAGCCTGGGGTCTTAGAACCAGAAGGCTGTGCCACTGACTGCTTAACTGTCTCCTAAATGATGGCACTGGCCTCCATCTTCCGGGCCATATCCACTATGGCATGAAAGCTCTCCCTATCTGCTGACTGGATCAAGGAGGAATATTTGGAGTGGAGTTTCATGATATACCTCCTTGACCTTTTTTGGTCCGAGTCAAGATTTTGCCCTGCAAATGGCAACAGCTCCAAGAATCTGTCTGTGAACTCCTCTACACTCATCTCCTCGGTCTGCCTCAACTGCTCAAACTCTATCATCTTCAGCTCCCTTGAACTATCGGGAAAAGCCCATCCTGCAAACTCGTTTGCAAACTCCTCCCAAGACATGCTGTCCACTCTCGGGTTCACATAATTCTTGAACCACTCTCGCGCCTTCTTGCACTTAAGCGTGAACCCAGCCATCTGAATGGCTCTACTGTCATCAGCCCCAATCTCATCTGTGATCACCTTAACCCTTTCAAGATACACAAATGGGTCATCCCCTTTTTCATACTGAGGAGCACCCAGTTTCATGTAGTCGGTCATCTTGACCTTACTCCCACTGGCTGAGCTAGGTCTAGAAGGTTGGGTAACTGGGGCTGCTGTTTCTGTAGGTGGTGGAGGTGGGGGTGCAGCATTCCCCGAGGTGGGGTTTGCAGGGTGAGGATAAAAGGGTGAGGGTGGATAAGCTGGGTACTGGGGGTGAGGTGGATAGAAAGGTGGATAAGGCATGTAGGTAGGGTAGGGGCTAAAGCTGGAGTAATCCGATGTGCCTCCCATCGGATACCCTGAACCCTGTGGAAAGGGTGGATAATGGGGTGGAAAACCATACCTCGAGGTCTGAGCGCCTCCCTACGACTCCCCTGTCCCTTCTTCTGTCATGCTGACATCTAGATTCCCATCCCTCCTCTGGTCCTCTTCCATAACCTCCCTCACATCTGAAGAACTTCCTCCTCTATCTGTCCCCCTTCTGCTAGCATCGAAAGACCTTCTAGGGTCCCTTGACACTCTCTCTCTGCTTGATCTACATGACATTGCCCTAGGCAATGCTGGAGGACGGGCGCTCGTGTCCTCATCCTCAGGTGGTACTCTAGTCAATCTTGCTGATCGACGAGTTCCTCTCATCCTGTTTTCTGAAAAACAGCACACAACAAGCAAACATTAGCATCATATGGTTCATGTGGGCATACATGAACTCTCATCACATACATATCATTCATATCATAGCATTAATGCACATGTATAAAATCATGGCATTTCACATCATCAAACAAGACAGGACTCCACATCCTATCCTAGTGGACATGATCTTCCTATTGTGCTTGACCTTCTAAAACCTCTATGAGCCCGACACTCTAGGTCCGACCATATGAACCTAGGGCTCTGATACCATTCTGTAACGACCCAAAAATCGGACCGCTACCGGCGCTAGGATCCAGGTCGGCTTAAGGCCGCCGGGACCCGTAGCAAGCCTAACATACTCCTGTGAACCTGTTTAATCCCATACATGATCAACAAAATACATAAAAATTAAAACTTTCCTTTTCATTCATATACTCATGTACCAACCTCAACCTGTGCATGCACTGAACAAAAACATAATCATAAACATTGACCCCTCTGTGGGATCTCATCAATGCCCCCAAAGGGGTGGCATAACATGTGTTGAGTTGGTTAGACATAAACATCAATAACCATTAAGATCATGTATCAAAAAGGGATTACAATATACTATGGTCAAGCACACTTCTAAACCTCAACATCATCATACATAATATAGCTAATCATAACATTACATCATTATACAATTTGTCATGTCCACTTTCTAGCTATTACAAAACAAGGACTTCATTACTCTTGCTGACCTCCTGGTCTACCCTGTACTTGCAAGCCTGGGGGTTAAGGGAGAGGGATGAGCTACAAGAGCCCAGTGAGCATAATAATAAAACAATTTAAAACATATGGTAACATGGAATGCATCACAACACAACTAATCACATCAAGGATGAATTTGTCACCAATAGTCCCCTACATGGTCCAACTGTGCCAGGGGCGTAGAATGGGCCTCACTGGTCTTTCCCTTACATAACATAACATAACATGGTCCAACTGTGCCAGGGGCGTAGAATGGGCCTCACTGGTCTTCCGTACCGTATCATCATTATCATAATATATGGGGACTAAAGGATCATTCAACATTCATCCACATCACCGAACATATTATGCAATGTAACATCTTCGTGAGTCTAATGCAAACACCCTATTATATTTCATGGCATTCATGATGTGTGAATCATGCTAAAACTGGTTTATTTATTTAAAAGCATAAGAGTTATTCCACTCACCTCTAGCTGAAGCTCTACTTACTCAGAAGCAGCTGAACTCACTGCTGGGGTCCTCGGTTCCTCGGGTCCGAACCTACACAGGTGGACTCAAATGAGGGACCAAACATACATGAACATAGGCGAAAGTCCTCTTTCGAGGGCAAGCTTCGACAGCCGAATGCTGCCTCCACAAGAGGGTTCGGCGGCCGAAAGTCCTTTCGGCTGCCGAACCTGGTTTCTCCCAAAGGGCAGAAACTTGGTTCAAACATGCACAAATGCCTCTAACTCATACCATCATGCATTTAGCTCAACCAAAACATGCATACAAGCTCCTAGGGGTCTCAAACTACCCTAAACCCTAACTACAACACATCAAACATACATATACAAGCCACATTGCCCAAAAACTCATCAAAAACCCATAAACTCAACATAAGTTTACACATGCATTTTCTACCCCATGAACTAGCATAAAACTTGTTTAAAACATAATGTAAGCTAGAGATCGACTCTTACCTCTTGAAGATCGAGAGTAGAGGCGATCTAACTTGGAGTTGGAAGAGATCGAGCTCCTTGGGTCTCCAAGTTCAAAACTTGCTCAAAACTTGAAAATCTTCAAAACAAGATGGAAACTTGTGAAAATCGTGAAAGATTTGAAGGAAAAACTCAAAGATTGGTGAGGGATGGTGGTAGGGCTCACCTTGGCCGAAAATGGGGAGAAACCTCGCCCATTTCGGCTAAGGGACTCCTTTATAGTGGCTGGCCAGGCCACATTCGGGAGCCGAACGTGCCCCCGCATGCATGCCATGTTCGGCGGTCGAACTTGAGGTTCGGCGGCCGAACCTGGACTTCCCTCACTTATGCCTTCGGGGGCCTAAGGCACACCCAAAATGCATGCATGTTCGGCGGCCGAACTTGAGGTTCAGCGGCCGAACCTGGGTTTTCCTCCAAAAATCATTTTCATGCAAAAACTTAATTCCAACTTACTTAAAACCATAAAACACATTAAAACATTTTATGAAAACATGGTTTTACCCTTCTAGAGGTCTCCGACATCCGAGATTCCACCGGACGGTAGGAATTCCGATACCAGAGTCTAGCCGGGTATTACAACATCCACCATGATCACATATAGCAATCACCTTGTGATATATGAATACCTCTCATGTCTTCTTACAATCAATGTTCCCTCATGATGCTTATTTTTTACCAATACTTTATAGTTGTCTGCAAAGTTCATGACCAACTGAAAAAAAGGCATAATATGGTGTTTATTTAATCCACTCATAGTAAACACATTTCAAACCCTAGGTATACAAACTTTTGTAACAATCTAAATATTGAACCTTTACCCATTAAAATATTTCAATCCCATTCTTAAAGAATAAAATATAAAGATAAATATAAACTATAGCAGAAACATGAAAGAGCTACTGTTCTCACCTTTAAGAATAGAGGACCATAAAAAATCTCTTTCTCTTTACAAAGTCTTCAAGAGGAGCCCCACTTAATGCTGCGATAAAGAATCGAAGACCACTAAACTCTTTTGCTCCTGAGAATGAAACCAGTATAGCAACTTGTATCGTGACACAGATTAGGGGACCACATAGTATCCTAGTCCTGTGCCGCAATACAGATTCAGACAAGGCAACTAATAGCTACCTTTTACACAACAATAAATAATCTAGGACCACTTACTTTGCTAATGGAGAAACAATAATATAGAGAAGGGAAGCAATAGAGAGAGGGAAATTAGAGAGAAAGAGATTGCAATATAGGGCATAATAGATTGTTTAATTTGGGAACCCTAAATCTTAAAATTTTTTATTTAAAGAGGCAATATAGACATTTTCTCACTAGTAAAGGGGAGAAATTGATAGAGGGACTGTGTATTTGCATAGAATGAAATAGAGGAATTTAAGTGTTCGTTTTTAAAAATACAGAGACTAATCTATTAATTATGATATAATCAGGGACTAAAGTGTAATTTATCATAAAATAAATGTACTTTTAATATAATATTTAAATTAAAGAACTATATATTTTATTATATAAAATTTTAGGACCATATTGTAATTTTCCATTAACTTTTCAGTTCAATTTATATAATTGTGACAAATTGAAAAAGGTTTAGTTCTATTATCCAAAAGTTAAAGTTTTAGATATAAATATGAATTAATATAAACGTTTGAATTTTTTTATCCAATAGATATTTTAAGAAATAATCCTATGTGCCATGACATGTGGACTAAAAAATTTTTTGTCAAAATTGTTGGAGGCAAATGGTTAAAATTGAGGCAAATGTGAAAAATTGACTTGATTATCCAATTAAAATTAGAATATAAATGTGAAAAACAGTAAACCTATTAATTATTTTGTCCAATAAACTTTTATTTAAATATTAAAATAATTTAAAGAACTGTATTATTATTTACATAATACCTCACGTAAAACTTTTTTCTTATTAAGATTACACACCAAGAACACAAGGGTTTCTAAAACCCAACTTTTTTTTTTGAAAAAATTTCTATAATTAATAGAACTTTAAAGACCCAAATCTGTCTTGACCTATCTCCTAGAACCGAATAAAGCTTTAGTCACTTCACTCTGCATTTCTATATGGTTCGGCCACCACTGTCGATAGAAACATATATGAAAGAGGTTTACTCTTATAATGATAGCCAAAAGCCTACCAACAAATTGAAAAATAAAAGAATAAATGCATAGATCAAGAAATTAAAAACAAATCTTTCTAGAGCCAAGAAGAATAAAGCTTTCGGCCTGTAAGGCCCATACATTATTGGATCAAGCTGGAATTGGTGGAAACCAGACACATAAAAAAAGGAAAGCAACACTCCACAATCACATTAAGTCACCATCGTTAAAGCCTAAGGAAGTGGCCTCCAAATTCATTAACACCAATAATAAGGGAGAGGTGCAGTCTTTCAAGATACTACTTCACAAATTGCCACTACCCTTCATTCATTGGGGTTCAACCTTAGATAGCACATCTAGAAAGCCTCCACTTGTAAAGCCATAAAACAAATCATATACAACCATATAATCATACACAACCAAACACATAAGGTAGGAAAAACATTATCCCTCATAAAAAGCTTAACTAACCAATAACAAAAACCACACACAAAATATATATATAACCTTATCTAGAAGGGAAGAAAGTAAAACCTACATATTAGTAATATGGAAGGAACCATCCCTGTCTAGGAGAGGTAAAAGCAACTGTGAAAAAGGGAAAAAGAAAGACATTTTGTCTCAGAAAACTCTCTTCAAAATTGGAAAGAGAAAAATGAACAATTGATGTTATTCACATTATATTTCCTTGGGTATAGACTTGCAAAATAGGAGAGACCATAGGATAGGTTGGCTTGGCAACCTCTTTAATGCTTATATTATTATGTGTATTGAGTAAACTATGGAATTGATTTTTTAAAAGAGTAGCGTACCTGAATATGAAGGCCATGAGCTCCTTATATAATGCATAATATAGAATTTGAATACTATTAGGTGTATATGAGATGATAAAACTATATACAGGATAGGATATAGAATCCTATATGAAATAAGATAAGAAATCGTAAATATAAAAGGATAATCTTCTAATATGGATATTGTCTTAATTTAGTTAAGATTCTATCACTTAATTAAGAGAGTTATAGATTATCTAAATTATTGATACATTTTGGATTATTGAGACCCAAATCTAATTTATATATTTTTATATCCAGTTATATCATTAGTTCTCCATCAAGTGATTGAATCTTCAGGTTTTGACGTTAAGAGATACATTTTAGATTTCGATACTCTAGTCATTCAAAATTCAAATTGCTTTAAAAGACTTTTTACAAATAGAAAATTTCAGGAGAGTTATCTCCTTTAAAGATTTTCTACGAGATGTAACTTTAAAGATTTTAAGCATATTATTTCTTTGAAAAGAAGCCTAGTGTTGCTTATCATTGTACTCCTTAAAATATAAGTGGTAATTTATTGCCATAATAATCTTTGAGTGATAAACTGTTGAGCTAATTTTTATATTTATCAAATAAATTATGGTAGATAATCATTCTAAGAAGAGAATGGCTCATAATGATGAAGACTCATCTTAAGACAATGAAAACTTACTTTAAAGTGGTGAAGATTCACTTGAAAATGACCAAGAAATATTTTATGTGAGCAGAAAAGCTGCCAAAATTTAACAATGAGTCATCCTATAGGGCAAAAGGTCACCTAAAGTGCACGCTAAGGTGCCTAAGCTGAATGAAATATTGCTGGAGCAGCCATTAAGGAACCCGATGTGGGTGAATTGTCATCTGAGTGGGCATTAAAGCACCTTAGATGGGCAAAATTTTGCCTAAATAGTCTCTAAGGTGCCTATGGTGGGTGAAATATTGTTTGAGTGCATTAAGACACATGAGGTGAATGAAATCTCGCTTGAGTGGGTACTAAAGTGCTTAAAGGGGGGTGAATTATTGCCTGAGTGAGCACTAAAGCACCTAAAGTGTGTAAAATGTCATTCGAGTGGTCACTAAGATGCTTGAGGTGGGCGAAATGTCGCTTGAGTGTGCACTAAGGCGCCTGAAGTAGGCAAAAAGTTGCCTATGGAACTAAGGCGCCTAAGGTGGGCGAAAAGTCGCTTATGGGCACTAAGGCGCTAAAGTGGGCAAAAAAAAAACCTACCTGGGTGATAAGGGGCCTAAAATGAATAAAATATAGCCTAAGTAGGTGCTAAATCGCCTAAGGTGTGTGAAAAGTCCCCTGAATGGGGGCTAAGGCACCTAAGATGAGAAATGTCACCTGAGTGGGTGCTAAGGCACCTAAGGTGGATAAAAAGTCATTTGAGTGGGTACTAAGGTACCTAAGGTGGGTGAAAAGTCATCTGAGTGGGCACTAAGGTGCCTAAAATGGACGAAAAGTCACTTAAAGTGCGCAAAAAGTCACCTGAGTAGATGTTAAGGCACCTATAGTAGGTGAAAAGTCACTTGAGTGGGCGCTAAGGCATCTAAGGTGCGAAAATTCATCTTTTTTAGTGCCCACCTAAGATGGATGAACACTCAACTGAGTAGGGTGCTAAGGCGGCTAAAGTGGAAGAAAAGTCACATCAGTGGAGCTAAGGTACTTAAGATGGGCAAAATGTCACTTGAATAGACGCTAAAATGCCTGAAGTGGGTGAAATATCGCTTAAGTGGATGCTAAGACACCTAAAGTGCGTGAAATATCGCCCGAGTAATGCTAGGGTACCCAAAGTGTACAAAATATCTCTTGAGTGAGCATTAAAACTCCTGAACTGGGCGAAATGTCGGTTATAGTGGGCGAAAAGCCACCTAAGAGAGCAATAAATTGCTTGAATTTGAAAAAGAGACATTCGATATATAGAGCGTACTATCACTTTGAAGTTGTGCCCTAACATGACTTTTTGAAATTGATCTTCAAAAATAATTATGTACAAATATTTTTGTAAAATTCTTTAGTACTTACAAGGAATTATGATAAATTAAATTTCGTGAATTTTTTCATAAATATTGGAAGTAATTTTAAACCAATTTAGACTCTATTCATTCATGCAATTTTAAGGCTAAAAAAATAGATACATATATATATGATAAAAATAATAATAGCAAAGCATGGACAATACATCTAATGGCAATTTGACACTTCAAATAAAGTCATTTCTTGCTATCTTAATGTTTTGAATATGTAGGAATAGTATTTGAAATTTAAATTAGATATAAAAAAAAGAGAAACTCTTAAGAAAATTTTAAATTATCCACACTTATATTGTTTATTGTGAAATAATATTAGACTAAATAGTATCGATAGAATGCGAATGCTTTTATTAACTTCAAAAATTAATTTTAAAAATTTTCATTAAATTTAAACACTTCTAGTTTAATATTATGTATTTAGATTAAAATAAACATGAGATTTACTATCTCAATTCATATATAAATGTATAAATATAAATAATGATTTCATGAAAAATTTTAACCCATTTTTAAGCATTGTAATCACATGCTCCGCTTTAATCATTTAGCGTAATAGTTAATGTAAAATATGAATAACTAAAACTGGATTATTTTTTTTTTCTAAATTAAACACAAATCACGTAAGAATAGGCTCTTTATCCATAATGATACTATGGCCAATACCTTATCATTCATACAGTTATATTTTTAACGGAAAATAGATGAAAAAGTAGGTAAACGAATTTTATATTATTCCCAAGATTTTTTGACAATAAACTTATTTGGCTGGATGTCGTAAACAGCAAACTATCCACTTGTTCGATCACAATCCTCTTTAAATAATGAAAAAAGTATAAGAAATACAAATTTGTGTTGATTTCTACAGACAGTGCCAATGATATTATTCACATAATATTTATTTAGATATAACCCTGCAAAATAGGAGAAAATATAGGGTCGGTCGCTTGATAACCTCTCTAATACTTAAATCAGTATATATATTAAGTGGACTATAGAATTGATTGTTGAAAAGAGTAGTATAAAGTCAATATGAAATGATAGAACTATATCCAGAATAGAATATGAAATACCATATTGGATATGATAAGAAATTGCATATAAATAATGATAATTTTTTAATATGGATAATGATCTATTTTAATTAGAATTCTCCAAATTATTAATGAATTTAAGATTATTAATACTCAAATCTAATATATATTTTTGATTTATTGGATAAAAAAATTTAAACTTTTACTACTTTTCACATTTATTGTTAGGAAACCCAGAAATTACTGCAATCCAAAACTACGCAGTGGAAAATAAAAATCTCTGGTTTCTTTTCAATATTCGAGTGCTTGGTTTAATTTGAAAGGAAGGATAAGAGACTAACCTTTTTCACTTGACAATAAGAGACATTTCCGGACTCATGGTGCTACTTCTGAAACGAACACCCTCAATAGTATCCACACGAACATTTCTGTCTGGAGTGCTAGCTCTCTCAACGGATGGATAAGCTACGTGCTCCCCAATCTACAGCCCATAGAAATGATCACTCCAAAAAAACCTTGCTTCCTCGATTAAACGAATGTTTTTTTTTCGTTTTTAGGTCTTTTTGTTTTTCCACACTTCTTTTCGTAAAAAAAAAAGTTGTATTTATAACTAACTATCACAATCTCGTAGATACTCGAATATCTATGTAATAAGTCCATTTTGAAAAAGGAACCGAAAAAAACTTTATCTGTAACAATTAGATATAAACTGCAGATCTTTTAAATATTATTATCTTATAATAATAAATAATTAATACTAATAATTATACTAATGGACTTTTAACCCATTAATATTACATAGCACATCAACTACGTTATTTTGTGTGTGACCTAATAGGCTCACATTAATTGGCAATAGGCTCAGTCCCACAAGATCTATAAATCATAAGAGGCCTCTAGCAAGATATTATGACTACCCAATTAATATAAGGATTGACACTATAAAAAAAACAGACTATCAGTGACGGATTTAGTGACAGAAACTATTTCCGTTGGAGAAAAATAAGTTAGCGACGGATCAGCGACGAATATTTTATTTTGATATTTCTGACGGATTAGCGACGGATTTTAAAAATATTAGCGACAAAATTTATTCCGTCGCTAATCCATCAGAAAATGCAAAGAATATAGGAAAAAAACCCTAATCATCTCTTTCATCCTCTCTTTTGATTTTAGCCGCCCTCTTCCTCTCCTCTCCTCGACGCCACATCTTTCTCCTTGCCGCAATAGCCACTGCCGCCGCCGCTGTTGATCCCGTCACTGTCGACGCTGCTGGATGCTTTTGTTGCCGCTGCTGGACGCTCCTCTCGCCGCCACAGCGTTGCCGCTCGCCACTGCCTATCAAGTAAGTGTCTAGTTTGATTTTTAGTTTCTTTTCTATTATACCATTGGAATTTTGAGTTTTAGTTTTTGAATATATTATGATATAGTGAAAATATTATTCATTTAGTTATAAATTTATATTAATCAAAATATATTTTTAGTTTTAATAATTATATTTCAAAAAAAATATAATTCATTTAGTTATAAATTTGTATTAATCAAAATATATTTCAATTAATAAAAGCACAGCAATAGCATGCTTGCTGTTGTGCAGCAGCACAACAGAATGCTTGCTGCTGTGCAGCAGTAGTTGATGCTGTGCTGCAGCAGTTGCTGTTGTGCAGTAGCAACTTGCTGCTCAGCATGCTGCACAGCAGCAAGCTTGTGCTGCAGAGCTTAATTTAATTGAATATAATTAAAATTAAAATTAAAATTACACTTTCATGGCTAAACAAGTCAATTCAAAAATATTAAATCAACACAGTAATATAGCTTAATTTAAAAAATACTATGATCATGAAAAAATCTTAAAATGTCTTTAAAAAAAAAAAGGTATTTTTTGTTTTACACCTTCCTTTTCTAATTTTTTTTTAATTATTGTAAACATTTATATGAAAAATTATTCAGTTTTTTTTATAACTCATTTTCATAACTTTTGATATGTATAGTTCGGCTTTATCGGTTTACTTTACATGCCTTCATTCAACTCTACTTTGATATGTATTGTTAAATTGATTAGTGTGCTTGATTTGTTAAATTAGTATATAATTAGAGTTGAATTTGTTTATATTTCATAATATATTTATCATGTGTTTGATTTGATTAAGGTTTTATATATTGTTTGTCTTTATTGTTAAGTGAAACTAATGGACAATTATTTTTTCAGATGCCTCGAAGAACAGTATCATCTAAAAGTAGAGGACATAGCCAGCAGCTCTCTATGAATGAAATAGATGAGGTAGTACAGGTGCATGAGGAAACACTGGAGCACACTCCACAAGCATTAAGGGGCCAAACAAACGCATCATCATCATCATCAGTTCGAACTAGAGGTCCGGACTTGGGACATCCTATCCCATCAAACCCGTCTGATCGACAATTGATTAGATTGAAAGGAACTGTGTAAGTCATATACAACTTTTTGCTATTGATTTAATATGTATTATTACTTACAACTACTCATTATATATAAAAATATTACAGTTTTTTAGATTCCACAGTTACTAGATCAATCACTAATGACATTAAGATGCGCTACACTGCTTCATGGAAAACTTGGTCAGAAATACCTTTAAAGACAAAAGACGAGCTCTTCAGACTTTTTCGGGTAAATACAACTTATATTCTAAAATTTCTAATATGCATTTTAAGTTTTTTAAATTTACATAACACTGATTGTTATTTGTAGAGTCGATATATATAGGATGAGAGTGAAGAAGATATGGTTCGAATTGCTTGGGAAAAGGTAGGTAAAGAAAGACTGTGAGACATTCTTAATAGAGTTAGGAGTGAATTGTTGCGCAAGCACAAGAAGACAGATATTGCTTATCTATACAATTTAAGACCAGATTGGATGGAGGCAAAGATATGGAATGAACTTGTTGCATATTAGAGTACACTAGAGTAGAGAAAGAAATCAGAAGCTGGTAAAGCAAATAGAAACGTAGAAAAAGATGGAACTATTACGAAACACTCTGGTGGTTCAATAAAACTGGAGGTTCATGAGAATAGATTGGTATAACTCTTTTATTTCTTACTTTTATTTATACAATTCTGTTTTTATATAGATGGCTAGAAATTATTCGTGCATCTTATGTTGTGTGATTATTTCTTTTTTGTAGGCAAAGAAGTTGGGTAGGCAACCAACTCAACTTGAACTATTTCGTGCAACTCACACAAAAAAGGGGAGTAAAGGTGTTTTCATTGATGAAAAATCACGACGAGTTGATATAAGTTACTTTTTACTTATTTAATGTTATCACATTATTTTTCTATTTGTTATGTTATCATTAGTTGTGTATGGTTAATGAAATGTTTATTATGTTTTCTTTTTTTACTTAGGGAGCTTCTTTGAGTGCCATTGCTGAAAATGTGAATGACAATTGTGAGAGTCAGTCTGCTTTTGATTTGAATAAGTAGATTGAAATTTCTGGAAGTAGTAAAGGAAGTGTTTATGGTTTTGGATATTCTGATATTGCAAAATCAGGAACTCCAACTACCTCCTTCTCATACACATCAGCTCATCCTGGAGGACCTTCTCAAACTATGTTTTCTTTAGAGGAGGTTGAACAAATATTAGAGCAAAACCGGATCAAAATGAAACAAGACATGGAGCAAACGTAAGAGCAAATGCGAGTGCAGATAGAAAAGCAAATAAAAGATCAGATGAAATCATTGAAGAACAAAAAAAGATCTTCACCGCATAACACAACTGCAGATTCTACTTCTCTATCAGATGGTTCAACAAATTCATAGATTAGTTTTAAATTTTATGAATATTGTTAAGTATTATTGTAACGACCCGAAAATCGGACCGCTACCGGCGCTAGGATCCAGATCGGCTTAAGGCCGCCGGGACCCGTAGCAAGCCTGACATAGAACCTGTAAACCTGTACAATCCCATACATGATCAACATTCATACATAAAAATTAAAACTTTTCTTTCATTCATTCCTCATACACCAAACTCAACCTGTGCATGCACTAACATAATCATAAACTTGACCCCTCAGTGGGATCTCATCAATGCCCCAATGGGCGATACATCATAAGTTGAGTTGGTTAAACATAAACATCAATAAACATTAAGATCATGTATCAACAAGGGATTATAATACTCATAGGGTCAAGCACAACTATAACCTTAATATACCTCATTACATAACATACTGTAATCTCTTACATTACATCATAGTACAATTGTCATGTCCACAATCTAACTATTACATGAACATACTTCAAAACTCTGTCTAACCTCCTGGTCTACCCTGTACCTGCACATCTGGGGTTAGGGGAGAGGGGTGAGCTACAAAGCCCAGTGAGCAGAATAGTAAAACATTAAAACATATGATAACATGAAATGCATCACAACACAACTAATCACATCAAGGATGAATTTATCACCAATAGTCCCCTACATGGACCAACTGTGCCAGGGGCGTAGAATGGGCCTCATTGGTCTTTCTCTTACATAACATAACACAACATGGTCCAACTGTGCCAGGGGCGTAGAATGGGCCTCACTGGTCTTTCTCTTACATAGTGCCAGGGGCGTAGAATGGGCCTCACTGGTCTTCCGTACCGTATCATCATCATCATAGCATAGGGGGACTAATGGATCATTCAACATCCATCCGCATCATCAAACATAGTATGCAATGCAACATATTCGTGAGTCTAATGCAACACCCTATTATCTCATGGCATTCATGATGCGTGAATCATGCTAAAACTGATTTATTTATTTAAAAGCATAAGAGTTATTCCACTCACCTCTGGCTGAAGCTCTACTGACTCTGAAGTGACTGACTCACTGCTGGGGTCCTCGGTTCCTCGGGTCCGAACCTACACAGGTGGACTCAAATGAGGGACCAAACATACATGAACATAACTCTAAAACATCCCCCAAAAACCCCCTAAAATACCTCAAAACAATCATGCAAAAACATGCAAAGGAAGGCTGGACAGGGCAGGTTCGGCGGCACCTTCGGCGGCCGAAAGTCCCTCCAGAGCCGAAAGTCAGGCACTTTCGGCGGCACCTTCGGCGGCCGAAAGTCCCAGACAGAGACAAAAGTCTCTTTTCGGGGGCAAGCTTCGGCAGCCGAATGCTGCCTCCACAAGGGGGTTCGGCGGCCGAAAGTTCCTTCGGCTGCCGGACCTGGTTTCTCCCAAATGGGCAGAAACTTGGTTCAAATGAACCTCTTGCCTCCCAAAACCTCAAACCATGCATAAACTGGTTCTAAAACATGCATACATATCATACATCACACCTAGGGGTCTCAAACTATCAAATACCCCAACTACAACACTTCAAACATGCCACATTGTTCAAAAACATAACATTTGCTCAAAAACTCATACAACCCTAAACATGCCATTCTACCCCATAAAACAACTTAAAACTTACTTAAAACATACAATGAGCTTAAGATCGGCTCTTACCTCTTGATGATCGAGAGAGAGGCGACCTAAACTCGGAGATCTAAGCAAATGAGCTCCTGAGTTCCCAAAGCTCCAAAACTTGTCTTAAATGCTCAAAACTTGCAATGTGAGGTGAAAACTCAAGAAAAATGGAGAAGATTTGGAGAAAGAACACAAGATCTGGGGAGAGGGAGGTCGGAAGCTAGCTGTGGCCGAAAATGGGAGAAAGCTCGCCCATTTCGGCCAAGTGACCCTTTTATAGGTGGCTGGCCAGGCCACGTTCGGGGGCCGAAAGTGCTTCCGCATGCATGCCATGTTCGGCTGCCAAACTTGACTTTCGGCGGCCGAACCTGGACTTCCCTCACTCATACTTTCGGGGGCCTAACGTGCCTCCAAAACGCATGCATGTTCGGCGGCCGAACTTGACCTTCGGCGGCCGAACCTGGGTTTTCCTCCAAGGACTTTTCATGCAAAAACTCATTTAATTTTCATACTTAAAACATTAAAATTCATGAAAACATTTTATAAAAACACGTTTTTACCCTTCTAGAGGTTCCCGACATCCGAAATTCCACCGGACGGTAGGAATTCCGACACCGGAGTCTAGCCGGGTATTACATTCTCCCCCCCTTAAGAACATTCGTCCCCGAATGTTCCTCAACTAGCACATGCATAGCATACAACATGACATACATACATAAACACACAAAGATCTAACCTTAAAAGAGATGGGGATATTGCTGGAGCATGGACTCCCGTGTCTCCCAAGTACATTCTTCCAAATTGTGGTGGTTCCAAAGGACTTTCACCATCGGGATTTCCTTGTTCCTCAATTTTCTGATCTGGGTGTCTATGATCCGCACTGGTTGCTCAACATAGGTGAGATCCTCTTGGATCTCCACATCAGGCTCACTAAGAACCTTGCTCGGATCTGACACAAATTTTCTCAACATAGAAACATGGAAAACCGGATGGATTCTTGCCATTGAAGCAGGTAAATCCAGCTTGTACGATACATTCCCAATCCTTTGCAGGACTTCAAAGGGTCCGATGTACCGTGGAGCCAGCTTACCTTTCCTCCCGAACCGAACCACTCCTTTCATTGGAGACACCTTAAGCAATACCAGATCCCCCTCTTGAAACTCTACTAGCCTTCTGCGGATGTCTGCATAACTCTTCTGTCTGCTCGCAGCAGTCTTGATTCTCTCTCTGATTATGGGTACCACCCTGCTGGTGATCTCTACTAGCTCAGGCCCTGCCAAGGCCTTTTCTCCAACCTCTTCCCAGCAAACAGGTGATCTGCACTTCCTTCCATATAAAGCTTCATATGGAGCCATCCCGATGCTAGCATGATGGCTGTTATTGTAGGCAAACTCCACCAAAGGTAGATGCTGCCTCCAAGAACCGCCAAAGTCCAGCACACACATTTTAAGCATATCCTCGATAGTCTGGATGGTCCTCTCCGACTGTTCGTCCGTCTGTGGATGGAAAGCAGTGCTAAAATCTAATCTGGTACCCATGGCGTTCTGCAGACTCCGCCAAAACCTGGAGGTGAACTGGGGCCCTCTATCAGACACTATTGAAATAGGAACCCCATGCAGCCTGACGATCTCCTCTACATACACCTGCGCCAACTTGTCCACAGAGTAGCCACTCCTGACAGGGATGAAGTGAGCAGATTTGGTGAGTCTGTCCACAATCACCCATATGGAGTCCAATCTGTTGGACGTCGCCGGTAACCCCACTACGAAGTCCATAGCTATGTTCTCCCATTTCCATTCTGGAATAGGTAGCGGGTTAAGCATTCTAGCCGGCTTCTGATGTTCCAGCTTCACCTTTTCACACACTTCGCAGGCTGACACGAACTGTGCCACGTCTTTCTTCATTGCTAGCCACCAATAAACTTTCTTCAGATCTTGATACATCTTGGTGGCTCCGGGGTGAACGCTGTATCTCGCATTATGAGCCTCCCTCATAATGTCTCCTTTTAGTCCTATGTCATCTGGTACACACAGTCGACTCCCATAGCGGAGGATCCCCTTATTGTCAAATCTGAACTCACTGTCCTTGCCTGACTGAACAGTCCTGGCAATCTTCACTAACTCTGGATCCTCATGCTGTTTCTGAGCCACTTGCTCCAGAAACACAGGTGTCACTTTCATCTGGGCCACTAAAGCACCTGTACCAGACAACTCCAACTGTAGACCTTCCTCAATGAGCTTGTAAAACTCCTTCACCACTGGTCTCCTCTCTGCCGTGATGTGGGATAGACTGCCTAGTGACTTCCGGCTTAGGGCGTCTGCCACGACATTCGCCTTACCCGGATGATACTGAATCTTGCAATCATAGTACTCAGCAGCTCTACCCATCTCCTCTGTCTCAAATTCAAATCTCTTTGACTCAGGATGTACTGCAGGCTTTTATGATCTGTGAAGATCTCACATTTTACCTCATAGAGGTAGTGCCTCCACATCTTGAGTGCAAAGATTACTGCTGCCATCTCTAGGTCATGTGTGGGGTAATTCAACTCATGCTTCTTTAGCTGTCTAGAAGCATAAGCAATCACCCTCTCATTCTGCATCAGTACACAACCCAGTCCCACACGGGACGCGTCACAAAAGACGGTAAAGTCCTCATTGCTAGATGGCAGAGCTAAAACTGGTGCTGAAGTCAACCTCTTCTTAAGCTCTTCGAAACTCTCTTCGCACTGGTCGGTCCATACAAACTTCTGATTCTTCCTGGTTAGTCTAGTCAGAGGAGCTGCTATTTTCGAGAAGTCCTGAACGAACCTCCTGTAGTAACCTGCCAAACCCAAGAAGCTTCTGATCTCTGTCACTGAAGTGGGTCTAGGCCAGTTAGCCACAATTTCTGTCTTCTTGGGGTCCACCTCAATCCCATTCTCTGACACTACATGCCCCAAGAACGAAATGTTCCTCAGCCAGAACTCACACTTGGAGAACTTGGCATACAAGCCATGTTCCCTCAAGGTTTGCAAAACCAACCTCAGATGATGGGCATGCTCCTCTGCATTCCTGGAATACACTAAGATATCATCTATGAAGACAATAACAAAGTGATCCAGGTAATGGCTAAACACTCTGTTCATGAGATCCATGAATGCTGCAGGGGCGTTGGTTAACCCGAACGGCATTACAAGGAACTCAAAATGCCCATATCTGGTCCTGAAAGCTGTTTTTGGCACATCCTCAACTGATGGTACCCCGATCTCAGATCTATTTTGGAGAAACAACCCGCTCCTGCTAGCTGGTCGAATAGATCATCGATCCTTGGCAATGGGTACTTATTCTTGGTAGTGACTTTGTTCAACTGCCTGTAGTCGATACAAAGTCTAAGGGATCCATCCTTCTTTCTCACAAACAAGACTGGAGCACCCCAGGGTGAGGTACTCGGTCGGATGAAGCCCTTGTCTACCAGCTCCTGTAACTGCTCCTTCAACTCTTTCAACTCGGCTGGAGCCATCCTGTAGGGAGGGATAGAGATCGGTCGGGTTCCAGGCATCAATTCTATCTCGAACTCTATCTCCCTAGCAGGTGGTAAACCTGGTAGTTCGTCTGGGAACACATCTAAGAACTCTCTAACCACTGGCACCAAGGCGGGCTCTCTAACCTTGATTTTGATACATGACATTTTATTTTAATACAGTATTGTTATGTGTATCTATATTTTGTGCCACATATAATTTTTCATAAGGAGTTTCTTTTGTTTTAAAATAACTTTTATATTATATTTAATTCTTTTACTATAATTCATTTATATTTTAATTTTTTATTTAAAATATTATTTTTAATAATTAATCCCCAAAATCGTAAGACTTTTCTAACTAATTTACTATTTAAAAATTATTATATTTTTTCTTACAAAATATAAAAAAAAAAATATATAGCTAATTAGTAACTTTTTTTTGTATATAGCTAATTAGCTAATTTATAGAAATAATCTCAACCTGCCATTACCATCACTGTGTATATATGTACTCTTGTAAGTAGTATATATACCGCAATTGGCTTGAGGGGAATAATCAAGTATTTTCACTCAAATTTTTTGCTCTCTTTTTTCTTCTTTTCATCAAAGGTTTTATGGTATCAAAGCCAAGAAATTTAGTTCACCTTTGAGTGGCAGATCTGCCACCTTGTTTTAGTGACTTTCTGAAAATCAATTAGTCTCACCACCTAATCCATTCTCCACACCGACTTCCGATTTGCTTTTCGGTAAAGCACTGCCTCCAGATCAGGCCTCACACGCCACCCCAAGCGGCCTGTCTTCGGTCACACTTTGGCGCGTGCACCATCTTCTGGTGACCGTTTCACGTCGATGATTCTTCCTCCAATATCGCCCAGCGCCGGCAACTCTAGCCCAGCAGGTCCGGTCGCCTGTTCAGCTCACCTTTACACGCCCTCTAACCACGCGTGCACCATCTTTCGGTGACCGTTTCATGCTAGCGACTCTTCCTCCAGCATTGCCCGGCGCTGGGGACTCTAGCCCAGTAGGTCCAATTGCTTGCCCAGCCCGTCAAACGTTGGATTTACTGTTCACAGGCGCAGATCCTTCTTTGTTGGCAGATTCAGATTCAGTCTCCATGGCCCAATCAAATATTGCCCATTCTGGTAATTCTTTTACTTATCTAACTAAGTCTTTATCCATTGCTTCATGGATCCTCGACTCTAGTGCTTCTGATCATATCTCTAGTAATCCCTCTATTTTCTCTACTCTTGTTTCACCTTCTATACCATCTAAAGTCACATTAGCTAATGGTTCACAAACTCAAGTTAAAGGGATCGATAATGTATATCTCATTCCTTCTATCCCCTTGACTGTTCATACAACTTAATCTCTGTTAGCAAATTGACTAAAAATCTTCACTGTTCAATCATCTTTACTACTGAATATGTGGTTGTACAAGACCGAAGTACTGAAAGATGATTGGAGCATGATATGAGTCACAAGGATTGTACTATTTTTCCACTTTTAACTCTCCAATTGCTTTTGTGTCTTCCACCTCCGTTGAACTCATTCATAGTCGTTGGGGACATCCAAGTCTGAACAAGTTATAAAAACTGGTTCCTTACCTCTCTTCCTTGCCTTCTTTAGAATGTGAGTCTTGTCAACTCGGGAAGCAAACTCGAGCTTCTTTTTTCAAGGAAATCAATAATAGCGCCAGTTCTATATTTCATATTGTTCATTCAGATATTTGGGGTCCAAGTCGGATTAGTACAACTCTAGGATTTCAATATTTTGTTACCTTTATTGATGACTATTCTCGTTGCACTTGACTTTTTCTGATGAAGAATCGTTCTAATTGTTCCCTATTTTTCAAAAGTTTTATGATGAAATCCATAATCAATTTGGTGTTCGCATTAAGATACTGCGAAGTGATAATGCAAGAGAATATTTGTCTTCCTCATTCACTCATTTATTGTCTACTCAGGGTATTACTCACCAAACTTATTGCTCTTATACTCCACAACAAAATGGAGTTGCCGAGCGAAAAAATCGGCATTTAATTGAAACAGCCCGCACTTTACTCCTACATCACAATGTTCCGTTGCAATTTTGAGGGGAAGTTGTCCTCACTGCCTATTACTTGATTAACTGAATGCCTTCCTCTATTTTGCAGCATCAAAGTCCTCATTTTGTCCTATTTCCTAACCAGAATTCCACCCAGTTGTCTCTGCATGTTTTCAGATGTATATATTTTGTTCATAATCATACTCCTGGTAAAGATGAACTCCAGCCCAAATCAGTTAAATGTGTCTTTCTCAACTATTCACGGCTTCAAAAAGGTTACAAATACTATGATCCTACTACTAATAGATATTGTGTCTGCAGATATCACCTTTTTTGAAACCTCTCCTTACTTTTCTTTTAGTCCAACACACAAAACTTTTGTCCCTAGAGTTTTGCCTGTACCTCCGACTCTTATTTCTTCTTTGCCGCAAGTGTGTCCATCTCCCACTCCTATGCCACCTCTTTAGGTCTATACACGTCGGTCTCACCCATCTGCTAATAACAATGACATTTCTCTCCCTAATGCAGGTACTTCTAATGACTCACCTCCCGTTCTGTCATCATCTACTTCGGTCATGCCTTCAACAATAGCAGCTACTCCTACTCTTGCTCTTCGAAAAGGTATTCGCTATTCCCGAAATCCTCATCCCATTTATAATTTTGTGAGTTACCATCGTTTATCTCCTTCCTATTATACTTTTGTCTCTGCTGTGTTTGTTGTCTCCATACCCAAGACAGTTAGAGAAGCATTGGATCATCCTGGTTGGTGTAATGCCAGGGTTGAGGAAATGATTGTTCTGCATAACAATGGAACTTGGGAACTGGTATTCTTACCACCTGGTAAGTCTACTATTGGTTGTCGATGGGTTTACACAGTTAATGTGGGACCTATGGAAAAATTGATCGTCTTAAAGCTCGCCTTGTAGCTAAAGGTTACACACAGATTTTTGGGATTGATTACAGTGATACTTTCTCTCCAGTAGCCAAAATAGCTTCTGTTTGCCTGCTTATCTCATTTTTTGCAATTAATCATTGGACCCTGGATTAACTAGACATTAAAAATGGCTTTCTTCATGGAGAGCTCGTTAAAGAAGTTTATATGGAGCAACCTCTAGGGCTTGTTGCTCAGCGGGAGTCAGGCTTAGTATGTCATCTTCAGCGCTCTTTGTATGGGCTAAAACAGTCTCTAAGAGCATGGTTTAGACGATTTAGCACTATAGTTCAACAGTTTGAAATCTCTCAGAGTAATTTTGATCTTTCCGTATTTTTTCGTTATAATGGTGATAGATGCATCTACTTGGTGGTCTATGTTGATGATATTTTCATTACGAAAATAATCATAATGGAATCTCTCAGCTTAAGCAATATTTATTCAGTCATTTCCGAACTAAAGATTTGGGGAAACTAAAATATTTCTTGGGAATTGAAGTGGCATAGTCTAAAACAGGTATTGCAATTTTTCAATGGAAAAATACTTTGGATATATTGGAAGAAACATGCATGTTAGACTGTAGACATGTGGACACTCCCATGGATCCAAATGTTAAGCTTGTCCTGAACAAGGGGAGCCACTTAAAGATCCTACTAGATACAGAAATTAGTCGGTAAGCTCAATTATCTCACTATCACACGACCAAATATTTCCTTTGCTGTAAATGTGGTTAGTCAATTTCTTCAAACTCCATAAGCAGTCACTGGGATGCAGTCATTCGTATTATTAGATATATCAAAGGAGCTTCAAGACGGGGTCTACTCTATGAGGACAAGGGTCACTCACAAATTGTTGGCTATTCTGATGCAGATTGGGTAGGTTCCCCTTCAGATAGACGATCTACTTCAGGATATTGTATTGTAATTGGAGGGAATCTTATATTCTGGAAAAGTAAAAAAATAGAGTGTGGTTGCAAGATCAAGTGCAGAAGCAGAATATCGAGTTATGGCTTTAGCAACATGCGAACTCATCTGGTTGAAGCAATTTCTTCAGGAATTGAAATATAGCGATACTGGCCAAATGAAGTTGATATGTGATAATCAAGCTACCCTCCATATTGCATCAAATCCAGTTTTTCATGAGAGGACGAAGCATATAGAGGTAGATTGCCATTTTATTAGACAAAAGATTGAGTCCGGATGCATTTTTACTAGCTTTGTCAACTCAAATGATCAGCTAGCTGATGTTTTCACAAAATCACTTCGAGGACCACGAATCGAGTATATTTGTAACAAGTTTGGAGCATATGATATGTATGCTCCAGCTTGAGGGGAGTTTTAAGATTATTTCTGTAAATAGCCTAGATTTGTAGTGATAATTAGGGATATGATTGTATGATATGATTGAAATATGATTAGGCTATAATTAGGGAATTAATTTATTATATGTAATCTTATAAGTAGTATATATACCCCAATTGGCTTGAGGGGAATAATTAAGTATTTTCTCTCAAATCTTCTATTATATTTTTTCTTCTTTTCATCAAAAGTTTCACGATAGAAGCTGAAAAAAGAAGAAATTAATTTAGATTAGAACTCAGAATGACAAAAGAAAGCACAACAAGGAAGAAAAGCAAGAAAATAATAGTTAGTACAACTTCCTGGCAGTCCTGGAGGTCGGACACGAACATACACTTCTTGACATCATACTTCTTCCATATAGAGGTTAGTCGAAGAAGGCCTCTTGGTCCAACAGAGTTAGCCTGGGGAAGTCGTTGCAGTCCTGAGGGATCTCTCCCAAGAGAGATCAACATTCTAGTTGATCCCTCAGCTCTCCTTCAGCTCAACCACCACAAAGGCCTCAGCCCAGCCCTTTATTGAATCTTTATACTCGGCAAAGATGGACAACCCTCCCCGGGGACCAAAATAGTAAAACCCATGGTTGGATTGGACAAGATAGTAGAAGGTGGAAACCAACGCGACAGTAGGGGCAAAATCCTAGCACAAACATACAGACTGAAAACAGCACATGAAAAGTATGGAGTTGGGGGACAACATGTGGGGGTCATTCCGAAGTGATGGAAGAATTCGATGAAGAAGGGGGTGAAAGGGAATGTCTGCCCAAAATCACGCTGCTTAATGAAAAAAACTAAGCTACGACCTTGCTGGGGTCTATCAAGCCCGCCGGAGGTGGGTTAGGGCAGTTTCTGACCAAAATCTGTTCAGTTCGGTTTTTAAAAATTCTCAAATTTTGATTTTTGGTTTATTCGGTTCGATTCAATTTTGAACTGAACCAATCAAATACTCACCCCTAATAGGCGCCAACCACCTCGCTTTTTTTCTTCTTGTAGATTAATCAATTACAACACAGTTTCGTTTCAGCCACATCAATATTATTATATGTGAAATGATTAATACCCTTTAATTTTTAAATTATCATTAATTATTTTCTTTAAAATTATTTTTTAAAAAATATTTTCACATAAAATATTTTTTATATATGTAAATTATTTTTTACAAATAAACAGAATCTAAAAACATATTTATTTAATTTAATAATAAATGAACAAGATATTTAAGATTAAAATTTATGTCAATATATTATGATTTTATTTAAAATTATGGTTGAAAGATAAAAAGTTGATTTAAAATTAATATTCTACAATATTATTCTAAATTAGGTAAAAAAAAATTAACACGCTATTTTATTATTTAAATTTTTTCTATGGAATATGTTAAATTTAAAGACAATAACAATTATGCTTCAAAAAAAAAAGACAATAACAATTAATAAGTCTTTCTTGCCATTAGACGCTAAACCACATAATATCTATAATAATTTAACACAAAAATTAAAATTTATGAAATTTAAATAAATATATTTAAGAAGTAATTTGAAACAATAATTTGAATATGAATGTCAAAAATTCTTTATTTATTTTTTTAGTTATCGAATAATATGCATTTTCAATAAAGTAAAAAAAATTTTAAAAAAATAAAGAATTAGATGCAGGGTCAGCAATCCATCGATCAGTTTCAAACTCAACCGATCCAAATTGAAATTATTTGATTTAATTTGATCACTCAAAACTGATTTTCTCCGGAGAGTTTTCCATTAGGCTTGTAAACAAATCGAGTCGAACCCAACTTTGAAGAGTTCAAACTTAGTTTATTAAAAATGTTTTGAGTTCGAGTCGAATTTGAGTTTTACTCATTTCGAACTCAACCTGAGTATTAAAAAGTTCAAACTTGGCTCGTTTAGCAAACGAATTTAGATGAATCGAGCTTTTATCGAGTTTAGTCTCGAATAGTTCACGAGTAGTTGAATTCATTTACATGTATAATGAGTTTTAGTTTAAAACTAATAAATTTAAAACTAAAATAATTTTAATTAAATAAGTATATCTACAAATTAGCTCGTAAATTTATAAATATGAGTTTTTAAATCTTAATGATCCAAATATATGCAAGTTTAAGAGTGTAACTAAATTATATAGAGCTGAATTTTAAAAAATTTAGGTTTGACTCATGAAAGTATATGTAGAATTTGAGTTTATTTCTCTTATGATAATACTCTCAGCTTACTTAACGAGACTGTTCATGAGCCTATTCGCGAACCTACTCATGAACTCAGAAATGAGTCGAGCTCACGAGTCTTAGCGAGCCGAATATTATGGATCTCAAACTTGGCTCGTTTATCAAACGAGCCTAAAAATTAAGCTCAAACTTGACTCGTTTAGAAATCGAGTCGAATTCGATTGAGTTTTTATCGAGTCGAACTCCGAGTAGCTCACGAACGATTTAATTCATTTATACCCCTACTTCCTATAATCCCAATACCAGAGGTCGACATCTAACATCTCATTGAAACAAATAATCAAGCAAACAATTTCAACAAACCACAACGTACAAAACTTTAATAAAAATAAATACAAACAAGAAGCTATCAATTCCGTCCATTTTAACACAAACAATACTCCAGTACAAATAGAAAATCAAATAATAAATCATATATACAAAACAGTAATTTATTTTTTTTACAAATATATTTAAAGTACATGTCGTGAGGAGCACTGTTCTTTGTCGAGAGAAATGGAGTGGTCTTTCTCTTCATCTCAAGGAATGCTCTTCATCAACGAGAGCAGTGGAGTCGCCTCTCATTGTCAAAAGCAATGGAGTTGCCTCTCACTGTCTTTCCATTAATTGTGAGTAGTCATTGTTGATGAGAGTAGTGGAGCATCCAAAGGAGGAAAGGTCTTCATCGACGAGAGTGACACAAGAAAAGTTGGTCTTTGTCGTGAGAGTATGAGACGACGACGAAGAAGATGCTATCAACGATTTTTAAGATGCGAGATGGAGATGAGAAAGAAGAAAGAGGGTGGGATGGATGGCAATGTAAGGTGAAGCGAGAAAAGTGAATTTAGGGTCTGTAATCTATAGAAATTCATTGTGTACATATATGTATGTATACAGTTTGGTTCGATTTTCTTCATTGATTTTAGTTATATAATCAAATCGAATCAAAAATTGAATTTTATAAAATTATTAATCGAATTAAATTAAATAATCAAATTTATTGATTCAATTTGATTCGGTTCGATCTAATTAAACTAAAAAAATACTTTTTAAAGCATAAAAAGAATTTTAAAATTGTATTAAAACGTTTAATTTAAAACATAAAAATTAAATTTTTTATTTTTTCGGAAGGTAAAGTGATGGACATAGAAGCTGTCCAAGAAAAAGATGAATAAAAAGAAAGAGCGATATTAGCAATTTACTAGTATTATCTAACTGTGTGAGGGATGTTTTGATATTCATTTCATTACTTTTAAATATAATATAGTCGTTTTTATTATAAATATCTTAATATATATTTTAAAATTTAATTTTATAATAAAATATTAAAATTATAATATTATATATGAAATATTTAAGTACAGATATATAAATCAATTTATAAAATTAAAATTTAAAAAAAATATAAATTAAAATAAAAAATGTTTCAAATATAATATAAAAATATATTTAAAACATAATTTAATTATATTTTTATTATAAATATCATAAAATATATTTTATAATTTAATTCTATAATAAAATATTAATATTATAATGTTATATATATAATTGATTCAATCAATTTTTAATTTATTAATTATACATATATAATTCAATTTATTATAATAATAAAAATTCAAAAAATATAAAGAAAAATAAAGAAAAATATTTCAAATATAATATAAAATCATATTATAAAAAAAAACTTTAATATTTTTATTTTTATTATAAATATCATAATATACGTTTTATAATTTAGTATAGCAACGTATTAAAATTATAATATTATGTATAGAAAATTTTAATATATAATTAAATTAATCAATTTTTAATTTATTATTTATACATATATAAATTAAACTATAACAATGAAACTCAGAAAAATGTAAATCAAAATATAAAAAGATAATCATTTTTTTTTAAACTCTCTGAAAAAATATAACTAATAAAAATATAATATTACAATTAACTTATGATATTTAAATATTTTTCTTAATCTTGTATGGCCATATATAATATTTTTATTTTTGCTTGAATTATTTTTAATAGTAAAGACTGTTTTTTCAAATTTATTTTTTTATGAAAGTGTTATATTTTATTTATTTTGAAAAAATTTATTTTCTTTTAGTGGTATCTATATATAAGATTAATGGTATTTATATATAAGAGTGATATTAAAATAAAATTTAAGCTATGTAAGAACAATAAAAGAATTATCTTATTTTAATATGAAATTGATCTAAATTGATCTAGAGATCACAATGATTAAAATTGATAAGTTTTATCATATTTTATAATTAGTTTAAATTAAAAATTTTAATTATAGTAAATTTATTAATTATTTTTTAATAATTAAAATAAATATAATTTATAATAAATATAAATATAAATATTTTAGATAATTTTATTATTTACTACCTGGTATATACTTAAATTATATATGAACTAAAAAATAATTAAAAAATATTAGTATTTATTATAGAAAATAATTCAATTAAATTAATAATTAATTAAATAATTTGTATTTTATCTCTAAATGTTATATGTTATTGTAACCATCCGGAAACCGGACCGCTACCGGCGCTAGGATCCAGATCGACTTAAAGCCGCCGGGACACACAGCAAACCTAACATACATTCTGTGTACCTGTTAAATCTCATAAACTTCATAAAATTTATTTAAAACATACAAGAAAGGTAGGATCTAGGCTTACCTCTTAAAGATCGAGAGAAAATGCGATCCTAACTTGGAGATGGGAGAAATCTACCTTACTGGACCTCCAAGCTCCAAAACTTGCTCTAAACTTCAAAAATCTTCAAAATCAAGTTAAAACTTGTTAAAATTCGAAAGATTTGAGGAAGAACATCAAAACCAACCATGGGAGGGCATGGACTTACCGTTGGCCGAAAATAGGGGAGAAAACTCACCCATTTTCGGCCATGGGTCCTTTTATAGGTGACAAGGCAGGCCACCTTCGGAAGCCGAAGGCGACTCCAAAACGCATGTATGTTCGGCGGCCGAACATGAGGTTCGGCGGCCGAACATGAGCCACATTCGGAAGCCTAACGTGCCCCCCTAAACTATCCCACGTTCGGCTGCCGAACTTGAGGTTCGGCGGCCGAACCTGGAAATGCCTCCATGGTCTTTTTCATTTAAAACCCAATTTCTTTTTTACTTAAAACCATAAAATACATTAAAATATTTTATGAAAACATGATTTTTACCCTTTTAGAGGTTTCCGACATCCGAGATTCCACCGGACGGTAGGAATTTCTATACCGGAGTCTAGCCGGATATTACAGTTATAAAATTTTATTTTTTTCTGATTATATTAAACTGCATTATTATTTATTAGTATCATTATAAATATTTTAATACTTTTTACAAAATCCATTTAATTAAAAGGAAAACTTTTTTCTATAAATTTATTATAGTTTTAACTTTTTTTTAAGAAATTTTTGAATTATAATAAAAATTATTATAAAAATTTATGAGGAAAAATTAAGAATTTGACATTTATATAAATTCTATGATTAATTTAATTAATAAAATTTACATTAATTTGAATTTTTTAAAAAATTTAAATTATCTATCTAATAAAATTATTATTTTTATTAATTTTAATCCATAAAGAATTTTACTAAAAATATCTATTAAAATAATTTTATTAATAAAATTACAAAAAAATATTTAAATAATATGATATAATAATTATTTGAACTATTTTATTTAACTTTTTAAATATTTAAATAATATTAAAATCAAGATAATTTTTAAAATAAAAACAATCTCTTAATTTCATATATTATTTTAATTTTAATTAAAACAATTTAATTAATAAATATTTAAAAAATATTTAAATAAATTTAGAGTTTCTTCTTTTTATTTATACAAAATATATATTATAAATTTAAAGAATATTTTTATCAAATTATCTTATAAAATGGTTTGATTTTGAATGATTGTAAATTTTTGTTAGACTCTAAAACTAATATTTATGTTAGATGGGTTCGTCGTAATATTATTCTAACGGCTCATATTTTGACTAGAAAATTTATTAAATATAATCGTTTTTATTTGGAATAATATCTTTTTATTTGATAAAATTTTATTCATGAGTAATTTTATTTTAAAAAAAATTATTTATTATATTTTTTTTAATTAATTGTTAATTACTCAAATTTTCAATCAATACAATAGAACATATTAGACAGTCACTTCAAAAATATCCTTGCTGGCGTTATCTAAAAAGTAAATGATAGAAGGGCTATAATCTGAAATGGGCGGCATAAGCTTCCAATTCATTGTTGATCAACCGCCTACCCATAAACAAACTCTCACCATAAATGACTAAATATTAGTATGAAGAAGAAAAAAGAAAAATGACAAAACAAAAGTCCATTGCTTGTTTCCCAACCTGGCTATAATATAATTCTACCCTTATCTCCTTTAACTCTCTGTTTGGATTGTAGTAAAGTTGAAGTAAAGCTATTAAAAGCTTTTCAATTCTACTAAAATTAATTATTTAATACTTTCCTGAATTACAACAAATTAATAACTGTTATTTTAAAACTATAAAAATTAATTAAAAAAAAACTATTTATTTAGTCATTGCAAATAACGGTTTAAAATGCAAAGATTTTAATTATATTTAAAATTAGATTAAATAAAATAAAATTAAGAGTATTTGTTATAATTGATAAAAAGCAGAAAGTGTAGCAATAATGTATTGAGTGAAAGCAATTATAGCATGTGGTAATCTGTGGTGCACTTGAAGTTAGGTTAAATGTCACTATGGACCTTATCCAATAAATTAAATATTTGATTTAATGATGAGGCAAGTGGGAATATTTTACGAAGAAGATCACTCCTTTATATAGTGAGCAGTATTCGGTTCAAATCGAAAAATTTGATCGAATCGAATTGATTTAAAAATTAGTTTGATTTTTTATACATTTTAGTTCGGTTCGGTTTTTAATTTTAAAAATTTCAGTTATTTCAGTTTGATTCGATTTTAATTAGAAAAAAACTAAAAACATCGAACCGATTAGTGATAATAATATGTTTTTTCAATAATTTAGAGAAATTAAATTATATTAAGATTAAAATATTTTAATTAAATTCTAATATATTAAAAATAAAGTGAAAAATAAAAAAATTATTAAAAATTGAAACCAATCAAACCGAACCGAATCAAATCGGTTCAGTTCGATTTGGTTTTTGACCAAAATCGATTCGGTTCAATTTCCATAAACACTAAAATTTCGATTTTTAATTTATTCAATTCGGTTTGATTTTGAACCGAACCGACCGAATGATCACTTCTACTTCTTTCACATCTCTCACTTGAATATTGTTCATAATCTCATATAATTTTATTAAAAATATCATTATATGTATATATTTATATTTATATTTATATTTATTTTACAAAACCCAATTTAGAGAAATTATTTTGGTGAAAAATTTGTGGATATAAAAAAATAAACTAAATTTATAACCTTTTAGTAAGGTCCATTATAATTGCTTATAACTAATATTTTTCATATTTTTCTGAGATTTAGAATATTAAAAAAAATTAATCAATAAAAAATATTTTTTAATAATTTATTTTAAAAAATTAACTTTTTAATAAAAAAAATCATTTTTTACACTTTAAAAATCTTATTAAAACTTTAGATTTTTAGAACTTATATATATATATATATATATATATATATATATAATGCTTTCAAAAAATATATATATATATATTTGTTAATATATTTTATTTTTAAAATTAAAATTAAATAATAAAAAATAAATTATTTTTGATATTTTTTCACAAAATTATTTTTTAAAAATAAACAAAGCCTTTAATTTTATAATAATTTGTCTATCCTAACTTAATACGGTAATTAAATACAAGAAAAGCAATACAATAAATATTTTCTATCAAAAATATTTTTTTAAATATAAATTATTTTTTGAAAATAAACAGTGTCTTAATTTTATAATAATTTATCTAACCTGACTTAATATAGTAATTAAATGCATATAATTTTCCTGATAGACTTAAATTTTGAGTCTTCACTCTCCAAATCTCTTAATATTTTGTAATTATTTTTTTTTTTTAATTGATATCAATCAACAATAATTAACCAGAAATCATATTTTCCATTGGGCTTTCTACAGAGCTCAGATCATGTTGGTAAAGAGTCCAAGCCCAAGAAGTGCCATACAAATGCCATTATGGATGGATTTTCTTTTCTTTATTAGTTTATATAAAATTAAGGGTAAACTGCAATTTAGTCCCTCTAGTTTAGTAAAATACAATATCTCGTCCCTCTGTTACCGTAAAATTTTCAGTTAACCTTCCGTTTATTTTAATGAAAATGACTAAACTACCCTTTAAGTAAAAAAAAACTCAAACAAACATACACTTCATCCCAACACAGGAGGAGGAGGAGGAGAAGGGACGAAATGTTGTATTTTACTAAACTAGAGGGATTAAATTGCAGTTTACCCTTTTATTAATTAATTCTCTTCAGATTTATTCTATTTTATTATCCATTCACTAATTCGTCATGCATTAAGAATATATAACTTTTATTTGTTATTTCCTTTGTTCACTTTTTTAAATTTATTGTAATATATAAATTAATTATTATAACTTTATTTTATTATTTTTTTTTTAAAAAAAAATTTTAATGGTATACAGACTCTTAACTCTAAGAACATAATCGCTTTGTGGTATAAATCCAACATGATTTTGCAATTTCTCCAAATAATTGGAATTAGAAGCAGAATTTGCTCATAGACTTCGACCATGTGGGGAATTGCAGTAGAAAAGAGCTGGCCTCGTACTGTTTCAAGTTGAGGCAGCATGCAAGATTCAGGGAGTTCTAAATAGTAATTATTTGAAGTTAACTTTCTAATTTGACTAAATTTTAATGAATCAAGCTTCAACTTACCAAACTAATAAACAAGATAAATCTGAGTCGAGCTAACTGTGAATCAAGTTCGAATAGGACAAAACGTAAACAGAGCTCAAATTTGAGATTAGTAAAAATTTAATGATCAAGTTTGAAATCTATTAAAAATGACTTTGAATTTAGATTTGTATTTTAAGAAAAAAAAATTAACATAAAATATTAAATTTAAATTCCTCAAAAACTAAATAATATCACATGACTTTAAAGAATAAGATTCAGTTACTAATGAGCTATAACTCTTGAAGTCATTCAAAATTATAAAATTATTACACCCAGTTCAACTAAAAAATAAAAAAAAATAGTTCCCACCCAATTCTTACAGGAGCTGTGCAATATGACACTATTAATTTAGATGAAAACCTTCACAAACCTCACGAATTATAAGGGAAAAAACATTAGGATTTGACCTCGAATGTTAACTGAACAAAAGTTCTTTAAGATGATCAATAAAAAAAAAAGTGCCGTATCATGGAACTCTTTCATAAAAAATAGCCTTTCCCTTCTTACATGCTTAACCAGCATGTTTTCTTGGTGATCTAAGCCTAAAACAACAAATCACTATCATAAGCAAAAGAACAAAATGGCAAGAAACCTGCTACCTTGAATAATATGGTGGCAATGAACAGAGTTCTAAAGCTCTAATTTGACAGTCTCTGAATTCTTATTTGTCCATGATGCTTTTATTCCTTTCCACCAATGTCGCATCCTGTTGGAGACACTGTTCACATGGCTCTTCAGTGTCTCACTTGCAGTCTTGATTCCTTCGGCAATCTTCTCTTTCCAGTCATCCTTTTTGCTCTCTTTCTCTCTCAGAACTTTTGCCTGCAAGGAGTTGGTTTATTGCAGTTTAGTGAAACAGTGAGACCTTGAAAAGAAAGTTTAGCCCATTAATTTGGATGTTGTACCAATTTTGAAGGGAAGTTTGTCTCGTCATCTTCATCTTCATCTTCATCATCATCAGCTTTTTCATTACCAAAGTTTTTCATGTTCATCAGATCTTCCCTTGAATACATTTGCATGTTAGGTGCTCCTGGCATCCCCTGAAGTAGATCGATACAAATCAGAAGCTAACTTGATGTAAATCATATATAGATATAATTTTGGGCAAGGAAACAATGACTACCTCCATGGATCTCAGTATTTTCTCCATTTCAACCTCTTTAGATGGTTTTGGCACAAATGGTTCTCCAGGAATCCTATCCTAAAACACAAGGGAAAAACAAAAATTACCAAAAGCTGAACTTAGAGCTTTATCATCCTCATATTTAATGTGCATATATAAGCAATATTGATAAGTGTGGCCATATAAGGTTACGAGTGTTCTGCATGATATCCTCAACCGTAGATTATTTTTAATGTTCTATGACAGGAATAACAAGACAAGTACAGCAACTAAGGAGAAGAAACATTTGAAGGTAAATGACAAATAAAATGTCATTTGATGAAGAAAGTAGATGCACAGAGAACTTATCATGGTCCATTTTTTTAAAAAAAAATTACATACAAAATTATAGATTATGGCATTTCTGCAATTTAGATCTACTTTGTGCTGCAAAGAGACTTCATCCTATGAAGTTGAACATGTATAATCAAATATATATTATAGTTGAAACTGAAATACTGCTGTCTAATCCAGAAAAGTAATATTAGCCTACTATGCAAAATTACAGCATGCTACCAGCCTTTTCATTAGTACATTTACCCTTAATAACAACTGAACTCATTTCAAGTATGAGAATTTTGGTACATTAAAGGATCATCAATCATGCAACAAAAAGCAGATTGACATGTCACAATATTCTTGAGATAATGGTCACATATCACATAATCAACAAAAAAACCAACTTAACTGTTTTACAACAGATGCAGTTACCTTGGGAACTGGAGGTGGCTTCTTTCTGCATGCATTAGTCAGGTCTTTGCACAAATAGTTAACCACTGAATCAATGCTGGGCTTGAAGCTAAATATGTACTCAGCAATATCAGTATCAGAATTCCCCAGAACCTGCAAGACCAAGATATTATAAAATAGTGTTAAAACTTGACTAGAAAAATATTTTCCAGTGACCAGTTTTTTTAACTACTTCAAACATTAGAAAATGTGAAAAATGCTTTCTTGAGCCTCAGTTTAAAAACTTTATATGCAGCCAAGTTGATTTGCCATGAAAAAGCACCAATAATAAATAGAATTTCCAAAACCTCACCTCCTGACAAGTCCGCTCTATTGTCTTGCATTCAGAATTGCATTGACCTTCAGCTTCTTGTTCTACCAGCTACAAGAATACCACTTCTAGAATTTAGCAAGTCAAGGAAACATTGAAAAGAAAAAGTATCAAAATATACCACTGATTTTCCACATCCTCAAGTCCCACTTATTTTACTGTGATTGTAAGTTGAGAATGGTGAACTTATTTTGATCAAAAAACAAATGAAACCAATGAAACTAATCTCACCTCTAATTTATCCCCTTGCTCCACTATGTCAATCTTCATTATCCAATCAGCTTCTTCCTTCTTCAAGTGACACATATTCTCTGCCATCTCAATGATTTGATACTCTGAGATCTAGCAACCCCAGAAAATGCAAAACCAAATATTCAAATCAACAATCAAATCCTACCAAGTACCAAGACCAATATAACCCAACAAAACTCAAACCAAACCCAGTTGGTCAAATTACCTTCTTGGGTAAGAACTGAGCCTTCTTTTTTTCTACCAGCTGGTACAACTCCTTTGCTACCTTTTCACATACTTGGCATTTGATGTATGGTATGTCCTCTTTTCTTGCACTAAAAACAGGTTTCTTGGCACAGAGAGAGACTGGCACACATGTTGATGCCACCAATAAAGTCACTAAAACTACCAGTATTTGCTTGATATTAGCCATGCCTCTCTCTCAAGCTGCCAAATCAAAGGCTTTATTTTTAGACCTTCCTGCATGAGTAAATGTTATAAAGGTAATATAAGGTCATAAAGCCAGGGTTGGTAAAGAATAAAAAGGGAACTCCAAAGCGTGCAATAGAAGACAGTTTTGATAAGGCCAAAAGTTGAATCTCATTTTGTACAAATAAAACTTATGACTTGTAATTTCAATTTTAAGGAAAGTTCCTATTTGCTTTTGGAAAAGGAACACAAATATCTTTTTATTTCCAAATTTCTCTTATTTCCCTATGTGGACATTCACTTTCCACCACATGGTATCTGGGAGACGGGTAAAAAGAAAATCATTAAAAAAAAAATTTAGACATATATTCTGTAGTTCAGTAGTTGATGTTCACGCTGCAGGTTTCATTATAAAAAGACAAATAAAACAAAACTCTTAGTTTTCTAAAATAATTTCTTCACTTTTGTTTATTTTTCATCAGCAGATATTTCCAAATTTTCAACATGACAATAGAAGCAATAAGCATCACACAATCACTAATTTTCAATTTGAGCCTACACTTGTTCTCTCATCTGCCCTTTTGCAATCCAATTCTTCAAAGCAAGGGTAACTATTTCTGGTCTAAGTCACACTCCATTTGAAGGTTTCCGGTTTCATTTTAGGATAAATTACTATTTAGTCTCTGAGATATAGGATAGTTAGTCTCTGGTTTTGAAAAATACATTCAAATGTCTCTCAGGTTTTAAAAATTCTACTAGTTAGTCCCTTTGTTAATTTTAGCCGTTAAATTCTAAGAAAAAGTCTAAAATACCCTCAATTGGAAAGACAAATTAGTTTGCATTTTTAATCAAAACTGAAGGACCAACTAATGAATTTTTTCATATTGTATGGACTAAATAGTAGAACACCTAATGCCTAAAATTAATGAAGGACTGATCAGTAGATTTTTTAGTACCTCAATGACATTTTAATGTGTTTTTCAAAATAAAGAAACTAAGTAGTGAGTTTCCCACACCAAAAAAACTAAATAGTAAACTACCCTTCATTTTAACTATTTAAAGATCATGCAAAGCAGATACATACATTTGTATTTTAGACACAACAAGATCACAAAATAGTATGTTTTTAAACACAAAAAGATCACAATATAGGCATTTCATAATTTTTACCATCAACCCTAACTACACAAAGAATCAAGTATGGAAATCACATAATACCTCCTAAAGTTGAAGTGAGCTTTCTTACACACTTCCTACCATTAATTAATAAAACAGCATTTGTTATTCAAGAAATCCAGCAGAAAAGAATTGCATATTCAATAGGTCTTGAATGTTAAACTGAAACATTTATTTGGAGAGTTTCCACACAGGCCAACAGCCTTAGCATTCAAATTCATACCGATTTGTCTCATCACTAGTAGCATTCAAACGACCATTAAAACTAAAATTCAACAATCATTATATCAATAACTAGACAAACCATCAAAATCAAACTATCTCAATGAACAAACTCTCAATCCAAATCAAGCATCCCCATTCAACCCCCCAAAATCTTAGCATTGAATTCAGAATTCTGAAATGTAAATGCATAGTGAAAAATTAAAAACAAATTGAAAAACAACAAATGAATTAAAGAATATATTCAAAATTACCCGGGATAGTTATCTCAGTTTATTACTAGAATAAGAGTACAAACAAGAATTCCAAGCTGCGATCTGATTTCTGCCGTCCTCGAAGTATCTCCAGTCGCGAGTCGAGTCTGAATCGGGACGAAGCAGAGTCAATATGAGGTTGCTGGATGATTGGTGAGCTCCAAATGATGTCCACCAAGTCTACTTTGAATCAGAAACGTCCAGGAAACATGGTTGATCACCTCCTTCGTATGGGAAGTTGTATGAGAGCTATTGTGGCGGAAATTCTTTTGCAGCTGAACTGAGAAGGGTTGCAATAAAGAACTTCGCTACGGCAGAGAATGGGCTTCTGGGTCTGTCCAATGGCGGTGACTCGGTTAGATCTAGGCTGCCTTGTTGTTATCTTCCTACTCTCTTTCTCCAGTCGCTACCAATGGAGAGAGAAACAGCTCTCTCGGATGTTAAATCAGGTGGAGGAATGAAGATAGTAGAAAGAAGGAGAAAATGAGGTTACAATATAACCGGAAATGGGTTGTTTAGATCGGAAACCGAAAGGATCTTGAGTTGGCCGGAGATAGCCTATCCTCTGCCAGTCTTGGTTGTTTCGGCTGCTTCTGGTCTGATGCGCATAAAATTTGCGTTCACAATTTAACAAAATTTGTAAGATAATTTACACTTTAATCCCTTAATTTTAATATAATTAATATATCAATTCCTATATTTTTAAAATTTAATAGTAATAGATTCATCCAAATTAAAAATCTCTTAATATATTTTTATAGTTAAAAATATAAAAATATTTTTATTATACTTTCTAAATGGATAAACTACACTTAAATTTTTAAATTTTATTATAATTAATAGATTAATCCTTATATTTTTAAAATCGAACACTTAAATTCTTCTATGTTCAGTACGTCCTCCTCTATTATAATTTAAATATTTTGATCCTTTATTTTTTTTATTTTCAAAAGGCTAGTCTAACTAATAATACTTTCATGCTAAAGATTGCTTGAGATTGATTGGGAGGCTGTTCAAATACCGAATGAGCTCTGGGCCAGAATCTCAAGGTCTAAATACAAAATTCCCATTGGACATATTTGTAATCATATTGTTAACAAACAACGCTCCAACCTTTGGCATGAAACACATGCAATGTAGAGCTCTTTGAGAGAAACTTTATGTTGGTCCCTTTGGCAATGGTATGAAACTAAAGTTTTGGACGGATCGCTGGCTGCCTAATGGCGACAAGCTTGTAGACATGGCGACCAGAATCATTCCAGAGCCTTTCTGGCTAACACTGTAGCCAACTTGCATGATGTTCAGTAGGGATGGTTTTAGGAGCGACTAGGGCCTTTCTTGCCAGCTTCTGCGCTTCTCTCAATAGCCACAAACAGCCCGACCTACTCTACTCTGAGTGAGGATGGATTTTGTTGCATGTACATAAGCTCATGTTGTTTCACTATAAAGTCAGCCTATGCTCTTCTCGCACATATGGATGATCGGCCTTCTAACGACCTCTAGAAGATGATCTAGCAATGGCATGGACCACAAAGGATCCGTATGTTCCTATGGCTGGTTGCCCGTGGAAGATATATGACCAACTTTGAGCGAGCGAAACAACATCTCAGCATAGAGAGCAAGTGTCCCTTTTGTGATGGGGAAGTTGAATCTCATTGTAACGACCCGAAAACCGGACTGCTACAGGCGCTAGGATCCAGATCGACTTAAGGTCGCCGAGACCCGTAGCAAGCCTAACATCATCCTGCATACCTGTTTAATCCCATACATAATCAATCATTTACATAAAAATTTAAACTTTTTCTTTCATTTACCAAACTTAATATGTGCATGCACAACTCATAACCATAAAACCCCCACACTGGAGCCCTCATCAAATGCTCTAATGGGGTAACATATCATATATTAAGCTTGGTTTACATAAGCATCACTAAACACTTCATTAAAAGATCATGTACCAAAAAGGGATTAACATACACTAGGGCCAAGCACAATTCTATTCTCAATACAATTCTTTTCATTACATCACATTATAACATTTTACAATACATGTCCACATCTAACTATTACATAAAAGATGGCTTCTTTACTCTTGCTGACTTCCTGATCTATCCCGAACCTGCAAACCTGGGGGTGATGGGAACGGGGTGAGCTACTAGAGCCCAGTGAGCAGAATAATAAAACATTGTATTTAAAACATATGATCTCATGGAATGCATCACATCACAAACAATTCACAATCAAGGATGGACTTGTCACCAATAGTCCTCTATATATCCAATAGTGCCAAGGGCGTAGAATGGGCCTCGTCCTGGTCTTTCTCTTAACATAACATAGCATATTATTCCGATAATGCCAGGGGCGTAGAATGGGTCTCGACCTGGACTTTTATACCATACCATACCATACCATATCATCATCATATCATATCATACGAGGACTAAAGGATCATCCAATACCCATCCACATCATCATCATATTATGCAATGCAACATATTCGTGAATTCTAATGCAAACAACCTAATATATCTCATGGCATTCGTGATGCATGAACATGCTCAAAAACTGATTTATTTACTTTGAAACATAAAGAGTTATTCTACTCACCTCAGGCTAGCTCTGAAAAGAAACTGAAGCAGCTATCTCACTGCTGGGGTCCTCGGTTCCTCGAGTCCGAACATACACAGGTGGATTCAAATGAGGAACCAAACATAGACTAACATGACTCTAAACAACTCCCCCAAAACCCCCTAAAACAACATAAAACAATCATAGAAATCATGCAAAGGAAGGCTGAACAGGGCACTTTCAGGGGCAGGTTCAGCGGTCGAAAGTCCCTCCAGAGCCGAAACTCAGTCACTTTCGGCGGCCGAAAGTTCCTTCCAAATACGAAAGTCCAACTTTCGGGGGCAGGGTTCGGCAGCCGAAAGCTTGCCTCCACAGGCAAAAGTCCCTTCCAAATACGAAAGTCCAACTTTCGGGGGCAGGGTTCGGCAGCCGAAAGCTTGCCTCCACAGGCAGGTTCGGCGGCCGAAAGTGCCTTCGGCAGCCGAACCTGAGTTCTTCCAAAGTGGTAGAACTCAGCCTCCTCATGCACATTTTGCCTCCCAAATCATTCAAACATGCATTTAGCTATTCTACAACATGCATACATAAGCAAATAAGCATATAGGGGTCTCAAACTAACCTAAACCCCAACACAAACACATATAGCAACTCATACAACACACATTATCCATAAACTCAACATTAACCTAAACATGCATTTCTACCCCAACACCCCTCAAAACTTGCTTAAAACATACAAGAAAGGTAGGATCGAAGCTTACCTCTTGAAGATTGAGAGGAGAGACGATCCTAACTTGGAGATGGGAGAAATCTAGCTTCTTGGGTCTCCAAGCTCCAAAACTTGATCTTAGCTTCCAAAACTTGATCTTAGCTTCAAAAACTTCAAAAACCAAGCAACCACTTGTTAAAACTTGAAAGATTTGAGGAAGAACATCAAAACCAACCATGGGAGGGTATGGACTCACCTCTGGCCGGAAATGGGGAAGAAAACTCACCCATTTTCGGCCATGGGGCCTTTTATAGGTGGCTGGCCAAACCACCTTCGAAAGCCGAAGATGCCTCTAAAACTCATGCAAGTTCGGCGGCCGAACCTGGATTTCCCTCCATGGTCTTTTTCATTCAAAACTCAATTTCTTTCTTACTTAAAACCTTAAAATACATTAAAATATTTTATGAAAACATGATTTTACCCTTCTAGAGGTTTCCAACATTCGAGATTCTACCGGACGGTAAGAATTCCGATACCGAAGTCTAGCCGGGTATTACACTCATCTTCATGCGTTACGTGACTGTGGGAGTGTTCAATGGCAACAAGCTTATAGACATGGCGACCAAAACCATTCCAGAAGCCCTTTTTGGCTGACACTATAGCCAACTTGCATGATGTTCAGCAGGGATGGTTTTAGGAGCGATTGGAGCCTTTCTTGCCAGCTTCTATGATCCTCTCAATAGCCACCAACAACCAACCTGCTCTACTCTGAGTGAGGATGGATTTTGTTGGAGGTACACAAGTTCATGTTGTTTCACTATAAATTTGGCCTACGCTCTTCTCGCAAATATGGATGATCGGCCTTCTAACGACCTTTAGAAGATAATTTGGCAATGGCATGGACCACAAAGGATACGTACGTTCCTATGGCTAGTTGTCTATGGAAGATTTATGACCAACTCTGAGCGAGCGAAATGACATCTCAACATGGAGAGCAAGTGTCCATTTTGTGATGGGGAAGTTGAATCTCATCTTCATGCATTACATGACTATGAGAGTGTTCAATGGCGAAAAGCTTGTAGACATGGCAAGCAGAACCATTCCAGAAGCCCTTCTGGCTAACATTGTAGCCAACTTGCATGAAGTTTAGTAGGGATGGTTTTGGAAGTGACTGAAGCCTTTCTTGCCAGCTTATGCGCTCCTCTCAATAGCCACCAACAATCCAACCTGCTCTACTGTGAGTGAGGATGGATTTTGTTGGAGGTACACAAGCTCACATTATAAAGTCGGCCACACTCTTCTTGCAGATATGGATGATCGGCCTTCCAGCGACCTCTAAAAGATGATCTGGCGATGGCATGGACCATAAAGGATCCATACGTTCCTATAGCTGGCTGCCCATGGAAGATTTATGACCAACTCTGAGCGAGTGAAACAACATCTCAGCATGGAGAGCAAGTGTCCCTTTTGTGATGGGGAAGTTGAATCACATCTTCATGTGTTACGTGATTGTGAGAGTGTTCAATGGCAATAAGCTTGTAGACATGGCAACCAGAACCATTCCAGAAGCCCTTCTAGTTGACACTGTAGCCAACTTGCATGATGTTCAGTGTAACGACCCGAAAATTGGACCGCTACCGGCGCTAGGATCCGGGTCGACTTAAGGCCGCCGGGACCCGTAGCAAGCCCAACATGTAACCTGTAAACCTGTTTAATCCCATACATGATCCACAATATACATAAAAATTAAAACTTTTCTTTCGTTCATATACTTATGTACCAACCTCAACCTGTGCATGTACTGAACATAATCATAAACATAAACATACTGTAAACTTTGATCCCTCTGTGGAATCTCATCAATGCCCTCAATGGGCGACATAACATGCGTTGAGTTGGTAAAACATAATCATCCATAAACATTAAGATCATGTATCAAAAAGGGATAACAATACACATAGGGTCAAGCACAAACTCTAATCTTCAATATCTTTATACATATCATAACCGATCATACATTACATCATTATACAATTTATCATGTCCACTTTCTATCTATTACAAGACAAGGACTTCATTACTCTTGCCGACCTCCTGGTCTACCCTGTACCTGCAAACCTGGGGGTTAAGGGAGAGGGGTGAGCTACTAGAGCCCAGTGAGCAGAATAATAAAGCATTTAAAACATATGCTATCATGGAATGCATCACATCACAATTAATCATATCAAGGATGAACTTGTCACCATTTAGCCCTCTACATAATCCAATCATGCCAGGGGCGTAGTGCAGGCCACACCTGGTCTTTCTCTTATACATAACATAACATAACATACATAACCAATGGTGCCGGGGGCGTAGTGCAGGCCACACCCGGTCTTTCTCTTACATAGTGCCAGGGGCGTAGTGCAGGCCACACCTGGACTTCCATATCATATCATCACAACATAACATATAAGGGCTAATGGATCATTCAACATTCATCCACATCAACAACATATTATGCAATGCAACATATTCGTGATTTCTAATGCAAAACATCCTAAAATATCACATGGCATCCGTGATGCATGAACATGCTCAAAACTGATTTATTTTCTTGAAACATAAAGAGTTATTCTACTCACCTCTGGCTGAAGCTCTACTGACTCTGAAGTGACTGACTCACTGCTGGGGTCCTCGGTTCCTCGGGTCCGAACCTACACAGGTGGACTCAAATGAGGGACCAAACATACATGAACATAACTCTAAACTACTCCCTAAAAACCCCCTAGAACATCATGAAACAACCATGCAAAACATGCAAAGGAAGGCTGGACAGGGCACTTTCGGCAGCAGGTTCGGCGGCCGAAAGTCCCTCCAGAGCCGAAAGTCAGGCAGGTTCGGCGGCACCTTCGGCGGCCGAAACTCTCAGACAGAGGCGAAACTCATGCATGTTCGGCGGTACTTTCGGCCGCTGAAAGTCCCAGACAGAGACGAAAGTCTCCTTTAGGGGTAGGCTTCGGCAGCCGAAAGGCTTGCCTCCCCAGCCATGTTCGGCGGCCGAAAGTCCTTCGGCTGCCGAAAGTCCTTCGGCTGCCGAAAGTCCTTCGGCTGCCGAACCTAGTTTCTGCCAAAGGGTAGAAACTTGGCTCCTCTATGCACATTTGCCTCAACCTCAAACCATCATGCATTTAGCTCAACCAAAACATGCATACAAGTTCCTAGGGGTCTCAAACTACCCTAAACCCCAACTACAACACATCAAACAACACATCTACAAGCCACACTGTTCAAAACTCATCAAAAACCCATAAACTCAACATAAGCTACACATGCATTTTCTACCCCATGAACTTGCATAAAACTTGTTTAAAACATAATGTAAGCTAGAGATCGACTCTTACCTCTTGAAGATCGAGAGTAGAGGCGATCTAACTTGGAGTTGGGAGAGATTTGAGTTCTTAAACCTCAAAGCTCCAAAACTTGCTCAAAACTGGGAAATCTTCAAAATAAGATGAAAACTTGTGAAAATCGTGAAAGATTTGAAGGAAAAACTCAAAGATTTGTGAGGGATGGTGGAAGGGCTCACCTTGGCCGAAAATGGGGAGAAACCTCGCCCATTTCGGCTAAGGGACTCTTATATAGTGGCTGGCCAGGCCACATTCGGGAGCCGAACGTGCCCCCGTATGCATGCCATGTTCGGCGGCCGAACTTGAGGTTCGGCGGCCGAACCTGGACTTCCCTCACTTATGCCTTCGGGGGCCTAAGGCACACCCGAAATGCATGCATGTTCGGCGGCCGAACTTGAGGTTCGGCGGCCGAACCTGGGTCTTCCTCCAAGATTATTTTCATGCAAAAACTCATTTCCTTTCAACTTAAAAACATCAAATACATTAAAACATTTTATGAAAATATGGTTTTACCCTTCTAGAGGTCTCCGACATCCGAGATTCCACCGGACGGTAGGAATTCCGATACCGGAGTCTAGCCGGATATTACATTCAGCAGGGATGGTTTTGGGAGTGATTGAAGCCTTTCTTACCAGCTTCTGTTGTCCTCTCAATAGCCACCAATAGCTCGACCTGCTCTACTCTGAGTGAGGATGGATTTTTTTTTAGGTACACAAGCTCATGTTGGTTCACTATAAAGTTGGTCTAAGCTCTTCTTGTAGATATGGATGATCGACCTTCTAATGACCTTTGGAAGATGATCTGGCAATGGCATGGACCACAAAGGATCTGTACGCTCCTATGGCTGGCTGCCTGTAGAAGATTTATGACCAACTCTAAATGCATGAAGCGACATCTCAGCATGGAGAGCAAGTGTCCCTTTTGTGATGGGGAAGTTGAGTCTCATCTTCATTCATTTCGTGATTGTGAGAGTGTTCAATGGCGACAAGCTTGTAGACATGGCGACCAGAACCATTCCAAAAGCCCTTCTGGTTGACACTATAGCCAACTTTCATAATGTTCAGCAAGGATGGTTTTGGGAGTGACTAGAGCCTTTCTAGCCAGCTTCTGCGCTCCTTTCAATAGCCACCAATAGCCCAACCTGCTCTACTCTAAGTGAGGATGGATTTTGTTAGAGGTACGCAAGCTCATGTTGTTTCACTATTGTAACAGCCCGGAAATCGAACTGCTACCAGCGCTAGGATCCAAATCGGCTTAAGGCCGTCGGGACCCGTAGCAAACCTGCTGTGAACTCTGTGTACCTGTGAATTTCCATACATGATCATACATTTTCTGTAAAACAATTAAAACTTTTCTCTGTACCAAGGCTTAACCTGTGCATGCACTAACTCTGTTCTGTAAAACCCTACTAGAGCTCTTGACAGGAGCGGTTGTCGAAGCCGGTCAAAAATAACCTTCTTTGGTTATCTATAATTAACAACTGCAGACAGTGAAGGATCGTATCCACAGAGAATTGATTACTTATTTGTTTAACTCAATCAAGACCAAGAGAACTAAATTAAAGCACAAGTGAAAGCAAGTAATCACAACTAGAGCAAAAGTAAAGTGCAAGGAAAGTAAAAGGGGGGTTTTGAGATGATTTGATTAACAACTTGTAACACCCCGAAAATCCGGACCGCTACCGGCGCTAGGATCCAGATCGGCATAAGGCCGCCGGGAACCGTAGCAAGCCTGACATATAACCTGTAAACCTGTTCAACCCCATACATGATCATCCATAACATAAACCTGTAATATTTCTCATATATCAACCAAACATAACCTGTACATAAACATAAACGTGAACATAAACCTCCACTGGAGCCCTCATCAAATGCTCCAATGGGGTATCTCATCATACATAAGTTTGGTTGAAACATAAACATTATAAACATATCTATAGATCATGTATCAAAGGGATAACAATACTCATAGGGTCAATGTAATACCCGGCTAGACTCCGGTATCGGAATTCCTACCGTCCGGTGGAAATTTCGGATGTCAGGAACCTCTAGAAGGGTAAAAACATGTTTTTATAAAATGTTTTCATGTATTTTAATGTTTTAAGTATGAAAATTAAATGAGTTTTTGCATGAAAAGTCTTTGGAGGAAAACCCAGGTTCGGCCGCCGAAAGTCAAGTTCGGCCGCCGAACATGCATGCATTTTGGAGGCACGTTAGGCCCCCGAAAGCATGAGTGAGGGAAGTCCAGGTTCGGCCGCCGAAAGTCAAGTTCGGCCGCCGAACATGGCATGCATGCGGAGGCACTTTCGGCCCCCGAACGTGGCCTGGCCAGCCACCTATAAAAGGGTCACTTAGCCGAAATGGGCGAGCTTTCTCCCATTTTCGGCCACAGCTAGCTTCCGACCTCCCTCTCCACAAATCTTGTGTTCTTTCTCCAAATCTCCTCCATTTTTCTTGAGTTTTAACCTCACATTGCAAGTTTTGAGCATTTAAGACAAGTTTTGGAGCTTTGGGAACTCAGGAGCTCATTTGCTTGGATCTCCGAGTTTAGGTCGTCTCCCTCTCGATCATCAAGAGGTAAGAGCCGATCTTAAGCTCATTGTATGTTTTAAGTAAGTTTTAAGTTGTTTTATGGGATAGAATGGCATGTATAGGGTTGTATGAGTTTTTGAGCAAATGTTATGTTTTTGAACAATGTATGTTGGATATGTATGTTTGAAGTGATGTAGTTGGGGTATATGATAGTTTGAGACCCCTAGGTGTGATGTATAAATGTATGCATGTTTTGGAACAAGTTTATGCATGATTTGAGGTTTTGGGAGGCAAGAGGTTCATGTGAGCCAAGTTTCTGCCCATGTGGGAGAAACCAGGTTCGGCAGCCGAAGGAACTTTCGGCCGCCGAACCCCCTTGTGGAGGCAGCATTCGGCTGCCGAAGCTTGCCCCCGAAAAGAGACTTTCGTCTCTGTCTGGGACTTTCGGCCGCCGAAGGTGTCGCCGAAAGTGCCTGACTTTCGGCTTTGGAGGGACTTTTGGCCGCCGAACCTGCCGCCGAAAGTGCCCTGTTCAGCCATTTCTTGCATGTTTTTATATAATTGTTTTATGATGTTTTAGGGGGTTTTTGGGGAGATGTTTAGAGTTATGTTCATGTATGTTCGGTCCCTCATTTGAGTCCACCTGTGTAGGTTCGGACCCGAGAAATCAGGGACCCCAACAGTGAGATAGCTGCTTCTGAGTCTGTTGAGCTTCAGCTAGAGGTGAGTAGAATAAACTCTTTATGTTTTAAAGTAAATAATAAATGTTTCAGCATGATTCACGCATCATGGATACCATGTGATATGTTAGGGTGTTTGCATTAGAAATCACGAATATGTTGCATTGCATTTTACGTTGTTGATGTGGATGAATGCGGATGATCCATAGTCCTCAATCTATGATATGATTATGTACGGTACGGAATGAAAGACCAGTGGGACCCATTCTACGTTCGCTGGCACCATGTTAAGAGAAAGTCCAGGAAGACCCATTCTACGTCCCTGGCACATTGGAATGTTATGCTATGTTATGTAAGAGAAAGACCAGGACCCATTCTACGTTCTGGCATTATGGAATATGTAGGGGGCTATTGGTGACAAATTCATCCTTATGTGATTTGTTTGTGATGTGTTGCATCTCATGAAAGCATGAAATTTTAATATATGATTTCTCTATTCTGCTCACTGGGCTTTGTAGCTCACCCCTCTCCCCTAACCCCAGATGTGCAGGTATAGGGTAGACCAGGAGGTTAGCCAGAGTTTTGAAGTATGTTTATGTAATAGTTAGATTGTGGGCATGACAATTTGTATTATGATGTAATGTAAGAGATTACAGTATGTTATGTAATGAGGTATATTGAGGTTATAGTTGTGCTTGACCCTATGAGTATTGTTATCCCTTTGATACATGATCTATAGATATGCTTATAATGTTTATGTTTCAACCAAGCTTATGTATGATGAGATACCCCATTGGACCATTTGATAAGGGCTCCAGTGGAGGTTTATGTTCACGTTTATGTTTGTGTACAGGTTATGTTTGGTTGATATATGAGAGTTATTACAGGTTCATGTTATGGATGATCATGTATGGAATTGAACAGGTTTACAGGTTATATGTCAGGCTTGCTACGGTTCCCGGCGGCCTTATGCCGATCTGGATCCTAGCGCCGGTAGCGGTCCGGATTTCCGGGGCGTTACAGAGTGGTATCAGAGCCCTAGGTTCATATGGTCGGACCTAGCGTGTCGGGCTCATAGATGTTATAGAAGGTCAAGCACAATAGGAAAGGTCATGTCCACTAGGATAGGATGTAGAGTCCTGTCTTGAATGATGATGTGATATGCCATGATTATATGCATGTGCATAAATGATATGTTATGTATGCTATGTATGTGATGCGGGTTCATGTGTTTCCACATGAGCCATATGATGCTAATGCTTGTGAGTTATGTGTTGTTTTTCAGAAAACAGGATGAGAGGAACTCGTCGATCTACACGATTGACTGGAGTACCACCTCAGGACGAGGGCACTGATGCCCGTCCTCCAGCATTGCCTAGGGCAATGTCAAGCAGGTCCAGCAGGGACCGAGTAATGAGAGACCCTAGAAGGTCTTTGGATTTGGGCAGAAGCAGATCCGTGAGGGGAACAGTACAGGGGAGAATGTCAGTGGATGTGGAGGATAGTATGGATGTGGATCAGAGGAGGGATGGCGACCTTGGAGTGAGTATGTCAAAAGAGGGCATGGGGGAGTCACAGGGAGGCACTCAGGCCTCGGGGTTTGTTCCACCACCCCAATACCCACCCTTTTCACAGAATCCTGGGTATTCGATGGGAGGAGCATCGGATTACCCTAGCTTTAACCCCTATCCTTCCCACATACCATACCCACCTTACTACCCACCATACACACAATACCCTATGTATCCACCCCCACCCTACCATCCTAATCCGGCAAACCCTACCCCAGGGGATGTTACACCTCCTCCACCACCAGTAGCACCTACTGTCCCGGAAACCCAAATACCTAACCCTAGCTCATCCAGAGGGAGCAAGGTCAAGATGACCGACTACATGAAGCTGGGTGCTCCCCAATATGATAACGGTGATGACCCATTTGTGTATCTGGAGAGGGTCAAGATGATAACAGATGAGATAGGGGCGGACGACAGTAGAGCCATTCAGATGGCTGGGTTCACCCTAAAATGCAAAAAGGCTCGTGAGTGGTTCAAGAGCTATATCAAACCGAGGGCGGACAGTCTTTCATGGGAGGATTTTGCAAATGAGTTTGCAGGATGGGCTTTCCCTGACAGTTCAAGGGAGATGAAAATGATTGAATTTGAACAATTAAGGCAGACGGAGGAGATGAGTGTAGATGAGTACACAGATAGATTTTTGGAGCTGCTGCCGTTTGCAGGGCAAAATCTGGGTACAGATCAGCAGAAGTCAAGGAGGTATATCATGAGGCTTCACTCCAGGTATTCCTCCTTGATTCAGTCAGCAGACAGAGAGAGTTTCCATGCCATAGTTGATATGGCTCGGAGGATGGAGGCTAGTGCAATCATAGAAGGGAAAGTCAGACAGTCAGTGGCACAGCCTTCTGGTTCTAAGACTCCAGGTGGGGGAAGACTAGATCCCTCATCTTTGAGTGCTGCAGCTTCAGGCAGCAAGAGGTGGGGTAATACCACCAAGAAGCCAAAGAAGAACAAGTTTTGGAGCAAGATCAAGTCAGGTCTGGGTTTTGGAGGTGGCTCGAGCTCAGGTGCAGACAATGTAGCATGTGTGAAGTGTGGTAAGCCACACAGGGGAGTGTGCCTTTATGGGTCTAGAGCCTGCTTCAGATGTGGGCAAGAGGGACATGTGGCTCGAGATTGTCCTAGAGCAGCTGTTATGGCACAGTCCCAGCAGACAGGTTCAAGCAGTGTAGCTCAGCCAGTAGCTCCAGCATCAACTCAAGCCAGTGGCAGAGGTAGAGGGAGAGGAGCAGCCTCTTCTTCAGCGGGTTTCAGGGGTGAAGGTCCGTCAGCTCCAGCGAGGATCTTCATAATGACACAGCAAAAGGCTAACACATCCAACACCGTGGTGGCAGGTAATCTCATCATTGGTTGTTCTGATGTGTATGCATTGATGGACCCTGGTGCATCTCATTCTTTCATCGCTCCGAGAGCCGTGCAGAGGTTAGGGTTGATGGTCTCTGAGTTAGAGTGTCCCCTATGGGTCAGTGGACCCAAGTGTGACCCGTCAGTGGCAGAGTCAGTCTGCTAATGTAGTCCAGTTTTTGTGGAGGGAAGATGCATGTCCGCCGACCTTGTGGTTCTAGAGTTGACTGATTTTGACGTCATTCTAGGGCTGGCCCATAAAAGGCGCTCTAGGACACTCCCGAGCTATGTGTCCCTCCTGTCCACATCTGAAACATGTGTTAGTCCCAGCTCGACACACTCCCCTGTGCGGTCTTCCACATCTCTGGCATTCTGTACCATCTGAGCCTGAGCTCGAGCCACCGCCAAATCCCAGACCGGATTTCAACTTGTTCCAAAACTTATTCTTCTTCGGCTTCCTGGTGGTGTTATCTCACCTCTTCTTACCTGAGCTCTGAGAAGAGAAACCTGGTCCTCCTCTGCCTGGGGTCTTAACCCCTGAAGACTGGGTCACTGACTGCTTCACTGACCCCTCAACTATAGCACTTGCCTCCATTCTTCGAGCCATATCCACCACAGTGTGGAAACTTTCTCTCTCAGCTGACTGAATCAACGAGGAGTACCTGGAATGCAGCTTCATAACATACCTCTTGGCTTTCTTCGTATCTGTATCTAGAGCTTGCCCTGAAAAAGGCAATAGCTCCAAGAATTTATCCGTGAACTCCTCTACACCCATATGCTCTGACTGCCTCAGTTGCTCAAACTCAATCATCTTCAGTTCTCTGGAACTGTCTGGAAAAGCCCATCCAGCGAACTCATTCGCAAATTCCTCCCATGTCATACCGTCTAATCTCGGGTCCACATAACACTTGAACCATTCCCGTGCCTTCTTGCACTTTAAAGTGAACCCTGCCATCTGAATGGCCCTGCTGTCACTTGCCCCTAGCTCATCAGTGATTGTCTTCACCACTCTCAGATACTCAAAGGGGTCATCCCCTGACTTGTATTTGGGAGCATCCAGCTTGAGGTAATCTGTCATCTTTACCTTGCTCCCATCTGCTGAGCTAGGTCTAGGAGGTTGAGTAACTGGGGCTGTTGGTTCTGTAGGTGGTGGAGGTGGAGGTGCAGCATTCCCCGAGGTGGGGTTTGCCGGGTTTGGATAGAAGGGTGAGGGTGGATAAGCTGGGTACTGTGTGTAGGGTGGATAGAAAGGTGGATAAGGCATGTAGGTAGGGTAGGGGTTAAAGCTGGAGTAATCCGATGTACCTCCCATCGGATACCCTGAACCCTGTGGGAAGGGTGGATAATGGGGTGGAAAACCATACCCCGAGGCCTGAACGCCTCCCTGAGATTCCCCTGTCCCTTCTTCCTCCATGCTCACATCCAAGTTCCCATCCCTCCTCTGATCCTCTTCTGTAACCTCCCTCACATCGGAAGAACTTCCTCCTCTATCTGTCCCCCTTCTGCTAGCATCAAAAGACCTTCTAGGGTCCCTTGACACTCTCTCTCTGTTGGCTCTACAAGACATTGCCCTAGGCAATGTGGGAGGATGGGCGCTCGTGCCCTCATCCTCAGGTGGCACTCCAGTCAATCGTGCAGATCGACGAGTTCCTCTCATCCTGTTTTCTGAAAACAGTGCACATCATACAAACATTAGCATCATATTGTTCATGTGGGCACACATGAACCCTCATCACATAAACATATCATTCATATCATTAATGCACATGCATAAAGTCATGGCATTTCACATCATCATGCAAGACAGGACTCAACATCCTATCCTAGTGGACATGACCTTCCTATTGTGCTTGACTTTCTATAACATCTATGAGCCCGACACTCTAGGTCCGATCCTATGAACCTAGGGCTCTGATACCATTCTGTAACGACCCGAAAATTGGACCGCTACCGGCGCTAGGATCCAGATCGGCTTAAGGCCGCCGGGACCCGTAGCAAGCCTGACCTATAACCTGTAAACCTGTATAATCCCATACATGATCAACAACATGCTTAAAAATTTAAACTTTTCTTTCATACATCCAACTCAACCTGAACATACATTACATAACCATAATCATGACCCCTCTGTGGGATCTCAACAATGCCCCAATGAGCACTATAACATGAGATGAGTTGGCTTACATCTGTATCATCAAATATCTAAGATCATGCATCAACAAGGGATTTCAATACTCATAGGGTCAAGCACATCTATAACCTCAATATACCTCATTACATAACATACTGTAATCTCTTACATTACATCATAGTACAATTGTCATGTCCACAATCTAACTATTACATAGACATACTTCAAAACTCTGGCTAACCTCCTGGTCTACCCTGTACCTGCACATCTGGGGTTAGGGGAGAGGGGTGAGCTACAAAGCCCAGTGAGCAGAATAGTGAAATCATATAATAAAATTTCATGCTTTCATGAAATGCAACATATCACAACAAATCACATCTCGGATGGTATTGTCACCAATAGTCCTCTACATAGTCCAACTGTGCCGGGACGTAGAATGGGTACAACCGGTCTTTCTCTTAACATAACATATCATACAGTCCAACTGTGCCAGGGACGTAGAATGGGTACAACCTGGACTTCCTCTTACATCGTGCCAGGGACGTAGAATGGGTACAACCTGGACTTCCATACCATATCATGCCATAACATCATCATATCATATGAGGACTAAAGGATCATCCAATGACCAATCCACATCAACATCATAAATGCAATGCAACATATTCGTGAATACTAATGCAAACAACCTACTATATCTCATGGCATTCATGATGCATGGATCATGCTCAAAATTCATACTTCATTTATTTTTAAAACTTTAAGGTTTATTCCACTCACCTCTGGCTAGCTCTGACAAACTCTGTAGCAGCTGGCTCACTGTTGGGGTCCTCGGTTCCTCGAGTCCGAACCTACACAGGTGGACTCCAATGAGGGACCAATCATACATAAACATAACTCTAATATACTCCCCAAAAACCCCTAAAACATCATAAAACAACTACATAAAAACATGCAAGAAATGGCTGGACAGGGCACTTTCGGCGGCAAGTTCGGCGGCCGAAAGTCCCTCCAGAGCCGAAAGTCAGGCAGGTTCGGCGGCACCTTCGGCGGCCGAAACTCCCAGACAGAGGCGAAACTCATGCATGTTCGGCGGCACCTTCGGCGGCCGAAAGTCCCAGACAGAGACGAAAGTCTCTTTTCGGGGGCAACTTCGGCAGCCGAAAGGCCTGCCTCCCCAGCCATGTTCGGCGGCCGAAAGCTCCTTCGGCTGCCGAACCTGGTTTCTGCCAAAGGGCAGAAACTTGGCTCTTTTATGCACATTTGCCTCCCAAAACCTCAAATCATGCATATAGTTCAACTAAAACATGCATACAAGTTCCTAGGGGTCCCAAACAATCAAATACCCCAACTACAACACTTCAAACACACAAAATCAGCATACATTGTTCATCAAAACATCAAAACCCATAAACTCATCAACAAGCCCTAACATGCATCTCTACCCATAAAACAACTTAACGCTTGTTTAAAACACATAACAAGGGTGGATCCGAGCTTACCTCTTGAAGAAACGAGAGGAAAGACGATCCTAGCTTGGAGATGGAGAGATTGAGCTCCTTGAACCTCCAAGTACCCAAAACTTGCTCTTTACTCACAGATCTTCAAAACAGAAGTTAAAACCCGTGAAAATCATGGAAGATCTAAGGAAAACACTCAAGATCGAGGGAGGGGTGGCGGAGGCTCACCTTGGCCAATAACGGGGAAGAAAAAGCTCGCCCGTGCGGACCTAAGGGACCCTTTTATAGGTGGCTGGCCAGGCCACGTTCGGGGGCCGAATGTGCCTCCGCATGCATGCCATGTTCGGCAGCCGAACTTGACTTTCGGCGGCCGAACCTGGACTTCCCTCACTCATGCTTTCGGGGGCCTAACATGCCTCCAAAACGCATGCATGTTCGGCGGCCGAACTTGACTTTCAGCGGCCGAACCTGGGTTTTCCTCCAAAGACTTTTCATGTAAAAACTCATTAAATTTTCATACTTAAAACCATGAAATACCTTAAAACATTTTATGAAAACATGATTCTACCCTACTAGAGGCTTCCGACATCCGAGATTCCACCGGACGGTAGGAATTCCGATACCGGAGTCTAGCCGGGTATTACAGTTCTGGTTGAGGAGCATCTCATTCTTGGGACATGTAGTGTCAGAGAATGGAATAGAGGTAGACCCCAAGAAAGTAGAGGCTGTGACTAACTGGCCTAGACCCACCTCAGTGACAGAAATCAGAAGTTTCCTGGGTTTGGCTGGTTATTACAGGAGGTTCGTTCAGGACTTCTCAAAGATTGCAGCTCCTCTAACCAGATTGACTAGAAAGAACCAGAGGTTCGTGTGGACCGACCAATGTGAGGAAAGCTTTGAGGAGCTCAAGAAGAGGTTGACTTCAGCACCAGTGTTAGCTCTGCCAACTAGCAATGAGGACTTCACAGTGTTCTGTGATGCATCCAGAGTAGGCTTGGGTTGTGTGTTGATGCAGAATGGTAAGGTGATCGCTTATGCTTCTAGACAGCTGAAGAGGCATGAGTTGAATTACCCCACACACGATCTTGAGATGGCAGCGGTTATCTTTGCACTCAAGATGTGGAGGCACTACCTCTATGGGGTAAAATGTGAGATCTTTACAGATCATAAGAGCCTGCAGCACATCTTGAGCCAGAGAGAGCTGAATTTGAGACAGAGGAGGTGGGTAGAACTGCTCAGTGACTATGATTGCAAAATCCAGTACCATCCGGGTAAGGCTAATGTAGTAGCTGACGCCTTAAGCCGGAAATCACTTGGCAGTCTATCCCACATCACGGCAGAGAGGAGACCGGTGGTGAAGGAGTTTTACAAGCTCATTAATGAAGGTCTACAGTTGGAGTTGTCTGGTACAGGTACTTTGATTGCACAGATGAGAGTGACACCCGTGTTTCTGGAGCAGGTGGCTCAGAAACAGCATGAGGACCCAGAGCTAGTGAAGATTGCTAGGACTGTTCAGTCGGGCAAAGATAGTGAGTTTAGATTTGACAGTAAGGGGATCCTCCGCTATGGGAGTAGATTATGTGTACCGGATGACATAGGGCTAAAGGGGGACATTATGAGAGAGGCTCATAATGCCAGGTACAGCGTTCACCTCGGAGCCACCAAGATGTATCAGGATCTGAAGAGGGTGTATTGGTGGCCAGCTATGAAAAAGGAAGTGGCACAGTTTGTGTCAGCCTGCGAAGTATGTCAGAGGGTGAAGCTGGAACATCAGAAGCCGGCTGGAATGTTGAACCCGCTACCTATTCCAGAATGGAAATGGGAGAATATAGCTATGGACTTCGTAGTGGGGTTACCGGCAGCGTCCAACAGATTGGACTCCATATGGGTGATTGTGGACAGACTCACTAAATCTGCTCACTTCATCCCTGTCAGGAGCGGCTACTCTGTGGACAAGTTGGCGCAGGTATATGTGGATGAGATTGTCAGGCTGCATGGGGTCCCTGTTTCAATAGTGTCTGATAGAGGGCCCCAGTTCACCTCTAGGTTTTGGCGGAGTCTACAGAGTGCTATGGGTACTAGGTTAGATTTCAGTACTGCCTTCCATCCCCAGACTGATGGACAGTCAGAGAGGACCATCCAGACAATAGAAGATATGCTCAGAATGTGTGTGCTAGATTTTGGCGGTTCTTGGAGGCAACATCTACCCTTAGTAGAGTTCGCCTACAATAACAGCTATCATGCTAGCATTGGGATGGCTCCATATGAAGCTTTGTATGGGAGGAAGTGCAGGTCACCCATCTGTTGGGAAGAAGTAGGAGAGAAGGCCTTGGCAGGGCCTGAGTTAGTAGAGATCACCAGCAGGGTGGTACCCATCATCAGAGAAAGGATCAAGACTGCTTCAAGCAGGCAGAAGAGTTATGCAGACATCCGCAGGAAACAGGTAGAGTTTCAGGAGGGGGATCTAGTATGCTCAAGGTGTCTCCAATGAAAGGGGTGGTTCGGTTTGGTAAGAAAGGTAAGCTAGCTCCACGATACATCGGACCCTTTGAAGTCTTGCAAAAGATTGGGAATGTATCGTACAAGCTGGACTTGCCTGCTTCTATGGAGAGGATCCATCCGGTTTTTCATGTTTCCATGTTAAGAAAGTTCTTGTCGGATCCGGGCAAGGTTCTTAGCGAGCCTGATGTGGAGTGTAATACCCGGCTAAATCCGGCATCGGAATTTCTACCATCCGGTGAAATTCAGGGATGTCAGAGAGTTCTCGACGGGTAGAGTGAAGGTTTTCTAAAATATTTTCAAGTAGTTTAAAGGTTTAGGGTAGAAAACGAGTTGAGTTTTGTGGAGAATTGGCCAAAGGAGTTTCTGTCATGTTCGGCCCCCGAAGGTTAAGTTCGGCCGCCGAAAGTGCCCAATGTTCGGCCCCCGAAGGTTATGTTCGGCCCCCGAACGTTGCATGGTTTTGCATGCAGTTTCGGCAGCCGAAGCTGAGTTGGCCAGCCAATGTGTGGGCACTCCTTAGTCATTGATTTGGGACAGATGTTACCTCCAAATCTTCCTAGAGGTTATGCCACGTCTCCCATGACTCATCTATAAGCTTTTCATCACTCATGCACAGGTTTGAGGGTGGTAAAGTGTTTAGAACGGTTTGAAACAAAAGAAGAGAGTTTTGGTGTGTTGGTGAAGGAAAAGAGGTGTTGGTGCATAGCTTGGTGTTCAGGTTGTCCAGCTTCTGATTTCAGGAGGTAAGGGAAGTCTTTATACTTGTTTTAATGATTTCTAATAGCTTTTTAAGAGGTTAAGGGTAGAGTTATGGTTATAGGTTTAGTTGTGATGTTTTAATGGTTTATGCATGATTATGTGTTATGTGTGTTGTTGGGGTTGATAGGTAGTTTTGGACCCCTTGGAGCATATACTTGAGTATATGTAAGTTGAGGTTTGGAGTTATGCATGGTTAGAGAGGAGGAAAAGATGAAGGAGCTAGGTTGCGGAAGACGCTGAGTTCTTAAAGAACTCAGGTTCGGCAGCCGAAGAAGGATTCGGCCGCCGAACCCCTTGCATGGTGGCTTAGACTGCCACAGCTTACCCCTGAGTGCCTTGAGGTTCGGCTCTGTTTAGGGGATTCGGCCTCCGAAAGTAGCCCCCGAAAGGGTTCGGCCGCCGAAAGAGGATATTCGGCCGCCGAAGGTACTTGAGTTTCGGCTCTGTTCAGGACATTCGGCCGCCGAACCTGCAGCCGAATGTGTTCTGTCTAGCCTTCTTTTGCATGCTTTGTGTGATTGTTTTTAGAGGGTCAGAAGGGATTATGGGGATTTGTTTAAGAGTTATTCAAAGTATGTGTGACACCTCATTCGAGTCCATTTGTGTAGGATTGGACCCGAGAGTTCGAGGAGGTCATCAGAGTTAGAGATCTCAGAGTCAATACAGTATCTGCCAGAAGAGCAGAGGTGAGTGGAACTAAACTGAATATTTTATTTTGAGAAATGACACGAATCTAGCATGATCCATGCATCATAAAATGCCATGTTATGTATTAGGTTGTATTGCATTAGATTCCACGAATATGCTGCATTGCATAAGCTGATATTTGTGTGGATGACTATTGGATGATCCTTAGCCCTTGATAGAGCACAGATACAGAGTTATGGCATGAGATAGCCATACCAGGTCGCCCCTGGGTAGTCCAGGTCGCTCCTGGTACTAAGAGTTAGACAGTTTGACCTGACTCAGATAGAGAAGTCCAGGTGAGGCCTAATCGCCCCTGGCACAGTTGGTCTTGTGATGGAGTCAGGTAAGAGAAGTCCAGGTGAGGCCTAATCGCCCCTGGCAAGTTGGACATATTACTATATGTATACAGGAAAGGGCTATTGGTGACACATTCATCCTTGAGATGATATGTTTGTGATGTGATGCATTTCATGAGAGCATGTACTTAATGAACTGTGTTTAGTGTTCCTCCTCACTGGGCTCTAGAGCTCATCCCACTCCCTTAACCCCAGTTTTGCAGGTTCTGAGATAGCTATGGGAAATCAAAGTCAGCAAGAGTACAGAGGAAAGTTATGCATGAATGTATGTTGTAATAGCATAGTGGACATGCTGTAATTCAAAGAATAGGTGTGATGTACTCTATAGATATGTATTGGCATATACTGTGCTTTCCCTAGTGTTTTTACTGTTGTGTGATGTATGCTTAATCCCCTGTACATGAATCCTGTGTTACGTTTCTTGATGAGAAATGTGTGAGTTAGGCTTAATGTATGGCTTCGATGAGATACCAGTGGAATGTGTTACAGATTAAAAGGGTTTCATTCCCATGACCCACAGCAGATAGTAGTCCCTGGTATAGGCCCTGAGGGCCATTTCATATTGACATATCTGAGTAGCAGCAGTTAAGCCTACAGAGTTTTACAGGATTGTTGAGTCGTTTTGTATCATGTATGGGATTTATCAGGTACACAGAGAGTATAGTTGGCTGACTACGGGTCCCGGCGGCCTTAAGCCGATCTGGATCCTAGTGCCAGTGATGGTTCGGACCGTTACTGAGGGGTACCGGTTTCCGGGTCATTACATGGAGATCCAAGAGGATCTCACTGTAATACCCGGCTAGACTCCGGTATCGGAATTCCTACCGTCCGGTGGAATCTCGGATGTCGGAAGCCTCTAGTAGGGTAAAACCATGTTTTTATAAAATATTTTAATGTGTTTTATGTTTTAAGTATGAAAGAAAATGAGTTTTTGCATGAAAATAGCTTTGGAGGAAAACTCAGGTTCGGCCGCCGAACATGCATGCGTTGCGGGTGTGCTTTAGGCCCCCGAAGGGCAAAAGTGAGGGAAGTCCAGGTTCGGCCGCCGAACCTCAAGTTCGGCCGCCGAACATGGCATGCATGCGGAGGCACATTCGGCCCCCGAACGTGGTCTGGCCAGCCACTATAAAAGGGTCCCTTAGCCGAAAACGGGCGAGCTTTTTCCCCATTTTCGGCCAAGGTGAGCTCTCCGCCGCCCCTCACCAATCCTGGATGTTCTTCCTCTAAATCTTTCAAGATTTTCACTTATTTTAACTTTGTTTTGAAGATTTGAGCTTTTGAGCAAAGTTTTTGGAGCTTGGAGGTCCAAGAACCCAATCTCTCCCAACTTCGAGTTTAGGTCGTTTCTCTCTCGATCTTCAAGAGGTAAGAGCCGATCCTAAGCTCATTTCATGTTTAAAGTAAGTTTTAAGTAGATCTATGGGTTAGAATGCATGTTTAGGTTATGGTTATGTTTATGGGTATAAATGTATGTTCATGGGTATAAATGTATGTTCATGAACAATGTGGATGCTTGATGTGTTGTAGATGGGGTTTATGATGGTTTGAGACCCCTAGGAACATGTATGCTTGTGTATGTGTGTTGTAGAATAGGTTTGATGCATGTTTGTAAGGTTTGGAGGCGAAATGTGCAAAGGGAGCCAAGTTTCTGCCCTTTGGCAGAAACCAGGTTCGGCAGCCGAAGGAACTTTCGGCCGCCGAACATGCTTGTGGAGGCAGCCTTCGGCTGCCGAAGCTTGCCCCAGAAAGGAGACTTTCGTCTCTGTCTGGCAGTTTCAGCCGCCGAAAGTGCCGCCGAACATGCATGAGTTTCGTCTCTGTCTGGGAGTTTCGGCCGCCGAAGGTGCCGCCGAACCTGCCTGACTTTCGGCTCTGGAGGGACTTTCGGCTCTGGAGGGACTTTCGGCCGCCGAACCTGCCGCCGAAAGTGGCCTCCTTTGTATGTTTTTCTATGGTTGTTCCATGATGTTTTAGGGGGTTTTTGGGGAGTAGTTTAGAGATATGTTCCAGTATGTTTGGTCCCTCATTTGAGTCCACCTGTGTAGGTTCGGACCCGAGGAACCGAGGACCCCAGCAGTGAGTCCAGCTGCTTCGGTGTTGTCAGAGTCAGCCAGAGGTGAGTGGAACTAAACTTAATCTTTTAAATTGAGAAATTAAATGTTTTATCATGTTTCATGCATCATGATTATGCAATAGGATGATTGCATTAGTTTTCACGAATATGCCGCATTGCATCGATTGTTGTTGATGTGGGTGAATGTTGGATGACCCAATTAGTCCATGACAGGAAGACCAGGACCCCATTCTATGGCCTAGCACAGAGCAAGGAAAGACCAGGACCCCATTCTACGGCCTGGCACGGTTATGGGACTCGAAGACCAGGAGCCTAGAGGAGGCCCTGGGATAATGGTAAGTAATGTATGTATGACAGGAAGACCAGGACCCCATGCTACAGCCTGGCACAGAGTTAGCTTGGACTAATTGGTGACAAGTTCACCCAACCCTTATATGAATTGTCTGTGTTATGATGCATTTCATAGAGCATAGTGTTAATATGTTTCATAGTTCTACTCACTGGGCTTTTAGCTCACCCCTCTCCCTTTACCCCCAGGCTTGCAGGTACAGTATAGCGCAGGAGTCCGGATAGAGTAAAGAAGTCATGGTTATGTAATAGCTAGAAATGGACATGATCAAATTGTAATGTAATGTCTTAATCAGTATAGTTATGTAATGAGATGATGTTTATGGATGTTAGATGTGTGCTTGACCATAGATTGTTGTTATCCCTTTTATACATGATCTTAGAGACTTTTATGATGTTTATGTAAACCAACTCAACATATGTTATGTCACCCATTGGGGGCATTGATGAGATCCCACAGAGGGATCAATGTTATGTTAATGTATATGCACAGGTTGAGTTTGGTTTATGTATTTGGAAAGAAAAGTTTTAATTTTTATGTATGTTGTTGATCATGTATGGGATTATACAGGTTTACAGGTTATATGTCAGGCTTGCTACGGGTCCCGGCGGCCTTAAGCCGATCTGGATCCTAGCGCCGGTAGCGGTCCGATTTTTGGGTCGTTACAGAATGGTATCAGAGCCCTAGGTTCATATGGTCGGACCTAGAGTGTCGGGCTCATAGATGTTATAGAAGGTCAAGCACAATAGGAAAGATCATGTCCACTAGGATAGGATGTGGAGTCCTGTCTTGTATGATGATGTGAAATGCCATGATATTATGCATGTGCATTAATGATATGCTATGATATGTGATGTATGTGATGCGGGTTCATGTGTGCCCACATGAACCATATTATGCTAATGTTTGTTTGTGCTATGTGCACTGTTTTTCAGAAAACAGGATGAGAGGAACTCGTCGATCTGCACGATTGACTGGAGTACCACCTGAGGATGAGGGCACGAGCGCCCATCCTCCAGCATTGCCTAGGGCAATGTCTAGTAGGTCTAGCAGAGAAAGAGCAGCAAGAGACCCTAGAAGGTCTCTGGATCTGGGTAGAAGCAGATCAGTCAGAGGAACAGTTCAGGGAGGAATGTCTGAGGGCATGGGGGATTATATGGATGTAGAGCAGAGGAGGGATGGCAGTCTGGGAGTTAGCATGTCAGAGGAAGGTATGGGAGAGTCCCAAGGAGGCACTCAGGCCTCGGGATTTGTTCAGCCACCCCACTACCCACACTTCTCACAACACCCCGGGTATTCGATGGGAGGTACATCGGATTACCCTAGCTTTACCCCTTATCCCACACAGATGCCATACCCACCTTACTACCCACCATACTCTCAGTACCCAATGTATCCACCTCCACCTTACTATCCAAATCCAGAAAACCCTACCTCCGAAAATGTTACACCACCTCCACCACCTACAGAACCAGCAGCCCCAGTTGCTCAGCCATCTAGACCTAGCTCAGCCAGTGAGAGCAAGGTTAAGATGACTGACTACATGAAATTGGGTGCTCCTCAGTATGAAAAAGGGGATGACCCATTTGTGTATCTCGAATGGGTTAAAGTGATCACAGAGGAGATTGGGGCTGATGACAGTAGAGCCATTCAGATGGCTAGGTTCACGCTTAAATGCAAGAAGGCACGAGAGTGGTTCAAGAATTATGTGAACCCGAGAGTGGAAAGCATGTCTTGGGAAGAGTTTGCAAACGAGTTTGCAGGATGGGCTTTTCCCGATAGTTCAAGGGAGCTGAAGATGATAGAGTTTGAACAGTTGAGGCAGACGGATGAAATGAGTATAGAGGAGTACACCGACAGATTTTTAGAGCTGTTGCCTTTTGCTGGGCAGAGTCTGGATACAGATTCGAAGAAGTCAAGGAGGTATGTTATGAAACTTCATTCCAGGTATTCCTCCTTGATTCAGTCTGTGGACAGAGAGAGCTTCCATGCCATAGTAGATATGGCCAGGAAAATGGAGGCCAGTGCCATTGTTCAGGGGACAGTTAAGCAGTCAGTGGCACAGTCTTCCGATTCTAAAACTCCGGGTGGGGGAAGATTAGATCCCTCTACTCTGAGTGCAGCAGCTTCAGGCAGTAAGAGATGGGGTAAGCCCAAGGGTAAGAAGAATAAGTTCTGGAGTAAAGTTAAGTCTAGTCTGGGATTTGGAAGTGGCTCAAGCTCTGGTGCGGATAATGCAGTTTGTGCGAGGTGTGGTAGGCCACACAAGGGAGTATGTCGGTTTGGGACGAACGCCTGTTTCAGATGTGGTCAGGAGGGGCATATGGCTCGAGATTGTCCAAGAGCAGTCCCGATGGCTCAGTCCCAACAGACAGCTTCAGGCAGTGTAGCGCAGCCAGCAGCTCCAGCCATGACTCAGGCCAGTGGCAGAGGTAGAGGGAGAGGGGCAGCCTCTTCTTCAACGGGTTTCAGAGGTGAAGGTCCATCAGCTCCAGCACGGATCTTCACAATGACACAGCAGGAGGCAGATGCATCTAACACCGTGGTGGCAGGTAAGTTAATCATTGGTTGTTCAGATGTGTATGCCTTGATGGACCCTGGTGCATCTCATTCTTTTATTGCTCCGAGAGCCGTGGGGAGGTTAGGTCTGATGACTTCTGGGTTAGAGTGTCCTCTCTGGGTCAGTGGACCCAAGTGTGATCCATCAGTGGCAGAGTCAGTCTGCCAGTGTAGTCCTGTGTTTGTTGAGGGAAGATGCTTGTCCGCCGACCTAGTGGTTCTAGATTTGACAGATTTTGACGTCATTCTAGGGATGGACTGGTTATCTACCCATGGTGCTACCTTGGACTGCAGGGACAAGGTAGTCAGGTTCAGAGGTCAGGATGGGTCTGAGGTTGTCTTCAGAGGAGACAGGAGGGGTACACCTAGAGGTCTGATATCAGCTCTTCAGGCTCGTAGGTTGCTCAGGAGGGGATGTCAGGGGTATTTGGCTCATGTGAGAGAGCTTAGCAGTCAGGTTAGAGAGCCCGCCTCGGTGCCAATGGTTAGAGAGTTCTTAGATGTGTTCCCAGACGAGCTGCCAGGTTTACCACCTGCTAGGGAGATAGAGTTCGAGATAGAACTGATGCCTGGAACCCGACCGATCTCTATCCCTCCCTACAGGATGGCGCCAGCAGAATTGAAAGAGTTGAAGGAGCAGTTGCAGGAGCTGGTAGACAAGGGCTTCATCCGACCGAGTACCTCGCCCTGGGGTGCTCCAGTCTTGTTTGTGAGAAAGAAGGATGGATCCCTTAGACTTTGTATCGACTACAGGCAGTTGAACAAAGTCACTACCAAGAACAAGTACCCATTGCCAAGGATCGACGATCTATTCGACCAGCTAGCAGGAGCGAGTTGTTTCTCCAAAATAGATCTGAGATCGGGGTACCACCAGCTGAGGATCAGAGATGATGATGTGCTAAAGACGGCTTTCAGGACCAGATATGGGCATTTTGAGTTCCTTGTGATGTCGTTCGAGTTAATCAACGCCCCTGCAGCATTCATGGATCTCATGAACAGAGTGTTTAGCCAGTACCTGGATCACTTTGTTATTGTCTTCATAGATGATATCTTAGTGTATTCCAGGAATGCAGAGGAGCATGCCCATCATCTGAGGTTGGTTCTACAGACCTTGAGGGAACATGGCTTGTATGCCAAGTTCTCTAAGTGTGAGTTCTGGCTGAGGAGCATTTCGTTCTTGGGGCATGTAGTGTCAGAGAATGGGATAGAGGTGGACCCCAAGAAGACAGAAACTGTGGCTAACTGGCCTAGACCCACTTCAGTGACAGAGATTAGAAGTTTCTTGGGTCTAGCGGGTTACTACAGGAGGTTCGTCCAGGACTTCTCGAAAATAGCAGCTCCCCTGACCAGACTAACCAGGAAGAATCAGAAGTTTGTGTGGACCGACCAGTGCGAAGAGAGTTTTGAAGAGCTTAAGAAGAGGTTGACGTCGGCACCAGTGTTAGCTTTGCCAGCTAGCAATGAGGACTTCACGGTTTTCTGTGATGCATCCCGAGTGGGACTGGGTTGTGTGCTTATGCAGAATGAAAGGGTGATTGCTTATGCTTCTAGGCAGCTAAAGAAGCATGAGTTGAATTACCCCACACATGACCTGGAAATGGCAGCAGTTATCTTTGCACTCAAGATGTGGAGGCATTACCTTTACGGTGTTAAATGTGAGATCTTCACAGATCATAAAAGCCTGCAGTACATCTTGAGTCAAAGAGATTTGAATTTGAGACAGAGAAGATGGATAGAGCTGCTGAGTGACTATGATTGCAAGATTCAGTATCATCCGGGTAAGGCGAATGTCGTGGCAGACGCCCTAAGCCGGAAGTCACTAGGCAGTCTATCCCACATCACGGCAGAGAGGAGACCAGTGGTGAAGGAGTTTTACAAGCTCATTGATGAAGGTCTTCAATTGGAGTTGTCTGGTACAGGTGCTTTGGGTGCTCAGATGAGAGTGACACCCGTGTTTCTGGAGTAGGTGGCTCAGAAACAGCATGAGGACCCAGAGTTAGTGAAGATTGCCAGGACTGTTCAGTCAGGCAAGGACAGTGAGTTCAGATTCGACAATAAGGGGATCCTCCGCTATGGGAGTCGATTGTGTGTACCAGATGACATAGGGCTAAAAGGGGACATTATGAGAGAGGCTCATAATGCGAGATACAGCGTTCACCCCGGAGCCACCAAGATGTATCAAGATCTGAAGAAAGTTTATTGGTGGCCAGCTATGAAGAGAGAAGTGGCACAGTTTGTGTCAGCCTGCGAAGTGTGTCAAAGGGTGAAGCTGGAACATCAGAAGCCGGCTGGAATGCTTAACCCGCTACCTATTCCAGAGTGGAAATGGGAGAATATAGCTATGGATTTCGTAGTGGGGTTACCGGCGACGTCCAACAGATTGGACTCCATATGGGTGATTGTGGACAGACTCACCAAATCTGCTCACTTCATCCCTGTCAGGAGTGGCTATTCTGTGGACAAGTTGGCGCAGGTGTATGTTGATGAGATAGTCAGACTGCATGGGGTTCCTGTTTCTATAGTATCAGATAGAGGACCCCAGTTCACCTCCAGGTTTTGGCGGAGTCTGCAGGATGCCATGGGTACCAGGTTGGATTTCAGTACTGCCTTCCATCCACAGACAGACGAACAGTCAGAGAGGACCATCCAGACCATAGAAGATATGCTAAGAATGTGTGTGCTGGACTTTGGCGGTTCTTGGAGGCAGCATCTACCTTTGGTGGAGTTTGCCTACAATAACAGCCATCATGCTAGCATCGGGATGGCTCCATATGAAGTTTTATATGGAAGGAAGTGCAGGTCACCTGTTTGCTGGGAAGAAGTTGGAGAAAAGGCCTTGGCAGGGCCTGAGCTAGTAGAGATCACCAGCAGGGTGGTACCCTTAATCAGAGAAAGAATCAAGACGGCTACAAGCAGACAAAAGAGTTATGCAGACATCCGCAGAAGGCAAGTAGAGTTTCAGGAGGGGGATCTGGTATTGCTCAAGGTGTCTCCAATGAAAGGAGTGGTTCGCTTTGGGAAGAAAGGTAAACTAGCCCCACGATACATCAGACCCTTTGAAGTCTTGCAAAAGATTGGGAATGTGTCGTACAAGCTAGATTTGCCTGCTTCAATGGGAAGAATCCATCCGGTTTTCCATGTTTCAATGTTGAGGAAGTTTGTGTCAGATCCGGGCAAGGTTCTTAGTGAGCCTGATGTGAAGATCCAAGAGGATCTCACCTATGTTGAGCAGCCAGTGCGGATCATAGACACTCAGATCAGGAAGCTAAGAAACAAGGAAATCCCGATGGTGAAAGTCCTTTGGAACCACCACAATCTGGAAGAATGCACTTGGGAGACACGGGAGTCTATGCTCCGGCAATATCCTCATCTCTTTTAAGCTTAGTCTCTATGTGTTTTATGTGTATGATATGTTGTGATGACTCTATGCATGTGCTAGTTGAGGAACATTCGGGGACGAATGTTCTTAAGGGGGGAGAATGTAATACCCGGCTAGATTCCGGTATCAGAATTCCTACCGTCCGGTGGAATCTCGGATGTCGGAAGCCTCTAGTAGGGTAAAACCATGTTTTTATAAAATATTTTAATGTGTTTTATGTTTTAAGTATGAAAGAAAATGAGTTTTTGCATGAAAATAGCTTTGGAGGAAAACTCAGGTTCGGCCGCCGAACATGCATGCGTTGCGGGTGTGCTTTAGGCCCCCGAAGGGCAAAAGTGAGGGAAGTCCAGGTTCGGCCGCCGAACCTCAAGTTCGGCCGCCGAACATGGCATGCATGCGGAGGCACATTCGGCCCCCGAACGTGGTCTGGCCAGCCACTATAAAAGGGTCCCTTAGCCGAAAACGGGCGAGCTTTTTCCCCATTTTCGGCCAAGGTGAGCTCTCCGCCGCCCCTCACCAATCCTGGATGTTCTTCCTCTAAATCTTTCAAGATTTTCACTTATTTTAACTTTGTTTTGAAGATTTGAGCTTTTGAGCAAAGTTTTTGGAGCTTGGAGGTCCAAGAACCCAATCTCTCCCAACTTCGAGTTTAGGTCGTTTCTCTCTCGATCTTCAAGAGGTAAGAGCCGATCCTAAGCTCATTTCATGTTTAAAGTAAGTTTTAAGTAGATCTATGGGTTAGAATGCATGTTTAGGTTATGGTTATGTTTATGGGTATAAATGTATGTTCATGGGTATAAATGTATGTTCATGAACAATGTGGATGCTTGATGTGTTGTAGATGGGGTTTATGATGGTTTGAGACCCCTAGGAACATGTATGCTTGTGTATGTGTGTTGTAGAATAGGTTTGATGCATGTTTGTAAGGTTTGGAGGCGAAATGTGCAAAGGGAGCCAAGTTTCTGCCCTTTGGCAGAAACCAGGTTCGGCAGCCGAAGGAACTTTCGGCCGCCGAACATGCTTGTGGAGGCAGCCTTCGGCTGCCGAAGCTTGCCCCAGAAAGGAGACTTTCGTCTCTGTCTGGCAGTTTCGGCCGCCGAAAGTGCCGCCGAACATGCATGAGTTTCGTCTCTGTCTGGGAGTTTCGGCCGCCGAAGGTGCCGCCGAACCTGCCTGACTTTCGGCTCTGGAGGGACTTTCGGCCGCCGAACCTGCCGCCGAAAGTGGCCTCCTTTGCATGTTTTTCTATGGTTGTTCCATGATGTTTTAGGGGGTTTTTGGGGAGTAGTTTAGAGATATGTTCCAGTATGTTTGGTCCCTCATTTGAGTCCACCTGTGTAGGTTCGGACCCGAGGAACCGAGGACCCCAGCAGTGAGTCCAGCTGCTTCGGTGTTGTCAGAGTCAGCCAGAGGTGAGTGGAACTAAACTTAATCTTTTAAATTGAGAAATTAAATGTTTTATCATGTTTCATGCATCATGATTATGCAATAGGATGATTGCATTAGTTTTCACGAATATGCCGCATTGCATCGATTGTTGTTGATGTGGGTGAATGTTGGATGACCCAATTAGTCCATGACAGGAAGACCAGGACCCCATTCTACGGCCTGGCACAGAGCAAGGAAAGACCAGGACCCCATTCTACGGCCTGGCACGGTTATGGGACTCGAAGACCAGGAGCCTAGAGGAGGCCCTGGGATAATGGTAAGTAATGTATGTATGACAGGAAGACCAGGACCCCATGCTACGGCCTGGCACAGAGTTAGCTTGGACTAATTGGTGACAAGTTCACCCAACCCTTATATGAATTGTCTGTGTTATGATGCATTTCATAGAGCATAGTGTTAATATGTTTCATAGTTCTACTCACTGGGCTTTTAGCTCCCCCCTCTCCCTTTACCCCCAGGCTTGCAGGTACAGTATAGCGCAGGAGTCCGGATAGAGTAAAGAAGTCATGGTTATGTAATAACTAGAAATGGACATGATCAAATTGTAATGTAATGTCTTAATCAGTATAGTTATGTAATGAGATGATGTTTATGGATGTTAGATGTGTGCTTGACCATAGATTGTTGTTATCCCTTTTATACATGATCTTAGAGACTTTTATGATGTTTATGTAAACCAACTCAACATATGTTATGTCACCCATTGGGGGCATTGATGAGATCCCACAGAGGGATCAATGTTATGTTAATGTATATGCACAGGTTGAGTTTGGTTGATGTATTTGGAAAGAAAAGTTTTAATTTTTATGTATGTTGTTGATCATGTATGGGATTATACAGGTTTACAGGTTATATGTCAGGCTTGCTACGGGTCCCGGCGGCCTTAAGCCGATCTGGATCCTAGCGCCGGTAGCGGTCCGATTTTCGAGTCGTTACACTCACCTATATAGAGCAGCTAGTGCGGATTCTTGACACTCAGATCAGAAAGTTGAGGAACAAGGAAATCCCGATGGTGAAAGTTCTTTGGAATCACCACAACATCGAGGAGTGTACCTGGGAGACACGGGAGTCCATGCTCCAGCAATATCCCCATCTCTTTTAAGGTGAGATCTTTATGTGTTTATACATGTATGTTATGTTATTTGCTATGCATGTGCTAGTTGTGGAACATTCGAGGACGAATGTTCTTAAGGGGGGGAGAATGTAATACCCGGCTAGACTCCGATATCGGAATTCCTACCGTCCGGTGGAAATTTCGGATGTCGGGAACCTCTAGAAGGGTAAAAACATGTTTTTATAAAATGTTTTCATGTATTTTAATGTTTTAAGTATGAAAATTAAATGAGTTTTTGCATGAAAAGTCTTTGGAGGAAAACCAAGGTTCGGCCGCCGAAAGTCAAGTTCAGCCGCCGAACATGCATGCGTTTTGGAGGCACGTTAGGCCCCCGAAAGCATGAGTGAGGGAAGTCCAGGTTCGGCATCCGAAAGTCAAGTTCGGCCGCCGAACATGGCATGCATGCGGAGGCACTTTCGGCCCCCGAACGTGGCCTGGCCAGCCACCTATAAAAGGGTCACTTGGCGAGCTTCCTCCCATTTTCGGCCACAGCTAGCTTCCGACCTCCCTCTTCCCAAATCTTGTGTTCTTTCTCCAAATCTCCTCCATTTTTCTTGAGTTTTAACCTCACATTGCAAGTTTTGAGCATTTTAGACAAGTTTTGGAGCTTTGGGAACTCAGGAGCTCATTTGCTTGGATCTCCGAGTTTAGGTCGTCTCTCTCTCGATCATCAAGAGGTAAGAGTCGATCTTAAGCTCATTGTATGTTTTAAGTAAGTTTTAAGTTGTTTTATGGGGTAGAATGGCATGTATAGGGTTGTATGAGTTTTGAGCAAATGTTATGTTTTTGAACAATGTGGCATGATTGAAGTGTTGTAGTTGGGGTATTTGATAGTTTGAGACCCCTAAGTGAGATGTATGATATGTATGCATGTTTTAGAACAAGTTTATGCATGATTTGAGGCTTTGGGAGGCAAGAGGTTCATTTGAGCCAAGTTTCTGCCCATTTGGGAGAAACCAGGTTCGGCAGCCGAAGGAACTTTCGGCCGCCGAACCCCCTTGTGGAGGCAGCATTCGGCTGCCGAAGGTGCCGCCGAAAGTGCCTGACTTTCGGCTCTGGAGGGACTTTCGGCCGCCGAACCTGCCGCCGAAAGTGCCCTGTCCAGCCATTTCTTGCATGTTTTTATATAATTGTTTTATGATGTTTTAGGGGGGTTTTTGGGGAGATGTTTAGAGTTATGTTCATGTATGTTCGGTCCCTCATTTGAGTCCACCTGTGTAGGTTCGGACCTGAGAAATCAGGGACCCCAGCAGTGAGATAGCTGCTTCTGAGTCTGCTGAGCTTCAGCTAGAGGTGAGTAGAATAAACTCTTTATGTTTTAAAGTAAATAATAAATGTTTCAGCTTGATTCACGCATCATGGATACTATGTGATATGTTAGGGTGTTTGCATTAGAAATCACGAATATTTTGCATTGCATTTTACGTTGTTGATGTGGATGAATGCGGATGATCCATAGTCCTCAATCTATGATATGATTATGTACGGTACGGAATGAAAGACCAGTGGGACCCATTCTACGTTCGCTGGCACCATGTTAAGAGAAAGTCCAGGAAGACCCATTCTACGTCCCTGGCACATTGGAATGTTATGCTATGTTATGTAAGAGAAAGACCAGGACCCATTCTACGTTCTGGCATTATGGAATATGTAGGGGGCTATTGGTGACAAATGCATCCTTATGTGATTTGTTTGTGATGTGTTGCATTTCATGAAAGCATGAAATTTTAATATATGATTTCTCTATTCTGCTCACTGGGCTTTGTAGCTCACCCCTCTCCCCTAACCCCAGATGTGCAGGTATAGGGTAGACCAGGAGGTTAGCCAGAGTTTTGAAGTATGTTTATGTAATAGTTAGATTTAGGGGTGAGCAGTATTCGGTTCAAACCGAAAAAACCGACCGAACCGAACCGATTTGAAAATTTGGTTCGGTTTTTTATATATTTCGGTTCGGTTCGATTTTCAATTTCAAAAATTTTGTTATTTCGGTTCGGTTCGGTTTTGATCAGAAAAAAATCGAAAAAACCGAACCGAACCGATTAGTAATAATAATATGTTTTTTCAATAATATATAGAAATTAAATCATATTAAAATTAAAATATTTTAATTAAATTTTAAAATATTAAAAATAAAGTGTAAAAAATAAAAAAATTATTAAAAATCGAAACCGATTAAACCGAACCGAACCGAACCGAATCAGACCGGTTTGGTTCGGTTTCTGACCAAAATCGGTTCGGTTCGATTTTCATAAACACTCAAATTTCGGTTTTCGGTTTATTCGGTTCGGTTCGGTTTTGAACCAAACCGACCGAATGCTCACCCCTAGTTAGATTGTGGGCATGACAATTTGTATTATGATGTAATGTAAGAGATTACAGTATGTTATGTAATGAGGTATATTGAGGTTATAGTTGTGCTTGACCCTATGAGTATTGTTATCCCTTTGATACATGATCTATAGATATGCTTATAATGTTTATGTTTCAACCAAGCTTATGTATGATGAGATACCCCATTGGACCATTTGATGGAGGTTTATGTTCACGTTTATGTTTATGTACAGGTTATGTTTGGTTGATATATGAGAGTTATTACAGGTTCATGTTATGGATGATCATGTATGGGATTGAACAGGTTTACAGGTTATATGTCAGGCTTGCTACGGTTCCCGGCGGCCTTATGCCGATCTGGATCCTAGCGCCGGTAGCGGTCCGGATTTCCGGGGCGTTACAGTCAAGCACAACTATAACCCCAATATACCTCATTACATAACATACTGTAATGTCTTACATTACATCATAATACAATTGTCATGTCCACAATCTAACTATTACATAAACATACTTCAAGACTCTGGCTAACCTCCTGGTCTACCCTGTACCTGCACATCTGGGGTTAGGGGAGAGGGGTGAGCTACAAAGCCCAGTGAGCAGAATAGAGAAATCATATATTAAAATTTCATGCTTTCATGAAATGCAACACATCACAAACAAATCACATAAGGATGAATTTGTCACCAATAGCCCCCTACATAATCCATAATGCCAGAACGTAGAATGGGTCCTGGTCTTTCTCTTATATAACATAGCATAACATTCCAAAGTGCTAGGGACGTAGAATGGGTCTTCATGGACTTTCTCTTAACATGGTGCCAGCGAACGTAGAATGGGTCCCACTGGTCTTTCATTTCGTACTGTACATAATCATATCATAGATTGAGGGCTATGGCTCATCCGCATTCATCCACATCAACAACGTAAAATGCAATGCAACATATTCGTGATTTCTAATGCAAACACCCTAACATATCACATAGTATCCATGATGCGTGAATCATGCTGAAACATTTATTATTTACTTTAAAACATAAAGAGTTTATTCTACTCACCTCTAGCTGAAGCTCAGCAGACTCAGAAGCAGCTATCTCACTGCTGGGGTCCCTGATTTCTCAGGTCCGAACCTACACAGGTGGACTCAAATGAGGGACCGAACATACATGAACATAACTCTAAACATCTCCCCAAAAACCCCCCTAAAACATCATAAAACAATTATATAAAAACATGCAAGAAATGGCTGGACAGGGCACTTTCGGCGGCAGGTTCGGCGGCCGAAAGTCCCTCCAGAGCCGAAAGTCAGGCACTTTCGGCGGCACCTTCGGCAGCCGAATGCTGCCTCCACAAGGGGGTTCGGCGGCCGAAAGTTCCTTCGGCTGCCGAACCTGATTTCTCCCAAATGGGCAGAAACTTGGCTCAAATGAACCTCTTGCCTCCCAAAGCCTCAAATCATGCATAAACTTGTTCTAAAACATGCATACATATCATACATCACACTTAGGGGTCTCAAACTATCAAATACCCTAACTACAACACTTCAATCATGCCACATTGTTCAAAAACATAACATTTGCTCAAAACTCATACAACCCTATACATGCCATTCTACCCCATAAAACAACTTAAAACTTACTTAAAACATACAATGAGCTTAAGATCGACTCTTACCTCTTGATGATCGAGAGAGAGACGACCTAAACTCGGAGATCCAAGCAAATGAGCTCCTGAGTTCCCAAAGCTCCAAAACTTGTCTTAAATGCTCAAAACTTACAATGTGAGGTTAAAACTCAAGAAAAATGGAGGAGATTTGGAGAAAGAACACAAGATTTGGGAAGAGGGAGGTCGGAAGCTAGCTGTGGCCGAAAATGGGAGGAAGCTCGCCCATTTCGGCCAAGTGACCCTTTTATAGGTGGCTGGTCAGGCCACGTTCGGGGGCTGAAAGTGCCTCCACATGCATGCCATGTTCGGCGGCCGAACTTGACTTTCGGCGGCCGAACCTGGACTTCCCTCACTCATGCTTTCGGGGGCCTAACGTGCCTCCAAAACGCATGCATGTTCGGCGGCCGAACCTGGGTTTTCCTCCAAAGACTTTTCATGCAAAAACTCATTTAATTTTCATACTTAAAACATTAAAATACATGAAAACATTTTATAAAAACATGTTTTTACCCTTCTAGAGGTTCCCGACATCCGAAATTCCACCGGACGGTAGGAATTCCGATACTGGAGTCTAACCGTGTATTACATTCTCCCCCCCTTAAGAACATTCGTCCCCGAATGTTCCTCAACTAGCACATGCATAGCAAACAACATAACATACATACATAAAACACATAAAGATCTAACCTTAAAAGAGATGGGGATATTGCTGGAGCATAGACTCCCGTGTCTCCCAGGTGCACTCTTCCAGATTGTGGTGGTTCCAAAGGACTTTCACCATCGGGATTTCCTTGTTCCTTAGCTTTCTGATCTGGGTGTCTAGGATCCGTACCGGCTGCTCAACATAAGTGAGATTCTCCTGAATCTCCACATCTGGCTCACTAAGAACCTTGCCCGGATCTGACACAAACTTTCTCAACATAGAAACATGGAAAACCGAATGGATTCTTGCCATTGAAGCAGGTAAATCCAGCTTGTACGATACATTCCCAATCTTCTGCAAGATTTCAAAGGGTCCGATGTACCGTGGAGCCAGCTTACCTTTCTTCCCGAACCGAACCACTCCTTTCATTGGAGACACCTTAAGCAATACCAGATCCCCTTCCTGAAACTCTACTTGCCGTCTACGGATGTCTGCATAACTCTTCTGTCTGCTTGCAGCAGTCTTGATTCTTTCTCTGATTATGGGTACCACCCTACTGGTAATCTCTACTAACTCAGGCCCTGCCAAGGCCTTCTCTCCAACTTCCTCCCAGCAAACAGGTGACCTGCACTTCCTTCCATACAAAGCTTCATATGGAGCCATCCCAATGCTAGCATGATAGCTGTTATTGTAGGCGAACTCTACCAAGGGTAGATGTTGCCTCCAAGAACCGCCAAAATCTAGCACACACATTCTGAGCATATCTTCTATTGTCTGGATGGTCCTCTCTGACTGTCCATCAGTCTGGGGGTGGAAGGCAGTACTGAAATCTAACCTGGTACCCATAGCACTCTGCAGACTCCGCCAAAACCTGGAGGTGAACTGGGGCCCTCTATCCGACACTATTGAAACAGGAACCCCATGCAGCCTGACGATCTCATCGACATATACCTGCACCAATTTGTCCACAGAGTAGCCACTCCTGACAGGGATGAAGTGAGCAGATTTGGTGAGTCTGTCCACAATCACCCATATGGAGTCCACTCTGTTGGACGCTGCCGGTAACCCCACTACGAAGTCCATAGCTATATTCTCCCATTTCCACTCTGGAATAGGTAGCGGGTTAAGCATTCCAGCCGGCTTTTGATGTTCCAGCTTCACCCTCTGACATACTTCGCAGGCGGACACAAACTGTGCCACTTCTTTCTTCATCGCTGGCCACCAATAAACCTTCTTCAAATCTTGATACATCTTGGTGGCTCCGGGGTGAACGCTGTATCTTGCATTATGAGCCTCCCTCATAATGTCTCCTTTTAGCCCTATGTCATCTGGTACACAAAGTCTGCTCCCATAGCGGAGGATCCCCTTACTGTCAAATCTGAACTCACTTTCCTTGCCTGACTGAACAATCTTGGCAATCTTCACTAACTCTGGGTCCTCATGCTGTTTCTGAGCCACCTGCTCCAGAAACACAGGTGTCACTCTCATCTGGGCCACTAAAGCACCGGTACCAGACAACTCCAACTGCAGACCTTCATTAATGAGCTTGTAAAACTCCTTCACCACCGGTCTCCTCTCTGCCGTGATGTGGGATAGACTGCCAAGTGATTTCCGGCTTAAGGCGTCAGCTACTACATTAGCCTTATCTGGGTGGTACTGGATCTTGCAATCATAGTCACTGAGCAGCTCTACCCATCTCCTCTGTCTCAAATTCAGCTCTCTCTGTTTCAAGATGTGCTGCAGGCTCTTATGATCTGTAAAGATCTCACATTTTACCCCATAGAGGTAGTGCCTCCACATCTTGAGTGCAAAGATAACCGCTGCCATCTCAAGATCGTGTGTGGGGTAATTCAACTCATGCCTCTTCAGCTGTCTAGAAGCATAAGCGATCACCTTACCATTCTGCATCAACACACAACCCAAGCCTACTCTGGATGCATCACAGAACACTGTGAAGTCCTCATTGCTAGTTGGCAGAGCTAACACTGGTGCTGAAGTCAACCTCTTCTTGAGCTCCTCAAAGCTTTCCTCACATTGGTCGGTCCACACGAACCTCTGGTTCTTTCTAGTCAATCTGGTCAGAGGAGCTGCAATCTTTGAGAAGTCCTGAACGAACCTCCTGTAATAACCAGCCAAACCCAGGAAACTTCTGATCTCTGTCACTGAGGTGGGTCTAGGCCAGTTAGTCACAGCCTCTACTTTCTTGGGGTCTACCTCTATTCCATTCTCTGACACTACATGCCCCAAGAATGAGATGCTCCTCAACCAGAACTCACACTTGGAGAACTTGGCATACAAGTCATGTTCCCTCAAGGTCTGCAGAACTATCCTCAGATGATGGGCATGCTCCTCTGCATTCCTGGAATACACTAAGATATCATCTATGAAGACAATAACAAAGTGATCCAGGTACTGTCTAAACACTCTGTTCATGAGGTCCATGAATGCTGTAGGGGCGTTTGTTAACCCGAACGGCATTACTAGAAACTCATAATGCCCATATCTGGTCCTGAATGCCGTCTTCGGCACATCTTCCTCTCTGATCCTCAACTGATGATACCCGGACCTCAGATCTATTTTGGAGAAACAACCCGCTCCTGCTAGCTGGTCGAATAGATCGTCAATCCGGGGCAACGGGTACTTGTTCTTAGTAGTGACTTTGTTCAACTGCCTGTAGTCGATACAAAGTCTGAGGGTCCCATCCTTATTTCTCACAAAAAGCACTGGAGCACCCCAAGGTGAGGTAATCGGTCGGATGAAGCCCCTGTCTACCAGATCTTGCAACTGTTCCTTCAACTCCTTTAACTCAGCTGGTGCCATCCTGTAGGGAGGGATAGAGATCGGTCGGGTTCCAGGCATTAACTCTATCTCGAACTCTATCTCCCTAGCAGGTGGTAAACCTGGCAGCTCGTCTGGGAAAACATCTAAGAACTCTCTGACCACTGGCACTGAGGCGGGCTCTCTAACCTGACTGTCTAGCTCTCTCACATGAGCTAGAAAACCCTGACAACCCCTCCTGAGCAGCCTACGAGCCTGTAGGGCTGATATCAGACCTCTAGGTGTACCCCTTTTGTCTCCTCTGAAGACGACCTCTAACCCATCCTGACATCTGAACTTAACTACCTTGTCCCTGCAGTCTAAGGTAGCACCATGGGCAGATAACCAGTCCATCCCTAGAATGACGTCAAAATCAGTCAACTCTAGAACCACAAGGTCTGCGGACATACATCTTCCCTCCACAAAAACTGGACTACATTGGCAGACTGACTCTGCCACTGACGGGTCACACTTGGGTCCACTGACCCATAGGGGACACTCTAACTCAGAGACCATCAACCCTAACCTCTGCACGGCTCTCGGAGCAATAAAAGAATGAGATGCACCAGGGTCCATCAATGCATACACATCAGAACAACCAATGATGAGATTACCTGCCACCACGGTGTTGGATGTGTTAGCCTCTTGCTGTGTCATTGTGAAGATCCTTGCTGGAGCTGACGGACCTTCACCTCTGAAACCCGCTGAAGAAGAGGCTGCTCCTCTCCCTCTACCTCTGCCACTGGCTTGAGTTGATGCTGGAGCTACTGGCTGAGCTACACTGCCTGAACCTGTCTGCTGGGACTGTGCCATAACAGCTGCTCTAGGACAGTCCCGAGCCACATGTCCCTCTTGCCCACATCTGAAGCAGGCTCTGGACCCATAAAGGCACACTCCCCTGTGTGGCTTACCACACTTCACACATGCTACATTGTCTGCACCTGAGCTCGAGCCACCTCCAAAACCCAGACCTGACTTGATCTTGCCCCAGAACTTGTTCTTCTTTGGCTTCTTGGTGGTATTACTCCACCTCTTGCTGCCTGAAGCTGCAGCACTCAAAGATGAGGGATCTAGTCTTCCCCCACCTGGAGTCTTAGAACCAGAAGGCTGTGCCACTGACTGTCTGACTTTCCCTTCTATGATTGCACTAGCCTCCATCCTCCGAGCCATATCAACTATGGCGTGGAAACTCTCTCTGTCTGCTGACTGAATCAAGAAGGAATACCTGGAGTGAAGCCTCATGATATACCTCCTTGACTTCTGCTGATCTGTGCCCAGATTTTGCCCTGCAAACGGCAGCAGCTCCAAGAATCTATCTGTGTACTCATCTACACTCATCTCCTCCGTCTGCCTTAATTGTTCAAATTCAATCATTTTCATCTCCCTTGAACTGTCAGGGAAAGCCCATCCTGCAAACTCATTTGCAAAATCCTCCCATGAAAGACTGTCCACCCTCGGTTTGATATAGCTCTTGAACCACTCACGGGCCTTTTTGCATTTTAGGGTGAACCCAGCCATCTGAATGGCTCTACTGTCGTCCGCCCCTATCTCGTCTGTTATCATCTTGACCCTCTCCAGATACACAAATGGGTCATCACCGTTATCATATTGGGGAGCACCCAACTTCATGTAGTCGGTCATCTTGACTTTGCTCCCTCTGGATGAACTAGGGTTAGGTATTTGGGTTTCCGGGACAGTAGGTGCTACTGGTGCTGGAGGAGGTGCAACATCCCCTGGGGTAGGGTTTGCTGGATTTGAATAGTAGGGTGGAGGTGGATACATTGGGTACTGAGAGTATGGTGGGTAGTAAGGTGGGTATGGCATCTGTGTGGGATAAGGGCTGAAGTTAGGGTAATCCGATGTACCTCCCATCGAATACCCGGGGTGTTGTGAGAAATGTGGGTAGTGGGGTGGCTGAACAAATCCCGAGGCCTGAGTGCCTCCTTGGGACTCTCCCATTCCCTCTTCTGACATACTGACTCCCAAACTGCCATCCCTCCTCTGCTCTAGATCCATATCATCCCCCACGTCCTCTGACGCTCCTTCCTGAACTATTCCTCTGACTGATCCACTTCTACCCAGATCTAGAGACCTTCTAGGGTCTCTCACTGCTCTTTCCCTGTTAGATCTACTAGACATTGCCCTAGGCAATGCTGGAGGATGGGCGCTTGTGCCCTCATCCTCAGGTGGCACTCTAGTCAATCTTGCTGATCGACGAGTTCCTCTCATCCTGTTTTCTGAAAAACAGCACACATCAAGCAAGCATTAGCATCATATGGTTCATGTGGGCACACATGAACCCTCATTACATACATCACATAGCATAGCATGTCATTAATGCACATGCATATTATCATGGCATTACACATCATCATTCAAGACAGGACTCTACATCCTATCCTAGTGAACATGACATTTCCTATTGTGCTTGACCTTCTATAACATCTATGAGCCCGACACGCTAGGTCCGACCATATGAACCTAGGGCTCTGATGCCACTCTGTAACGCCCCGGAAATCCAGACCGCTACCGACGCTAGGATCCAGATCGGCATAAGGCCGCCGGGAACCGTAGCAAGCCTGACATATAACCTGTAAACCTGTTCAACCCCATACATGATCATCCATCACATAAACCTGTAATATTTCTCATATATCAACCAAACATAACCTGTACATAAACATAAACGTGAACATAAACCTCCACTGGAGCCCTCATCAAATGCTCCAATGGGGTATCTCATCATACATAAGTTTGGTTGAAACATAAACATTATAAACATATCTATAGATCATGTATCAAAGGGATAACAATACTCATAGGGTCAAGCACAACTATAACCTCAATATACCTCATTACATAACATACTGTAATGTCTTACATTACATCATAATACAATTGTCATGTCCACAATCTAACTATTACATAAACATACTTCAAGACTCTGGCTAACCTCCTGGTCTACCCTGTACCTGCACATCTGGGGTTAGGGGAGAGGGGTGAGCTACAAAGCCCAGTGAGCAGAATAGAGAAATCATATATTAAAATTTCATGCTTTCATGAAATGCAACACATCACAAACAAATCACATAAGGATGAATTTGTCACCAATAGCCCCCTACATAATCCATAATGCCAGAACGTAGAATGGGTCCTGGTCTTTCTCTTATATAACATAGCATAACATTCCAAAGTGCCAGGGACGTAGAATGGGTCTTCCTGGACTTTCTCTTAACATGGTGCCAGCGAACGTAGAATGGGTCCCACTGGTCTTTCATTCCGTACCGTACATAATCATATCATAGATTGAGGGCTATGGCTCATCTGCATTCATCCACATCAACAACGTAAAATGCAATGCAACATATTCGTGATTTCTAATGCAAACACCCTAACATATCACATGGTATCCATGATGCGTGAATCATGCTGAAACATTTATTATTTACTTTAAAACATAAAGAGTTTATTCTACTCACCTCTAGCTGAAGCTCAGCAGACTCAGAAGCAGCTATCTCACTGCTGGGGTCCCTGATTTCTCGGGTCCGAACCTACACAGGTGGACTCAAATGAGGGACCGAACATACATGAACATAACTCTAAACATCTCCCCAAAAACCCCCCTAAAACATCATAAAACAATTATATAAAAACATGCAAGAAATGGCTGGACAGGACACTTTCGGCGGCAGGTTCGGCGGCCGAAAGTCCCTCCAGAGCCGAAAGTCAGGCACTTTCGGCGGCACCTTCGGCGGCCGAAAGTCCCAGACAGAGACGAAAGTATCTTTTCGGGGGCAAGCTTCGGCAGCCGAATGCTGCCTCCACAAGGGGGTTTGGTGGCCGAAAGTTCCTTCGGCTGCCGAACCTGGTTTCTCCCAAATGGGCAGAAACTTGGCTCAAATGAACCTCTTGCCTCCCAAAGCCTCAAATCATGCATAAACTTGTTCTAAAACATGCATACATATCATACATCACACTTAGGGGTCTCAAACTATCAAATACCCCAACTACAACACTTCAATCATGCCACATTGTTCAAAAACATAACATTTGCTCAAAACTCATACAACCCTATACATGCCATTCTACCCCATAAAACAACTTAAAACTTACTTAAAACATACAATGAGCTTAAGATCGGCTCTTACCTCTTGATGATCGAGAGAGAGACGACCTAAACTCGGAGATCCAAGCAAATGAGCTCCTGAGTTCCCAAAGCTCCAAAACTTGTCTTAAATGCTCAAAACTTGCAATGTGAGGTTAAAACTCAAGAAAAATGGAGGAGATTTGGAGAAAGAACACAAGATTTGGGAAGAGGGAGGTCGGAAGCTAGCTGTGGCCGAAAATGGGAGGAAGCTCGCCCATTTCGGCCAAGTGACCCTTTTATAGGTGGCTGGCCAGGCCACGTTTGGGGGCCGAAAGTGCCTCCGCATGCATGCCATGTTCGGCGGCCGAACTTGACTTTCAGCGGCCGAACCTGGACTTCCCTCACTCATGCTTTCGGGGGCCTAACGTGCCTCCAAAACGCATGCATGTTCGGCGGCCGAACTTGACTTTCGGCGGCCGAACCTGGGTTTTCCTCCAAAGACTTTTCATGCAAAAACTCATTTAATTTTCATACTTAAAACATTAAAATACATGAAAACATTTTATAAAAACATGTTTTTACCCTTCTAGAGGTTTCCGACATCCGAAATTCCACCGGACGGTAGGAATTCCGATACCGGAGTCTAACCGGGTATTACACAACTAATAAAAGCAATTAAAACAGTAAGTAATCTAAAATAAGAGAGAAATCAATAAGAGAAAGGTCTAGTTGAAGATATGGATCCACTTTGGTTGTTTGGGTTGATCATTGAAACATGGTTACCTTGATTGATTCAATAGGTTGGTTATGGGGGTGGAAGACGCTTCTCACCACCATGTCTTTCATTATGAACAAATTGATTAGGGAACGTCCTCTAACCAATTACTAATCAACAAATTGCCAAGGAACATCCTTGGGCTATAGGCATCAAAACAATTGCCAATTGCATGAAGAACAAGAAAGATCCAAACCCTAACTACTCAAACGCATGAGATGATGTTAGATCATGCAATTCCTTGGATGTTTACACCAAGTGTTCTATGGACAGAATATTTCCAGCAATTACGGACTAACAAATATCCTAATCCAACAATCAATTAACTTTGCAATTAAGAGTCAAGTGGCCAATTTGATCTAAACAACAAAGCAATCTTAGAATCAAAGCACAATTGCATGAATATTGAATAAAATCAAAGACAAAAGTTTCTGTTCAGATCTCACAACCTTTTAAACAACCTTAGTTTCAACCAAACTTCAACTAGAAAGAAGGTTTCAGCCTCTCATGGCTGAACCAAAACAGAAAATAAAAGAAAAGAAGAAGATGGAAGAACCGGTGGTGGCACAAGTGGTGGAGGAGTGGCGGCCGAACCTTGGAGAGGTTGGGAGATTCAAAATCTGCCTCTTCTTGTCTTCTTGAAGCCTTTAAATATGTCTTGAGAGGCTGCCTAGGGTTTCATGGAAGTCCAGGAGGCTTTTAGAGGCTGTCCAAAGTGTCCTTGGTGTTGCATGTGCCTTGTTTGTGCATGTATGAAGGCAAAAACGAGTTGCATGTGAGGGAAGGCAAGTGGGGGCACTTTGGTCTTTTTACTTGCTGCCCTAGGTCTTCAAGATGTTGCCTTAAGAGTTAAGAGGCTGCCCATGCACTAATAAGGAAGGTAGAGACTCCTTTTGAATTTTGAATGTGCATGGCACTAAATAGGAAGCATGTGATCTTTGGATTTTCTTTCCTTCATAAGGGGGATCTTGAAATCCAATAATTGAATGTGAATATTGAAGATTTGGATGTCAAGATATTTCCCTTATTTGGCTCCTCAAATATGGAAACTTGGAATATGGCTTCTTGAACAAGGAAGGAGTGCAATAGAGCGCATTTTCGGCTGCCTAAGTTGAGTTTCGGAGGCTGGAATTTTGGAGGTTCGGCGGCCGAAGGTTGGGATTCGGGGGCCAAAGGTAGTGGACTTTCGTCTCTGTCTGCATGGTTCGGCAGCCGAAGGTTGCCGCCGAAGGTGGTCCACTTTTGTTTCTGGAGTCCTCTTTCGGCCGTCGAAGGTTGCTGCCGAAGGTGGTTCACTTTTGGCTTCCGAAAGTTGCCTCCGAAGGTTGCTTCTCTAATTTTGGCTTCTTTTGGCATTTTTAAGAGCATTTTCTCCAAATTGTTTTTTTACACCTAATACTTGCAAAACATGATTAAAACCACAAAATTAGGTAGAATAGGTGCAAATAAACATCAATAAGATCATGAAAATATGGACTAAAATATGCTCTATCAGCTCTCATCTTTGCTCTAGGTGGGCTAAACTCATTCTATGTTAAGCCTGGTTTTTCAACAAACTCATTTACATAAAACGTCATGTATACAAAGGAATTACAACTCTGATACTGATCAAGCACAATTCTATACATTATACAATATAAACTATCTCTTTATCATTACATGTCCACACTAGCTATTACACATCTCTTCACTCTTCTATACCCTACTGACTTCTCTCTGGACTCTGAAGACTGAACCTGCAAAACTGGGGTTAAGGGAGAGGGATGAGCTATACTAGCCCAGTGAGCAGAACTATAAAACAGCTTAGTAGAACATGATCTCATGGAATGCATCACAGCACAAACAAGCCACATCAAGGGTAAACCTGTCACCAACTAGTCCCAGCATCTGTCTGTGTCAGGGCATAGAGGTAAGCACCCGACTATCCGTCTCATCACATACATTACTTACCATTGTGCCAGGGCATAGAGGCAGGCTCCTGGTCTTGCTCGCATATATATATGTGTATATAATACCTGGGTCAGGGCGTAGAGGTAAGCACCTGACAATCCGTCTAATCTATGCCAGGGCGTAGAGGTAGGCACCCGGCTCTCAGGGACTATTGGATCATTCAGAATTCACCCACATTAACAACAAAGTATGCAATGCCTCATATTCGTGATCTCTAATGCAATCACCCTACAACATGGTCATGATGCATGAAACATGCTAAAAACATTTAATTTCTCATATTAAAAATAGTTAAGTTTAGTTCCACTCACCTCTGGCTGACTCTGAACTGACTCTGCAGGTTCTGAAGCAGTGCTCACTGCTGAACTCCCTGGTTCCTCTGGTCCGTTCCTACACAGGTGGACTCAAATGAGGGACCAAACTAACTCAAGAACAACTCTAGAAAACTCCCTAAAACCCCTTTAAAAGATCCTAAAACAATCACATAAAACATGCAAAAGAAGGCTGGACAGGGCATTTTCGGCAGCAGGTTCGGCGGCCGAAACCCCCTTCCAGAGACGAAACTCATGCATGTTCGGCGGCACCTTCGGCAGCTGAAAGTCTCGTCCAGAGACGAAACTCAACCTTCGGCGGCACTTTCGGCGGCCGAACCTTCCCTCCAGAGACGAAAGTCCCAAGTTTTGGAGGCAAGCTTTGGCAGTCGAAACTGCCTCCACAAGGGGTTCGGCGGCCGAACCTTCCTTCGGTGGCCGAACCTAGTTTTGCCCGAAGGGTAGAACCCTGCTCTGTTTCATGCAAACTTCCCCCCAAACTTACCTCAACATGCAAACAACTACTCCCAACTAGCACATACCATATAACATGCATAAGGGGGTCTAAAACTAACTTCTAACCCCAACAAACATAACACATAACACATATATATGCTTATACACAAAAATCATCAAAAACCTCAACTTAACCCTATCATGCATACTACCCATAAAACTTCCATAAAACCTTCAAAAATCAAGAAAGGAAGTTCAGGATATTTACTTACCTCTTCCAAACAAGAGAATAAAGGATCCCAACGTGGAGATATGGAGAAATCCACTCTCAAAGTCTCCAAGCTTCCAAACTTTACTTTTTTGCTCAAAAACTTCAAAACCACATGAAAATCCATCAAAACCATGAAAGATTTGAGAAAATACATAAATCACTCAAGGAAGATCAAGTCTCACCTCAGCTTGTGCAAATGGAAAGAAAATCTTATCCATTTGACCGACCTAGGGCCTTTTATAGGTGGCTGGCCAGACCACCTTCGGCGGCCTAACGTGAAACCCGAAAGCCATGCAAGTTCAGCGGCCGAAAGTCACCTTCGGCGGCCGAACCTGGCTTTTCTGCCTTGGTTCCTTTTCTTTCAAAAACTCATTTTCCTTTATACTTAAAACATGAAAACAAGGTAAAATACTTTAGCAAACATATGTATTACCTGCCTAGAGGATTCCGACACCCGAGATTCCACCGGACTACAGGAATTCCGATGCCGGACTCTAGCCGGGTATTACAACTATAAAGTCAACCTATGCTCTTCTCGCAGATATGGATGATCGGCTTTCTAAAGACCTTTGGAAGATGATCTGGCAATGGCATGGACCACAAACGATTCGTACGTTCCTATGGCTAGCTACCCATGGAAGATTTTAACCAACTTTGAGCTAGTGAAATGACATCTCAGCATGGAGAGCAAGTGTCCCTTTTGTGATGGGGAAGTTGAATCTCATCTTCATGCATTACGTGATTGTGCGAGTGTTCAAAATATTTGGACTAACTTTTGTCCTTCTATTGCAGGGCGCTTGGATTTCTTCAACCATACACAGGTAAAAGCATGGGTCTTCTACGACATTAAGGACAACAGAATAACACTGGATAAGTTGTCCATTAGTATTTGGAATGCTCTACTGGCTCATATGGAAATCCAGAATTAAAACCATCTTTAACGACAAACTAAGGGATCCAAATGCTATTAGGCGCCTAGCTTGTCACAAAGCTAAAGAGTTTTACCTAGTCTGTTTTCAAGTTCCCATATCTGATATTCTAAGCACCAGGAGCATTCTAAATGATAACTGGAAGCCACCAGATGCTGATGTATTCAAATTAAATGTCGATGGATCCTAGAGGATGATGGACAAAATGGCCTTCGGCGCAGGCCTCATTCAAGATGATTGTGGTGAGTGGATGGAGGGTTTCCAGACCTCTTTTGGTAGAGCTCTACTCTTTCTGCTGAGATTTGGGCCATTCATGAAGGAGTTCTGCTGGCGGAAGGCATGTACCTGGATAGCCTAAGTATTGAGTTTGATTGCCTTGAAGACATTGAGGTCGTCTTTAATAGGAGACCACCACAGCTAGAATTGTAATTTGAAATAAAATCAATCTAATCCAAGCTTTTGATGAACAGAGAGTTTGAGATTAGACATATCTTTAGAGAAGCTAATAAGGCTGCGGACCAACTAGCTCACTGGGCAGAAGAACTTCCCTCTAGCGTCCATATTCTATCCCTTTAGCGTCCATATTCTAAATGCTTTGTCTGCCAATATTGTTCATGTGTTGGCTTTTGATAAAATTGAAATTTGGGATTAGTTAGTTTTTCTTTGAGCCGATACTCTCCTCTTTACAAAAAAAAAATTGTAGGGTAAATTACACTTTAATCCTTTAGTTTTAGCATAATTAATAGATCGATCCCTATATTTTTAAAATCGAACACTTAAATCCCTCTATAATTAGTCCGTTCAAATTAGAGGTCCCTCCATCTATTTTTGCCTTTACAAGTATGGAAATGTCTTTATTACCCTTTCTAAATGGATAAACTACACTTGAATCCTTGAGTTTTAGCATAATTAATAGACCAGTTCTTGTATTTTTAAAATCGTACACTTAAATCCATCTATAATCGGTCTGTCATCATCTATTATAATTTAAATATTTTTATCCTTCATTTTTTATTTGAAAACTTAAATCCCTATTAACTTTTATCTATAATATTTCATTTAAGTAACTTTTAACAATTTTTATTATTCAATTTTCATTCATTAAAATACTTCAATACTTATAATTTCAAAACTTTCATAAAATACTTATAATTTTTCAGCTATTTTTAAGTCGTACTAAATAACTTTTAAATAAGTTGTAAACTTTTATAAAGAATATTTTAGGAACAAATTGTACTTTCAGAAGAAGTTCAACCATCTATTAGCTTTAAACTAATGTCTGTAATAAATGGAATAATTGTAATTTTAGATGAATTAAATATAGAGAGATATAAGGATTTAGTTTTAAAAATACAAGAACTGATGTGTCAATTATGCTAAAATTTAAGGATCAAAGTATAGTTTACACAATATAAAATTCTTCACCTATAATGAAATGGATTTAAGTATTTATGAAAATTCAATTTCTTATATGCATCTCATTTCTCTATAGATCTTTGAGCTAATAAGAAAATAAAAGAGTTTAACTTATATGCATGATATATCATTTACGCAATCTAAATGTTAATAAAAGAATTACATGAAAATTTTCAATAACCTAAAATGTTATTTATTATTTAGGTAATTTTCTAAAATATAATTGTTATTATTTAATAAATAATTATGGAGAATTAATAAATATAAATAATTAAAAGTATAATAAAAAATAATGTAATGTTTTATAATTTTGCATAATAATAATTTTAAATATATTTGATATAGCCAAAACAAAACTGTGTCGTGATTGACCAATCTGTAAGAAAGAGAATGTGAGACGGTGGACGCTTAGGGTAGTCACTCCGATATGTAAGAATTGCTTAAAACTCAAGAGTAGTTATGTAAGAATTGTGTCTCTTAGTCTCTACAATTGTTAGCTCTTATACCATAAGAAAATAGAGTTAATTCTAATATTTTCTAAAAATCTAATGGAATCACCGGCTAATTGATAGAGAATTTCGTCGGCTAATCGATTGCAGATCCCATAATTACAGGTATAATGGGATCTGCTGAATTATACCGGTTAACGGCAACTTTATGTGAAAACTCGATCTATTCAGAAAATGACGAGTTTTAATGAAAAATAAGATACGACATTATCTAGATCTTTCTTTCCACATGTGGGACCGCGTATCTGTTTATCAAACTCTTGTCACAAATCCTATTTTATAGTGACAGTCCATGGCTGAATTTGGAGTGATTGTTGTGTTACATCAATATCAAAAATTTACACAAAAGCAAACGGCTAATAATATTATTGAAACCGAAAATATAACTTAAAAATGAAAATAAAATATATTAAAATTTAGGAATACTACTTGGTACAATTACTTAAACTTAAATATGCCTAATTAATACAAATTCAAATTAAAGTATATCATTTATTAATTTTTCCTTAAATTCTATTATGCACCAACTTTAAAATATATATATTTAAAATATACATATAGATATTCACTGTGAATGCACTTATTAAAATTTTATCCTTATCATAATTAACAGATTGTATTGAGAAATATAAGAAGTCTGTGTTTATGGTTGGAAAAATTGGAGGTAATGATAATAACTATGCATTATTTCAAGATAAGGCCATTGATGAATTGAAGTTCATAGTTGTTAAAGTAATGAAAGATACCGCCACAGTTAGTTGATTTCTTCAAGAAAAATAAAAATAATAATTGGTTTTTTTAATAATCTAGTTGTTTTGTAGTGAGTGATTGAATTTGGTGTGATTCGAGTTGTAGTTTTTGGAAATTTTCTGATCGGTTGTATGCCCATATATCTCACGGATTTCACACTAATGATTCTAATGCATATGATGAACTTCAGTACTTGAAAATCTCAATAACTTTTTAATATTAATGAACCGAAAGGTTTTAAATAACCGTATATATCATTAATCATAAAAGTATATTTATATAACGATTTTAGAGACCAAGTAGGAAAAGAATTACAATACCAACAAATGACTAATATAATCCTATAGAGAATAGATTTATTCCTCTGTATCATCCCTCAAGTGGAATTAGTGTAGCATACACGTTCAACTTGTCTAGTAACTCACAAAACCAAGCTTTCAGTAATGGTTTAGTCAACACATCAGCCACTTGATTATAAGAAGCAAAGTAGCAAACTTGCAGCAACCTTTGTTTAAATGAAAGTAATCTCCATGTGCTTGGTGCGGGTGTGTAGAACTGGATTAGCTATGAAATAAAATATTATCACACCAAAGGATTGGAGTAGAGGAAATAGGCAAGTGGAGCTCTTTGAGAAGATTATAAACCCATAGTAACTCGGATGTCACTGCTACCAAGACTCTATATTCAGTCTCAGTGGACAATCGAAAACTAAATGCTTCTTCTTCTAAGACCAAGAAATCAACGCAAATCCTTAAAAGATGGCATAACCCATGGTGGACTTACGATCATCCACATCACTCACCCAATCAGCATCACATCACAATAGTTATGTAGAGTATGAGCAGAGTGAGAAGGAAAGAAGAGACCATGAGCAGCATCTTTAAGTATCGCAAGATGTGTTTAATAGCCTCTCAATGATGAGCGGTGGGATAATGCATAAACTAACTAACCTTATTGACTGCATTGGAAATATCCAGCCATGTGAACATAAGATACTACAGGTTATCAATGATACTTCGGAAAATAGTATCATCATTGAAACATTCACTATCCGTTAATGCTAGCTTCTCACTAGATTTGGATGGAGTGGAAATAGCACTACATTGAGACATACTTGTTCATTCCAATAAGTCTTTACTATATTTAGATTGATGAAACAAAAGTTTGTTAGTGCACCAAAGAGTCTCTATGCCAAGAAAGAAGTGAAACTAGCCCAAATTTCGCACTGTAAAGTGAGTCTGCAACATGACAAAGAGTGAATCAACAACTTTCTTATTAGAGCCAATGACAATAATATCATCCACATATATGAGGCAAAACACCTTCCCGTGGGCATGGTTAAGGGAAAACAGAGAACTATCATACTTGGAACCAATGAATCCAAGCTTTTATAAGGCATCCATGGGGCACTGATTCCACATCCTTGGCGCTTGCTTAAGACCATAAATGGACTTCTCCAATCGACACACAAAATCAGAATTATTAGAATTATCATGGCACGATGGATGAGTCATGAAAACAACTTCATCAAGATTCTCATGGAGGAAAGCATTAGAAATATCCAATTGAGTGACAGGCCAGTTATTAGCCACAACAATGAAAAGAAGTAAATTGATTGTAATGGGCTTAAAAATTAGGCTGAATGCATTTGCAAAATCAATTCAAAGTCTTTGATGAACGCCTTTCGCTACCAAGCAGGTTTTATATTGTTCAATAGTGCCATTTGCATGCCAACGACAACCAACAACATTCTGAGAGGAAGGAGGTACAAGTTTCCAAGTGCCATTGGAAATAAGAGCATTATACTCCTTGGACATGGCCTCATGCCAATGAGCATGCTTGACAACTTGAGTATAAGTAGTAGGCTCCAAAGCAAAAGACACAAAAGCATTGAAGGAGGACTAGATATTCTTCAGGTTGAGATTACCAGTTTGTGCTCTTATCACCACGGGATGAGCATGACTAGGTGGGGAAGAAGGTTGGCTTTTAGCAAGAATAGAACCACAATTAAGAGAAGCGGATGTATCAAATTCAACAAGTAAACCAAGGCCTTTGCCATGAGAAATAGGTGTAGCTGACCCAGAAGGCAGAGAGGATGATAACATGTAGGTATTGAGAGAAGATGGAGACGATGGAGTAGTATCCGAAGTGGGAGGAGTTGATTCTGATTCAGGTATGTTAGCCGTGGGCACAGGTAAGGCAGGCATGGGAATGGATAAGGCAGGCATGGCATGGATAAGGCAGGCGTGGGCATGGGCAAGGGCAAACTAATTGTCAATGAGAAGTCAACTATGGATTTGGAAGTGGAAGTCGTAGTACCTCATGCCTAAAAACAGAAAACAATTTCATCAAAAAGAACATGATAGGAGATAAAAATTAAAAAAAAAACTTATTCAAGAAAGGATCAAAGCACTTATAACCCTTATCAGTACAACTATAACCCAAGAAAACACATGGTTTTGACCGAGATTCCAAACTACTCTTTCAATATGGACGCAACCAATGATAACATGAACAACCAAAGATACAAAGAATACTATAATCAGGCTTGGTGGTAAATAAAACTTCATAAGGAGTGTGATGATTGAACCGTGGAATGGGCAAACGGTTAATGAGGTAGACAGCAGTTTCAGAAGCATTGACCCTAAAGAGAGTAGGAACAGAAGAATGATGTAATAATGCTCGACCAATTTCAGAAATATGGCGATACTTTCATTCAGCACAACCATTTTGTTCTAGTGTGTGAAAGCAGAAAATGCATTGACTAATGCCATGTGTGCACAATTAAGAAGTTAAGGCTTGAAATTCTCCACCCAATCAGCATTAAATTATTTAATTAACCGACCAAAATATGTTTCAACTAGTGTACGAAATTGATGAAAGATATCCAACACATAATATTTTTATTTGAGAAAATAGATCCAAGTATACTTGCTAAAATGATCAAAGAATACCACATAATAATGAAAAGCTATCAGTAGTTATAATAGGAGCAAAGCCCAAAACATCTGAACAAATTAAGTCCAAAGGACCATTAGCATTAAAACTTGAGATTGGAAAAGTTAACTTATGAATTTTACTGACAGTACAAGCCTGATATAGACTTTTATTAGACTCCAAAATAACACTAGAAGATACTATTTTCTTAACAATAGCATAAGAAGTATGTTCCAAATGAGCATGCGATATTTCTAAAAAAGTAATTTTAGAATAGAAAGAAGACTTCGACAAAACACTAGAGGAAGACTGAAGAGAAGGTTGCATCCAAGCAAGAGATGACTCCTCAGCAGCAAGGAGAATATAGAAACCAGCTTCATTCTGGCCTTGATAAAGTATGGCATTCTTTGCCAAATCCTTCACAAGAAATGAATCAGAAAAGAATTTCACAAAAAACACTGTTAGATTTCATTAAATAACTGACTGATAATAAATTTTGTGTAGCAATGGGCACATGTAAGATATTATCCAAAAAAAATAAAAATTAGAAATGGACAAATTAGGCTTTCCAATATAAGAGATAGGTAAACGAGAGCCATTACCAAGTGTCACTTCTTAAAGTCCTTGATATTTAGAATGAATAGCAAAGTTATCAAGGTTAACAATAAGGTGGTGTGAGGTTCCACTATCCATAATCCATGACTAATTTTGTTGAGGGGTGGGCAAGCTAAATTGGAAATAGGACGAGTAATACGGTTGCTACTACTTGCCTTTGGGGAAGGACACGCGCGCAACACATGACTTAAATCTCCACAATTGTAACATGTTATGCCCGAGGCATCCACTGAACTTAGTTGGTTGCAGTGGTGTAGGTTGGTGGAGTAAGTAAAGATGGTGGAGTAGAGGAGGAAAAATGAGGACCAGAAGTAGAAGAAGGGACTAGACCTTTGTCACGCCCATGATTCTTTCCGTGACCTCTACATGCCCATATGGGAAAAGGTCTAAGGTTGTCCATAATGAGCTATAGGAGTGATAACAGCAAGCTCATCCAATTGTAATTGGCGTTCCTCGTTAAGGAGCACACCATACAGTGTGTCATAAGAAATAACATCTTACCATGCTTCAAGAGCACGTGTAAAGGGTCGATATGTAGGTCCAAGACCAGCTTTGATGAATTCAACCAAATCATTGTTTGAAATAGAATGTTGTAACGCATCAAGTTTATCAATAATCCCTTTTGCTTTTTGCACATATGTTTCAATAAAACCAGCTCTACGCTTCAAGGTATAAAACTGCATCTTGAGTTCTCAAATTTTAGGTTTAAAGGCAGTACTTTAGAGATGACCAGCTTGTCACAAGCCTCCTTAACTTTTTTAGCACCCACAATTTGCAGAAGAATGGACTCTGAAACAGAGGCAAAAATCCAACTAATAACTATCTGACCTTGACAAACCAATAGAGAATAGGCGGGATTATATTGATTATCGGATAAGAACTTCACGGAAGCAGAATTATGCAAGCCATCAATATGATGCTTAAGCGCACATCCACACAGCATAGGTAAGAACGGTAATTTACATAAGAGAAAATTGGTGGAAGTTAATTTCAAAGGAATTTGATGGGTAAGATTGGGTATAGGAGAGAAATTCTTTGGTGGCGCTAAAGCAGTCGCCACAAGAGCAGAAGAAGATAAAGAAACAGCAGCAAATTCAATTCCACTCATAGTGAAATGAAGAGAAGAAGAAGAGATGATTTTAGACGGTTAGGGCTATGATATTGTAACGACTCGGAAACCAGACCCCTACCAGCACTAGGGTTCAGATCGACTTAAGGTCGCCGGAGCCCGTAGCAAGCCTACTATACATCTTGTGTACTTGATAAAATTCCATACATGACCATACATTATAACAAAAACTTAAACATTTCATGAACCAAGGCTTGACTTGTACATGTATCAAACTGAAAACATAAACCCATACTAGAGCCCTCATCAAATGCTCTAGTATGGTAAACATCACATGCCTTAAGTTTGGTTCAAACATAACTCATGCTTAAAAATTTTACATAAAGATCATGTAAACAGGGATTACAAGACAACTATTAGGGCAAAGCATAATTCTAAAACCATAACCATTAATACATGTCCACATCTATGCTATTACAAAAGCTATACCAGCAACTATATCGACTTTCCCGAGCTATCTTTGACCCTGCAAACCTGGGGTTAGGAGAAAGGGATAAGCTACAAGAGCCTAGTGAGCAGAACATAAAAATAATTTAATAAATATATGATTGAATGAAATGCGTCACAACACAAACAATACACATCAAGATGGACTTGTCACCAGTAACCCTCTACATATTCCAATAATGTCCAGCCCTCAACGGGAGCTCCTCAGGACTTCCTCTTAAACATAACATAACATATCCATAATACCAGGGGCGTAGAATGGGCAGCCCTGGTCTTTTCATATCCGTCATAACATATCATACTCGAGAGCTAATGGGTCATTCAATATCCATCCACATCAACAGTAAATTATGCAATGCATCATATTCATGAATTCTAATGAAAAACAACCTAATACATATACATGACATTCATGATGCATGAGTATGCTTAAAAGGTTTAATTTCTTAAAATAATGATTCAGTTTAGTTCTACTCCCTCTGGCTGACGCTCGTCTAAGACTGACGCAGTTATCTCACTGCAAGCCTCTACGGTCTCCTAGGTCCGATCCTACACAGATGGACTCAAATGAGGGACCAAGCATAACTATTTCAAGACTCTAAACTACTCCCCAAAAACCCCCTAAAACATACCAAAGCATGTACACAAAACAAGCAGAAGAAGGCTAGGCAGCAGGTTCGGCGATCGAAGGTCCCTCACAGATCTAAAAGTCAGGGACTTTCGGAGGCAGGTTCGGCAGCCTAAACCCCACACAGATCCGAAAGTTGGAACCTTCGGAGGCAGGTTAGGCGGCCAAAAGGCTGCCTCCACAAGCAGGTTCGGCGGCCGAATCTGGGTTCTCCAACAAAGCAGAATCAGATTCTGCCATATACACAAAGCCACCAAACATTCCGATCCTCACACCCAACAACTCAAAAACATTCATACTCACTCATCATGCATAAAGGACATAAAAACTAACCTAATCTCCAAAAACAACACGAGAGCAACCATTCATCATCAACCTAACCCAAACCCTAAAACTTTAGATCTAACCATTTCATGCATTAACAAACATTAATCCTTCTTAAAACTTATTTAAAATATAGGAAAAGCAGAGATCTAAACTTATCTCTTGGAGATTTAAATGTGACAGCAACCCAACTTAGAGATGAGGTAAAACGGTCTCCGAAGGTCTCCAATGTTTAAAACTTTGAATTTGAACTCAAATCTTCAAAAATAAGGGAAAGCTCATGAAATTACTAAGAGATTTGAAGAAAAAATAACAAAAGCAAACAAGAGAGGGCAATGACTCACCTTTGCCCGAAAATGGAGAGAAAACTCTTTTATTTTCGGCTGAAGGCCTCTTATAGATGACTGGATAAACCTCCTTCGGTGACCGAACAGGAAGATTTTATGGCGGCATGGAGGAACCACCTTCGGCGGCCAAATCTGAAGTTTTCATTCAAAACTATTTTCTTTCTTTTTAACTCAAAACTTTAAATTTCAAATTCATTTTATGAAAACCTTATTTTGCCCTTCTAAGGATATTTCATATTCGAGATTTCGGATTCCAACGGAGATTCCATCGGAAGGTTAGAATTCCGACACCGGAGATTAGCCGGGTATTACAGATATCATAAAAGATTTTATTAGCGGTATATTTCATTAATTTTATACAAGAGTTTTAAACATAAAATTAAAAAAAAATTACAATACCAACAATTCTATACATAATAGATTTATTCCTGTTTATGAACTACTCCCACTTTTGTTTTGGAACTGCCTAATTTTCCATCTTTATTATGTGTTTTTCCTGGAAAGAAAAGTACAGATGCCTCGATCTTTACTGGTTTATATATATAATTAAGTATGATAATAGTAATATAACTACACTAATTACTTTAAATTAGATCATTTTTAATTATAGGATGCAATATATAGCAAATAATTCAATTATTATAAATATAATAATACAAGTGAAATTTTTTATATAGAATAATTTAATATTAGAATAAATGATCCATAATTGTAATCTATAAATATTTTTTTTTTCGAATAATAATTAAATTATAATATCAATACAAACAAATATGTAAAAGTATATAACATATCCTAAAAAATTAGAGAAAAATATGTGCAAAATCAGTATTCAGTTGAGTTGTAGTATACTACGCTATCGATATTAGGGATGAGCAGTATTCGGTTCAAATCAAAAAAATTGATCGAATTGAATTAATTTTAAAATTCAATTCGGTTTTTTATTCAATTCGATTCGGTTCGATTTTTAATTTTTGGTTCGATTCGGTTTTGATCAGAAAAAAATCGAAAAAACCGAACCGAACCGATTAGTGATAATAATATGTTACTTTCAATAATATAGAGAAATTAAATTATATTAATATTAAAATATTTTAATTAAATTTTAAAATATTAAAAATAAAGTGTAAAAAATAAAAAAAATTTATTAAAAATTAAAACCGATCAAACCGAACCGAATCAGACCAGTTCAGTTCAATTCGGTTTCTGATTAAAATCAGTTCGGTTTGATTTTTATAAATACTAAAATTTCAATTTTCGGTTTATTCGGTTCGGTTCGGTTTAAAACCGAACCGACCGAATGCTCACCCCTACTCGATACAGTTTTATAAATATTCTAGTTTAGTGTTTAGTAAAAAATTATAATCAAAATTAAAATCAAAAGAATTATAATCATAACTAAAACCAAAAAATAAATTCTTTGATATGGTTATTCGATTTATTTCTCTAACCCAAAAATCATGCACAGTTGTAACATGATACCCAGCCCATTAGATCCATTTTCTTTTTTATAAAACTAAATAAAAAATGAAAAATATAGTATAGTTAATTAAATTTAAGGTTAGGGAGATTTGCAAATTTAAGAAATCTGTAAATGGTTTGGGCCAAAGAAAAATTTATTTTCTTTGTTTGGGTTTCTATTAAAGGTCCATTTTATAAGTCATTAAAAATTATTAGCTCTAAAGCTTGGTTCCCATGAACTTGGGTCAAACTTGGGCTCAGTTGTAGTCTAAAGTTATTCTAATTTATTTTGATAAATATATAAATTTTATAAAATGTAGTTATTTGCAAATTTATTTTATATTTGAAATAATTCAATTAAAAAATTTACATGATTTATATTTGTAACAAATAAAAAATTAAAGTTTGGTTTTCTCTTTATTTTGTTTGAGGTACTCATAACATAATTAATTGATATAAACAAAGAATATGAATATGGAGAAGTATAATATGGTGATACAAGGTGGCAAGGCAGGTTCTCTCTCTTTCTCTAACATTCTATATTAAGAAATATTAGTATTTAATTAATTAATTAATTAAATTAACCTACCAACCAAATCTCTTAGTGTTTCTAAAAACATATAGTTGTTAAACTTACAACACTCACATATGTCATTCATCCACCCCTATAATTAAGCTCTTCTAAGTTAAACAACCTTTAACCCACTCATCTAAATATTTATTAAAATCTCATAAACTATACACCACTCACACACCACCCACACTCATCACCCACACTGATATTCTGAAATCCAGAAAGTAAAATTTACAATGGTTGTATAAACGTAGATGGAGAAGAAGACGTTTCTCCCTTTTATCGATTTTTCTTTTGTTCACTAGTGACGTTTAATTGCCTTCCTATAGTGCCACCACCGGTCTCTGCCACTCACGGACGTACGGATGTGTTAGAGTCTCTTTATACGCCAAGCGACCATTTAATTCTTTCCAGCACGCATGCGAGTAGGGCTTCAAAGTGACTGGACCCGCTCTCCCTACTCCCTGTCATTAGGCTAGGCTTCCAGAGGATGGGCCTGCGTGCATGCCTCCTACTTCATATTACCGGGTTGAAACGCTCCATGTAAGCTGGTTTATTTATGAAAAAGGTCTGGTAGATTTTGGACCTGAACTTTCCTTTAACATCTGACCTTATTCTCGAGAGTAAAAAGTCGGGCGTCATCACACACACTTGAAAAGCCAAAAATTGCTCTTGAAATTTTATTTTAATTTAAACAACATCAAGAAATCATACCAACTATACTTTATTTAATTTTATTTAAATTTATTTAAATTTTCAAATTATAGTTCAAAGATAAAGGAAGAAATATTTTTATATAATGAGAGGGCATAGTTCAACTAACACATGTAATTTGTCCCTTTGTGATGCAATTTGGAGCATATTCATATGCTCACCTCCATTATATATATACTTGTGATTAGGGCAAGTCTACCTGTTTCATCAACTGCCATGCATTTTTCTTTTAATATATATTTATGTGTGAAAATATTATTGAGAATTTAGTACAGAATCATTGTCCAAATAATATAATTGTTCTTAATAAGTAAATTGGAATTATTTTTTGGATCTTCATCCCTAATTACATGTTTCTTCTCATAATTATATATTTTATTTTTCCTTTGTTAGTTGAGATGGTCTCTTCACCAGCTGTGAATTCTCCACTTGCATGCTATTATTCATCACTCATTCTCTCTTTATCATATATATAATTTCTTTTAAAAAAAATTCAATTTTTGAGGTTAAAATAAGTAGTTATTTTATAACAAAATTTCTAATATTAGTTTTTCTTTAGAATTAATCTTAAAATATTCTATAGTAAAGAAAAATACTATTTTATAACTTATATCCGGTATTTGTGGTGGTACGTATGTATTAAAAAAGAAACAAAACATAGTATACCGACACGACATTAAATGACAATAAATAGTAACCAACCAAGTGCAGCCAAGTGGTCCTTACTATGTCAGTTTCTGTCCTCAATATTAGGGCTAAACCTTATATACTTTCTTTTACCGGTTTTGGTGTTTGGCATTTAAATAAATTTTTATTTAAAAATTAATATTCATATAAATGATAAATATATTTAAATAAATTTAATTTACTATTTAATGAGTCAAATCAATACTAACAATATTTAATAGTAATTTAATATAACTTATACCAAAAAACTACTCATATTAATGTAAATGTTGAGCATTGCATATCCAATTATTGATCTTTGTCACATAACAAATTATTGGTTACCAAATTATTAATGCATGAAAACAACTTTTCTCCTCATTAATTTTGACATTTTCCCAACTTTTTTCCTGTAGGGATTTCCTCATTCACTTGACTTTTTGCAAAATAATCAATCTCTATAATCAGTAAGATCATTTCATCTCTTAAGTAATTATTGAACACACCAACTGAAAAAACTTCTTTTATATGATGTAGTTATATGTACATAAAAGGCCTTGTTTCCCCTTTTGGGAGAGACCATCTAGGACTAGAGTTCGAACTCGTGACCTTATTTTCAATTACGTGCTAGCTTATAATATGGCTGCTTTGCTAATGCAACAACGTTAAAGAACTTCTGGTCGAGATTGAATCTTGCGGAGAAATTGAGAAGGAGCTATCACATTCACATTCTAGATCTTCAAATCCCCAGAATTCTTCTTCTTGCTCTTCTTCCTTTGGCATTTTCCACCTTTCTTTGTCCATTTCTCCCTCAAGCATTACTTCCAATACCTGCCAACATATAGATAAGTACAGAGGAATTTTAATTATTGACCTCTAAGAGTTCATTATCAGTTGTATCAAACATTTGACTTTGCATAATGGCTTCAAGATTCTAAACCACCATTGTTTTAAAAATAAGAAATTTTAAAAGAATTTCCATTTCTTCCTATATCATTTTGATAATATGAGTATATGACATTCACATTTCCTAATCACATGGGATATCAATAGTTTATGATCAGGTTTAGATTAAAGATTGAGGTTAGGTAGGATAAGACATCCTCAGACTATTTGGAAATTGCCATCCCCAGCTACCAATTCCTAAAAACAGGACTAAATCTAAGTTTACAAGTTGAAGTCTTCTTAACTACTAGTGAAAATGATGTGCATTAGTTCATCACAGCTCACAGGCAATACGCAACCACCTAAAAAATATGGAAAGGTGACCGAAACACAAGAACGAGCGAGTCTTGATGCAATGATAAGATTGCTCTTTTATGACAGGAAGGTCACAAGTTTCAGTCGTGTAAGCAGTCTCTTTGCGAGAAATCGTGTGGACTGTAACGCCTTTTTTTCCTTTTAATTTAAAAGACTAATCACCAGAAAGTTATGTGCATATCTAGAGTGGAAATGATCACTCAAACAGTCAACTAGAAAGGAACTATTAGAAGCATGAACATGAAAGAAATGTCTGATGAAATGATCCTTATCTATAAGTTTTACTTTACATTTTAATAATGGAAGAGGCTGACTGTGACATTTAAACCAACTTCTCTTCTGTAGATTAATCAATGATTGAACAATTGATGCGATCAAAATGGCACCGAAATTCAGGATATATTAGATCATTAGTCTTAATACTCAAATGGTAATGGATATATATGAAATGGATTTAAGTTTTAATCAAGACAAAGGGATGCATAATAAAGTGTAGGTAATGGTTAAGCAGCTAGATACCTCACTCATGGTAGGGCGCCACGTGGAAGATGCCCGGATACAAAGAGAAGCAGCAAAGGCAAGTCCTATCAGCTGTGAAGCATCATAGGCCCCTCCAAGCCTTGGATCAACCACCTTTTCAATCTCTCCTTGTTTCAATATTGGTTTAGCCTGTTAAAAAGGTCGATGTTTAGCAATTAATAAAAGCTAAAAGGTTGATAAGTAGCTAAAAACTCTAAAAAAATATGATTGCAATGTGGAATTCCCAAATGAAAAAGGCAATCCATTTTCTAAAAATTGGTGACCTTACCCAGCTGCATATGCTTTGGTGAGACCCATCAACTGGTCTCCTACCAGAAATGATTTCTAAGAGAAAGACTCCAAATGCAAACACATCTGTCTTCTCATCTACTACTCCATGCATATAGTACTCAGGCGCTAAGTGCCTATCAAAGAAAAAAGGGCAAAATTTTCCATTACAATCAAATGGGTTGCTTTATAATAAGAAGACCTATGAGAATTTCAACTCACCCAAAAGTTCCTTCAATTGGAGCAATTGAATGGTGAGTCCATTGAGATGGAAGCCATTTTGCCAACCCAAAATCAGAAATCTGTTATTATAATAAAAGATTAGAAACACAGTAATAATAAAATCTAGAAAACGCAAAAATAGAAAGGACTAAATCCATATGGGTACATTACCAGTGGTTCAAAATCAGCTGTCAAAAGAATATTTGAAGATTTAATATCTCTGTGAATAATCCTTCTTTGACATCCCTTGTGCAAGTAATGGAGTCCTCTGGCAGTTCCAATGGCAATCTTGTATCTTGTTTTCCAATCCACAACTGGAAATTTCTCATCTGAAAACCAAATTTGAAAGCACAAGATATCAGAAAATTGCAAAAGAAACAAAACCCACAAAGGAATCAAAATGGGTAAGTGGGTGCTCTGATTACCATGGAGAAGGGAAGCAACAGAGCCTCTAGAGGAGAAATGGAAGATGAGATAAAGCCCATTATCAATGCAACATCCTAAAAGAGACAAAACATTGGGATGAGATACATGACCAATTGTCCCAATCTCTGTCAGGAATTCCTTCTCCTTCCTCTCATCATTACAAGTTTTTGTTAGCCTTTTTACAGCAATCTTCTCTCCATCTCCTAACACTCCCTTGTAAACCTCTGCGTATCCTCCTTTTCCCACCAGGTTCTCTGAAACCCACATAACAAAAACCAAAATTTAAGAACAAAAATGATTAACATAAACAAGAGAAACACAAATATGCATATATATGTGTGTTTTGTAAGAAAACCTGGGCTAAAAGCATTGGTGGCCTCAAAGATTTCCTGATAGGAGAAACATCTCCAAGCGGGTCTGGGAGAATGCTCTGTTTCTTGAACACACTTAGAGTTAGAAATTCCACTATTGTCTTCTTCAATGGTGATTGATTCTTCAAGGGCACGCCTTTTCAATGAGAAGAGCCTTTTGAGGCTGTTGGTTCGTATATACTTCATTGTAAAAGGGGGAAGCAAAGTAGAGGACTCTGTTGCATGCAAGGGAAGAGAAGAAAGAAAAGAAAGTCTGTGTTGTATCTCTGTGAAACGATTTTAAGGAAACACCAAAAACATAAGAGACAGAGTGTTGTGTGTGTGTGTGTGTGTGTCTGTGTACGAGAGAGAGAGAGAGAGAGAGAGGAAGCAAAGAGATGAACTTTGTCTGTATTGTTTCAATGAGAAGAAGGCTGAGATAAGCAACTGGGAGAAGAAAGTATTGGTTTTCAACTTAAAAGGCTTACAAATATTGCTAGATAGGAAAATTGTTGACGATTTTAACTTTTTATTTTATTTTATTTTATTTTTTATGTGAAAAATGATTGGAAGATAATCGGGTTTGGCTCTTCGTGGGAAGCAAATTATTGGGTAATTGAAAAAAAAGACTTAATAAATTTTAGTTTGATTTTAACTTTTCATAAAAACTTTAATGGTGGTATGAATTTGATGGGTTATTTTAAATTATTTAATAATTATTTTAACATAATTAGTTTGGTATTTTAGTTTGAATACATATTTTAGATTATTTGCGTCATTTAAATTTGGATTTGTTTGCAAATTTTTAGTTTTATTTTTAATTTTATTTTCAAATTTTCTTATCCTAATTTGATTAGCAATAAAATTAGACCCTTCATTTCATATGATAAATTTTGAATTGTAAATAAACCTTTATAAATTATGCAAAATTTTAATTTTTTTAAAATAAAAAATTTTAAACTAAAAAAATTAAAATCTTTTATTTTAAATAAGAGAATTATTAAAAAAAATAAATCAATTAATTAAATGTTTGTGAATTCTTCTTTTCTTATTTTGAAAGGAGTAGGAGGATTTGAGAAGAACATGGATTTGTCCGTCATTTCTGGGTTTTAAAGAACGTTTCTCTTATTCCATGGATTTAGAAGACGAAATTCATTTAGTTGGCTAGTAATAAATCTTTTTCTCCTCCTAGTTCTATGTTAGATCTGGTTTTCTTCTTGACCCATCATATGGATCCCTCAAATGGGTCTCTCAATATTTTATTTGATAAAAGGGCCTGCAAGAAAAAACGATCAGGGTCTATAGGGAATGTCCCGTAAAAACCCTCCGACGTTCAAGTCAGATCTTATGAATTAAAATAGTATATTTAGGCCAGAGTTACAGAGAGAAAATAAAAATGGAGTCCAGGAATGAGAAGGAAGAAGAGAGAATGAGAGCCCCTCCCCACCTCTATAGTGCTACTTGTCTGTGTCCCTCAGACCCGTACGTACGGACGTGTCAGGCCCTTCTTTATGCAGGCGACCATTTAATTCACCTTGGCACGCATGCGAACAGAGTTGGAGAGTGATTGGGCCTACTCTTCCTTCCCGCATCATTTCACTGGGTTGGACCTCTTTTTATTTAATCTGGGCTCATGGTGGACCTGGCCTACCTCGCGTGTCCGGGTCGAGACTTGAAATGCTGGGTCGATCTTGCCTAAGGAGAGCTTAATAAGTTTTGGACTATTGTTCTCTTTTTGGGCCCGATTTCGCTCGGGGCAAAAGAAACCCAGCGGTCATCAGCTAGATTTTCATTAGTGTTGGGTTGTCTTGGAGTTTCCAACGCCATTTATGGAGGAAAAAAGTTTCAGGAGAATGTGTTTACTTTTTCTAGGTTTTGAAGGAAATTTCTTTTTGATTTTTTTGAATTTCCGATGGAAAACTGCATCACCAATACCTTAGAACATCTTAAATGAAGTGACCATTGATTTTGTCAGTGTATGCAAGTTCAATGAGTTATGAAAGCATCAATCAAAATTTCCGTTTCTTTATGCTTAAAAAAATTAAATGTAAGATTTCATTATAATAGTTTTGGTAATACTAAAAATTAAGCTGCACTTATAAATTTAATTTGATGGTAAATATATTTAATTAAATTTAAAAGTTCTCGACTCTAATCTCCTCAATTCTTAATTTCCAAAAGAATTTCCATTTTAAAAAGAAAAAAAATTAAGACAAAAAATAAATTAATCTATTTGTGAAGAAATAATTCCATTGGATTTGTATTTTAAATGCGGCAAGCATAAATCTATTTTAAAAATTATAACATTAGTTTTACTAAACACAACAATTTTTTTTAAAAAAAAGGTCATTTCTCTTCAAAATTTATGAGTTATTTTGACTGATGCATAATTTAAAATAATATAATTTATTATAAATATTAATTATGATCGATCGTATATTAATTTTTATGAAAAAAAAAAAGAAAAATTCAACTCTAGAATAGTTGTATGAGTAATTCTCCAATGAAATGATTGAAATGAAGATGAAATTCTTGGATTTATTATTTAATTTGGCTTCAATTCATGCATATACGACTACCTTTTAAAAAGAAAAATACTGCACGTGATTGAGTCAATAGGTGAATAGTTAAATAAGTTTCTTTTAGCACAAGATATTGAAATTTAATTTTCCTTTATGAATAAAGAAAAATAAAAAATTTAATTCATATATTAATTTTTATAATCATGCATTTTTCACTTGTAAAATTAGACCAATTAATTTTTAAAAAATCAAAATGTTTATACGTTTTAATGATTTATTTAAATTTTTTAATTTTAATAAATTAATTTGAAATTAAAATATTTTATATAAATTTTATCCTAATTTAAAATTAAAACAAAAAAGTGTGCTCTTATTAAACATGGATCTCAATTAATATATAAATAAAAAATAATTAATATTATAAAATTAAATGTTCACACATTTTAAAAATTTTATCTAAATTTTTATAATTTTGATAATTTATTTTAAAATTAAAAAGATTTGTTCAATTTTCATTAAAATTTGACTAAATGTATTTTTGTATTATGTATCATTATATTTGACTGTTTTAATATTAAACGTTATAAATTATTTTTTTAAAATAGAAATTGAGGATTGAGGAGTAGAACATAAGATCTTTTAAATTTACTCAAATACATTTACCAGAATTTGGAGATTGAGGAGTAGAATATGAGATCTCTCAAATTTACTCTTATCAGAAATTGGGGATTGGGGAGTAGAATATGAGATCTCTCAAATTTACTCAAATATATTTATCATTAAACTTGTGAGTGTAAATGTTTTTTTTTTTTTTGAAATAGGGGGTGGGGGAGTCGAACCTTTGATCTCACAAGACTATAAGAATGCACTTTCCACCAGAAAAATGTTATATACGAACGTTATTTAATATATATACAAATTATTTAACCTCACAAGGTAAATGTTATAAATTATTTAATATATATACAAACTTTACACCGTATAACCAATAAATGATAACTATTTTATTCAATTAAAAATATATTTAATTTTACAACGTTATTAAAAACACACTCCCTTAACTCTAATTTTAATTTAGAATAAAATTTATATAAAATATTTTAATTTTAAATTAAATTATTAAAATTAAAATATTTAAATAAAATTACTAAAATACATAGAGGCTTTTAACTTTTTAAGGTTAATTGCTCGTGATATTAACATATAAAATATTTTGAAGTGTTTAGCTATGATGATTGACTATGGCTCCAAAATATTTTCTTGAATAGGAGAATTATTTTCTTAAACAGGAGAAGAAAATGAAAAGAATGAAAGGGAGCATATTCTAAATTTTTATATGTAATTATATAATAATTTACATATAAAATAAAATGCATATTGCAAAATTAAATTTTAAAATTTTTATATTAAAATAATTAAAATTTACTTTGTTATCTTAACATATGCACGATATTAAATTAATTTTTTAAATGATTTATCGATTGGATTACTAATTCATTATTAAATTAATGATTTTTTTTCAAAGAATTAATTACTTATTAACTAGAGAATATTAAAAGATAATTTAAATTTGATATTTTGTAGCCAAATTCTATTAAATTTTAGGATTTATGTAATATTATTGTAGAAATAATTATAAAATTATTATTTTAATATTATAAAAATAATAATTTAATAATAATTTAAAATTATTATAAAAAAATTAATTCTTTATTATATAATAATATATTTTAATAAATAATTTATTTTATATTTAATAAAATTATAATTTTAACTATAAAAAATAAATAAATTATTATTTATATTATAAATAAATTAGTGTTGGTCGTCTCATTGGTCAGTGGTGAGATGCATGGAAATGAGACAGTGGTGTGATGCATGGAACAAGTGTGCAAGGTAGTGGTGCAGAGGCAGGGCATGAAAATGAATCGGAAAATGGCTGCCCACAATTTAAATATTATTAAAGTCAATTTAAGAATATATATAAAAAAAAAAACTGCCCACAATTTATCCATCAAAATTAGTGGTTATGGCAGTTCTTGATGAGTCAAAGAATCAATTTATCACAGCAAGGCAGTGGTCCCAACGGACAAGCCTACAACATATATAACCCCACACTAATTTTTTGTGTAATTTATATAAACTGCCAAACTAATTTAATTTAGGGCATATTATTCTTGGTTTAATTTAAAATCGAATCGAATTAAAAATTAAAATTTTTATATTTATAAAAATTGAATCGAATTAATTTTAATCAGAAATTAAATCGGATCAATTAAATTGAATTGACCGAATAAACTAAAAATCGAAATTTTAGTATTTATAAAAACTGAATCGAACTGATTTTAGTCAGAAACCGAATCGAACCAAACCGGTCCGATTCGGTTCGATTCGATTCGATTTAATCGGTTTCGATTTTTAATAAATTTTTTATTTTTTACACTTTATTTTAAATATTTTTAAATTTAATTAAAATATTTTAATTTTAATATAATTTAATTTCTTTATATTATTCAAAATAACATATTATTATCACTTATTGATTTGGTTAAATTTTTTTTTATTTTTTCTAATTAAAATCAAACCGAACCGAAATATTCGAAATTTTTAAAATTAAAAATCGAATTAAGCCGAATTCAATAAAAAATCGAACTGAATTTTAAAATTAATTCGGTTCGATTGATTTTTTCAATTTGAATCGAATATTGATCACTCCTAATTTAAACATTGTAAAAGCCATAATATAACTCCGCACTAATTAATTTTTATAATTTATATAAACACTACAATATTAGTTTAATAATCGTAACAGTTAAATATATAAAATTTATTTTATAACATAAAAATAAAAATTAATTAAATATTATACATGAGAGAAAATATATGTATTTATAATTTAATAAGTACCACATCAGCAAATTAATTTAAAAATATGTTAAAATGAACTTTTATATTATTTAAATATAAATTGAAGGATTTAAAAAATTGAGAGTATTAATTTTAAATCAGTAGTGGATGCACCTCTTTGCCCTAATTAGTTAGTTTTCCAACTTTTTTAAGAGAGTATAGTTTATAAGCGTTGTGTTGAAGTTCTATTGGGTACAGAAAGCACATGTGAACTCTCCTCTTTTTACATCTTACCTTTGCGTGCGTGTGATAGATCACAAATCATTATCCAAAATTAATTTACAATTAAAAATCTATTACCAGTGACAATAATTCAATCTAAAATAATTAATTAACAATTTATTTTCCATTACCTTTAAATTCTTAAAATTCTATTATTTTTCTTTGTCACTAGTGCAAATGATGGCAATTTTAATTTTTTATTATTTATTACTAATTTTAATAAAAAAATATAATAAATCTCATATTTATTAATTTTTTTAAATATTGTATAAAAAATTTACATATTTTTAAAAAATAAATTAAATTCAATTGAAAATTTTAGGTCAATTTATTGTAAAGAAATGAAAATAATTAAATTAAATATTTTCAATAAATAGTGAAATTAAATATTGCTACTTTATTTTATAGCTTTGACAAAGGTTGTCTAAGGAGGAACAGACACGCGGAGTCTTCTCCTCCACCTCCTCGTCATTTTTGCTCTTTTTTTATTTTTAAAAAATTATTATTTAAATTTTATACTATAACAAAATTTATTAATTAATATTTTCATTTTAAAAATTATAAATTAATTTTTATTAATTTTATTGTTAAATATTTTATTATTTAATTTTTATAATTTTAAAATTTTATTAATGGACTGTTTTAATTTTAAAAAAAATTATTAATTAATTTCATCATATATAAAGTATTTTAAATTTTTTTACTATATTTAACTATTAAAATTAATAAAAAATTAATTAATAAATTTTTTGAAAGATTAAGAATATTTTAGTATAATTTTTTAGAATGGAAAAATAAATTAATAAATTTTTTTATATTATAAAAATTAAATAATAATTATTTTTTTAAAAAAATTATGTGTTATTATTATTATTTACAGGTGGATGAATTGAATGGTTCTGTCGTTGTAGGCTCAGTGGGGACCACAAGATTGTAATTTATTTTCCAACATGGTAAGGGGATAGTTAACCACTTTTCCCTGTTACGGAGCACGCATGCAACTACCTAAATTAAATTATGCATGCAACATGTGACTCCCTATTTCCACGTGAGTTTCGGTTGAGCGACAAGGAAAATTTTAGAATATTCCTTCCCTGTTTTCTTCACTCTAAAAAATATATATCATTTAACTTCAGTTTAGATTTTTTTTTTCATGCACTTAAAAAAGTTAATCTCAATTAAAAAACTAAGAGAAAAATCTGACATCTCTCAAATTTTTTTAAATATAAAGCCAAGCCCATGAGTGTAAAAATATTTTATTACCACTGTTATATATAAAATTATTTTTTAAATTATTTTTCCTTTTTCTGCTCTCCTTATTAGAATCCCATTCTCTTTTCTATATCTCCTCTAAAAAGAGGGTCAGACAAGGAAATAAACTAACAGAATGAAGTTATAAAATAATTACAAAAACCAGGGATTTAAATATTTATTTTAAAAAAAATACTTCTCAAATATCATTAAATGAATACTTATTTGAAAATATAAGAAAAATTAAGATATGCAACTAAAATAAATATAAATACATCAAATAAAAAATATTAAATCCACCCTGCTTTAGATTTTATTAACATTAATCAATTATTTAAAAAAATACGCAGATACTAAAGAAATAATTTTGTATTCACCAAATACTTTGCTTAAAGTTTACCCTGAAAATACCTGAAAACAATAATTTTTTTCATAATTCATATCATATTATTAATTCCCATTTATAATGTTAATATTAAAATATTGATGGGTTGGAAAATTCTAATATATTTAAAGCTTGTAAGGCTCAAACAAGTGTTTATATCATAATGTTATTTAAATCCACCACCGCTATTGTTGCTACTCCAAGCCATTGGTGCTCATTTACTCCAAGCTAAGCCCAACTTCCTTGCAGTGGCTTCGCTACGTGCATTCACTGCCTTTGCACCTAGCAGCGGCGCTAATGATTTGTTGTTTGCCTGCAGCATTGCCGGCTTTTCAGCTTGTAAATCGTTGATCACTGTTGTTGCATTCTCGGCAAGCTCTCTTTTTTGGCATGAGCTAATTATGTTGATTGTGACGTTTGAACTAACCTAGTTTGCTCAATAGCTCAGTTAATTTGTTCGCATTTTCTTTTGCTGCTAGTCCGGATTCATCCACAGACCTAATTATTTTTATGAATTTTAAAAAGCATTGTTATTAACTTCTTGTTAAACATTATGACTCTCTACTGTTAGTCTATCTTCCAGTCCTCTTTGCAGACTCCTGGCATCTGTTTAGCTAGCTTGGAGAAGATGGCACAATGTGATCTACTATACCCCATATTTGATTCAAACAAGCTAGTTTTGCTTACATGATGGTTGGACTGGATGCGTTGACCGTCTGTGACCCTGGCACAAGCATTTATGGAGGCAGCTAAGCTTCTGGAGATTGGTTGAGCTCAGCCTAGTTGACATCCCGTACGATGAACATCTCCTAGAGGTGCTACTTCATTTATGGTCTTAGCATTACAACTTCTTCATCTCTCAAATGGGGCCCCTGCTACGGAATCGGGTAGGCCTTGATTGTAGGCTTTCACCTTTATTTATTTTGTATTTATCTGTTATATTCAGTGTGCAAGTATAAAATGTATTCTTTGAGTTTTTATTACTCACACATGGTATCAGAGTGTTAGAGCAAGACTCTTAACAGTAAGATTGAATGTAGGCTTTCACCTTTATTTATTTTGTACTTATCTTTTATATTCAGTGTGCAAGTATAAAATGTATTTTCTGAGTTTTTATTACTCACACATGGTATCAGAGTGTTAGAGCAAGACTCTAATAATAAGAGAAATTACGGAAATGGAATAGGATTAGAGAAGAAGAAGAGTGTTTGGAAAGAGAATAAAGAAGAGAAATGAGAGAAATAGGATGTAATTGTATTGATAATTCTGAATGTTTTTACATGTGAGTATCACTGCTATTATATAAGTCTACCAGCTGTCATAACATAAACAGCTGAGTCATCAATTAGTTATAATAACATTCTCACACTTCTATTCTTTCTCTTATTCAGCCTATATTTCTTTCTATAATACGTGATAATACCCCTGTATTAGAACTTTCTTGACCCCAAGAAAGGAAGTTTTGAGGAAATTGAGCAGTAATGAATGTCCTATCTTCCCAAGTAGCATATTTTTATTGGTAAATTTTATAAGCAGTTTTGTTCCCCTCATGATGATCCAGGTCTGCAAAACTGATTCAGGGGCAACAATTACTTGGTTGTCCTACAGCTTTGGCAAATCTGTAGTGACACTCACCTTGCCTCCCACCTTTTTGAGCATAGAGACATGAAAAACAGGGTGAATAGAAGAGTATGTAGGTAGTTCCAATTTATATGCTACCTTTCCAATCCTGGCAGTGATCTTACAGGGTCCATAGTACTTAGCCGACAGTTTCAGAGAGTGTCTCAAAGCCAAGGATGTTTGTCTATAACATTGCAGCTTCAAATACACTAAATCCCCCACGGAAAATTTCCTTTGTGTCCTCTTTTTGTCAGCTTGTTATTTCATTATGTTTTCAGCCTTTCTAAGTTTTCCTTAAAAAGCTGAGAGAGTTGCTGCCTTTCTTGTGAAAATTGATCCACTACCACAACAACGATTTCATTTGGCAACTGAATAAGAAAACTGGGAGGAGAATAATGATACAAAATAATTTAGTCCATTTTATCTTAATATTATTGATGATTATTTACATGATTTCTGCTTAATTTAGTGCTTTTGGTATTATTTTGCAGAAAATGGTGTAAAAGGACATTTTGGAGAAAATCCCCCTAAAACTACCTTATTTGGAGCAAAAGAGAGCAAACCTGCCAAGTTGGGTTCAAGTCAAGCTAAATAATGAAAGTTTTAAATAAAGAAAGTGGCAAATATGGAAAGAACATTCAGCCAAAACAATTTGAAATTCAAATTTCAAATCTCCAAGTAGCCTTTTCCTTATTTAAGAAGTCAAGTCACAAGTTGCCATAAATGAAGAGCCAAACAAGGAAAGTATTTTGAAATTCAAATCTCCAAAATCCATATTCAAATTTTGAATTTCAAGATTCAGCTTATTAAGGAAGCCAAATCCAAAAATCACATGCTTCACACCACATATCTTGCACATTCAAAATTCAAATTGTGAAGTAAGGCCCCACCTTCCTTATTAGTGTTGGGCGGCAAAGTATGTGAGTGAAAGGCAGCAACTTGAGTCTTGGACAGCCTTTTGGAAGCACATGGGAAGCCAAGAAACACTTGGGCAGCAAGTTAGTGAAGTGGCAGCCCCACACTTTGCACACATGGACCAAGCCACACACCTCACAGGTGCAAAGGTGGCGTGGGGACACAACCACATGGACAGCAGCTCACACTTTCACGTGGACAGCAAATTGAAGACCTAAAACAGCATCTCAAATCCCCTATAAAAGGATCCTTAAGTGGCCAACACCAGAACCTTCTCTTCTTGCAAGGATCGACGCACAAGGAGGCTCTCCACAATCATCTTTGGTTCTTCTTCCCTCTTTGTTTTTCCTTTTTTATTTTCTGCTTTTAATTCAGCCATGAGTGGCTGAATTCTTTTAATCTAGTTGAAGTTTGGTTGAAACTTTAGTTGTTTAATGGGTTGTGAGACTTGATCAAACATTGTTTAACTTTTGGTGTTCAATATTCATGCAATTTCATACTTGATTTTCATATTACTTTGTTATTGAAATCTACGTTGATTTTTGATTGCAAAATAATTATTTGTTAGTTTGCATGATTTAAGTCCGTAATTGCTTAGATTATTCTTACATAAGAACACTTGGCATAAAAACCAAGGAAGTTGCATGATCTAGCGTTATCTCCATACGTTTGGGTAGCTAGGATTGGATCTCTCTATTTCTTTATGCAATTAGCAGTTGTTTGTTGTCTGAGACCCAAGGACGTTCTGTAATACCCGGCTAAAGGCCGGCATCGGAATTCTATTTTTCAGTAGAATCTCGGATGTCGGAATCAGCTAGAAGGGTAAGATTTATGGTTTTGTAAAGGATTTTAGTATGTTTTAATGTTTTAAGTACAAAAGGAAATGAGTTTGTGAAAGAAAAGAGCCAAGGAAGAAATGCAAGGTTCGGCCGCCGAAGGTGAGTTTCGGCCGCCGAACATGCATGAGTTTTGGTTTCACGTTAGGCCGCCGAAGGTGGTCTGGCCAGCCACCTATAAAAGGTCCTAGGTCGATGAATGGATAAGATTTTCTTTCCATTCACAGACAGAGGTGAGACCATGCTCTTCCTTGGGTGCTTTTCATGTTTTCTTCCAATCTTGCAAAGTTTTGATGGGTTTTATGTTGTTTTGAAGCTTTTGAGCAAATCAACCAAACGTTTTGAAGTTGGAGACTTTGAGGGAGAGTTTCTCCATATCTCCACGTTGGGATCGTTTATCTTCTTGTTTGTAAGAGGTAAGTGAAGATCCTGAACTTCTTTTCATGTTTTATGAAGGTTTTATGAAGTTTTTGAGTAGAGATGCATGTGTAGGGGAAGTTGAGGTTTGGTTGATTTGTAGTCAAAGCATGCTTATGTGTTTAGTTGTGTTGTTTGTTTGGGTTTTAAGTTAGTTTTGGACCCCTTTGTGCCTATACTTGAGTATATGCAGGTTGTGGAATTGTGGTTTTCATGTTTGAGTGGAGATTTGGTACGTTTGCATGAAAGCAGAACAAGTTTCTGCCTTACTAGAGAATCCAGTTTCGGCCGTCGAAAGAGGGTTCGACCGCCGAACATGCTAAGGAGGTGGTTTCGGCTGCCTAAGCTTGCCCAAGCTTGCCCCCGAAAGTTTGGACTTTCGGCTCTAGAGGAGGGTTTCGGCCGCCGAAGGTGCCGCCGAAGGTTAGGGACTTTCGTCTCTGGAGAGGACTTTCGGCAGCCGAAGTGCCGCCGAAAGTGCGTGAGGTTCGGCTCTGGAAGAGACTTTCGGCCGCCGAACCTGCCGCCAAAAGTGCCATGTTTAGCTTTCTTTTGCATATTTTATGTGATTGTTTTAGGATGTTTTAGGGGGTTTTTGAGGAGTTTTATAGAGTTGTTCTTGAGCTAGTTTGGTCCCTCATTTGAGTCCATCTGTGTAGGAACGGACCAGAGGAACCAAAGAGGTCAGCAGTGAGCACTGCTTCAAAGTCAGCTCAGAGTAACCAGAGGTGAGTGGAACTAAACTTAATGTTTTAAATTGAGAAATTAAATGCTTTTAGCATGTTCCATGCATCATGATATGTAATAGGTTGAGTGCACTAGAATACACTAATGTGACGCATTGCATTATTCTATGCTTGTACGGATCGGACATAGTTTTGGATTCACTAGCCCTCCGAGTAAAGTCCTGAGGAGTCCTGAGAGGGCCGGGCACAGAGCACCATAGGGTGCGTAGAGAAGTCCTGAGTAGCTCCTTCACGGGCCGGGCATAGAACAGAGGGAATTTTGAATCTGTCCATCTGAGATGGGTGATTTACTTATGATGTGATGCATTCCATGTGAGCATGTTTTGTTAACATGTTTTATCTGTGCTACTCACTGGGCTTTTTAGCTCATCCCTCTCCCCTAACCCTAGTTTTGCAGGGTCAGAGTTAGCTATGGGAAGTCAGAGTCAGCAGAGTTATGCGTACGAGTTGGCTATGGTTTTGGCTATGTAATAGAGTAGTGGACATGATGTAAATTCACGGATGAGTATGTAATGTAATGTATAGAGATATAATGTCATGTAATAGATAGAGTATTGTGCTTGGCCCTAGTGTATGGTTAATCCCTTGTTATGCATGATCCTGTTTTCTATTTAAAGATGAGCAATGTGTGGAACCAAGGCTGACTTGTGATATGCTGACCCTAGGAGAGTGGGTTCTATGTTTTTAAACATAGTGCATGCAAGTCAAGCTTGGTAAGTTTTATCAGTTTTTATGCTTATGTTTGATCATGTATGGGATTTATCAGGTACACAGAGTTCAAGATAGGCTTGCTACGGGTCCCGGTGGCCTTAAGCCGATCTGGATCCTAGCGCCGATAGCGGTTCGGGCCGTTACAGAGGGGTATCGGATTCTGAGCTGTTACAGATTGGTATCAGAGCCCTAGGTTCATATGGTCGGACCTAGATAGAGAGTGTCGGGCTCATAGAGGTTATAGCAGGTCAAGCTTGGTAAGTTTTATCAGTTTTTATGCTTATGTTTGATCATGTATGGGATTTATCAGGTACACAGAGTTCAGGATAGGCTTGCTACGGGTCCCGGCGGCCTTAAGCCGATCTGGATCCTAGCGCCAGTAGCAGTTCGGGCCGTTACAGAGGGGTATCGGATTCCGGGCTGTTACAGATTGGTATCACTAGGATAGGCTGTTGAGTCCTGTCTATTTGCTGAGGTGTAATGCCATGAGTTATGTATGTGCATTGTTGTTATGTGATGTTTATATGCTAATGTGTGCTGTTATGTATTGTTTTCCAGAAAGTTAAGATGAGAGGAACTCGTCGATCTGCACGATTGACTGGAGTCCCACTAGTGAATGAGGGTTCAGATGCTCGTCCTCCTGCATTGCCAAGGGCAAGGTCTCAGAGGTCTAGCAGGGAGGATACGTCAAGGGACCCTAGAAGGTCTGTTGACGAGAGCAGAAGAGGAACAGATAGAGGAGGAAGGTTAGAGGAAGTGAGGGAGGCTATGGATGTGGATCAGCCAAGAGAGGAAAGCATGGGTATGGGCAGGTCTGAAGAGGGTATGGGAGAGTCTGAGGGAGGCGCTCAGGCCTCGGGGTTTGGTTATCCACCCCATTATCCACCCTTTCCACAGGGCCCAAGGTATCCGATGGGGGGTACGTCGGATTACTCTAGCTTTACCCCATATCCTACCTACATGCCTTACATGCCTTATACTCCTTTTTACCCACCATATCCCATGTATCCACCCACACCTTTCCATCCCAGTACAGCATACCCAGAGCCAAGTTTAGCACCTTCTGCTCCACCACCAGAACCAGAACCAGTAGCCCTAGTTGTCCAAGCACCGCAACCTAGCTCAGCTGAGGGAAGCAAAGTGAAAATGACAGAGTACCTAAAGTTGGATGCTCCCAAATTCAATACGGGAGATGATCCATTTGAATACCTCAGAACGATTAAGATGATAACCGATGAGTTAGGAGCTGATAATAGCAGAGCCATTGAGATGGCAGGGTTCACACTCAAATGCAAGAAGGCTCGAGAGTGGTTCAAGAATTATGTGGACCCCAGGTTGGACAGCATGTCATGGGGAGAGTTCGCCAATGAGTTTGCAGGGTGGGCTTTTCCTGACAGTTCCAGGGAGATGAAAGTTATAGAATTTGAGCAGCTGAGGCAGACTGAAGAGATGAGTGTAGAGGAATACACAGATAAGTTCCTGGATCTGTTACAGTATATGGGTCAGGCTTATGACACTGACTAGAAGAAGGCAAGGAGATATACTATGAGACTGCATCCCAGGTATTCCTCCTTGATTCTTCCAGCAGAGAAAGAGAGTTTCCACTCTATAGTGGATGCCGCCAGGAAGATGGAGGCGAGTGCCATTATTCAGGGAACAGTAAAACAGCATGTGGCACAGTCTTCGGGTTCTAAGACCCCCAGTACAGTAGCTTCTGGCAGTTTCCACTCTATAGTGGATGCTGCCAGGAAGATGGAGGCGAGTGCCATTATTCAGGGAACAGTAAAACAGCATGTGGCACAGTCTTCGGGTTCTAAGACCCCCAGTACAGTAGCTTCTGGCAGTAAGAAGGGAGAGAAGTTTAAGGCCAAGAAAGGCAAGTTCTGGAACAAGATCAAATCTAGTCTGGGAATGGGTAGTGGCTCAAGCTCTGGCACAGGTAGTACAGTATGCATGAGATGTGGGAGACAGCACAGAGGAGTTTGTCGGTTGGGATCTTCAGCCTATTATAAATGTGGGCAGGAGGGACATTTTGCTCGGGAATGTCCTCAGGCGACCTTTATGGCACCATCCCAGCAGATGAGCTCAGGCAGTGTAGCACAGCCATCATCTCCAGCCATACCTCAGAGCAGTGGCAAAGGCAGAGAGGGTTAGCCTCTTCTTCAGCAGCAGGTTCCCGAGGTGAAGGTCCGGTAGCCCCAGCACGGATCTTCACTGTGACACAAGAGGAGGCAAACACGTCGAACACAGTGGTGTCAGGTAATCTCATCATTAGGTGTTCTGATGTGTATGCTTTGATGGACGCCGGTGCTTCTCACTCTTTTATTGCTTCGAGAGCCCTAGAGAGATTGGGTCTGATGATTTCTGAGTTAGAGTGTCCTCTATGGGTCAGTGGACCCAAATGTGACCCATCAGTGGCAGTGTCAGTCTGTCGCTTCAGTCCAGTGTTCATAGAGGGTAGATGCCTTCCAGCTGACCTAGTGGTTCTAGATTTGACGGATTTTGATGTCATTCTAGGGATGGATTGGCTATCTACATATGGAGCTACTTTGGACTGCAGAGACAAGGTAGTCAGTCTTAGAGACCAGGATGGGTCAGAGTGTGTCTTCAGAGGAGACAGGAGGGGGACACCTAGAGGTTTGATCTCAGCCCTTCAGGCTCGTCGTTTGCTTAGGAGGGGTTGTCAAGGGTTTCTAGCTCATGTGAGAGAGCTAGATAGACAGGTTAGGGAACCAACCTCAGTTCCAGTAGTCCGAGAGTTTCCAGACGTCTTCCCAGGCGAGCTTCCAAGACTACCACCTGATAGGGAGATAGAGTTTGCAATAGAATTGCTGCCTGGTACCAGACCTATCTCTATTCCTCCCTACAGGATGGCGCCAGCAGAGTTAAAAGAGCTGAAAGAGCAGCTGCAAGAGTTGGTAGATAAGGGTTTCATCCGCCCTAGTACCTCACCTTGGGGTGCTCCAGTGTTGTTTGTCAGAAAGAAGGATGGATCCCTCAGACTTTGTATCGACTACAGACAGTTGAACAAGGTCACTACCAAGAATAAGTATCCCCTGTCTAGGATCGATGATCTATTTGACCAGCTAGCTGGAGCAGGTTGTTTTTCTAAAATAGATCTGAGGTCCGGGTATCATCAGTTGAGAGTCAGAGAAGCAGATGTGCCAAAGACAGCTTTCAGGACCAGATATGGGCATTATGAGTTCTTAGTAATGCCGTTCGGGTTGACTAACGCCCCTGCAGCATTCATGGATCTCATGAACAGAGTTTTCAGTGAGTATCTGGATCACTTTTTTATTGTCTTCATCGATGATATCTTAGTGTACTCCAGAGATGCAGAGGAGCATGCCCAGCATCTGAGGACAGTTCTGTAGACTCTGAGAGAGCATGGTTTATATGCCAAGTTCTCTAAGAGTGAGTTTTGGTTGAGGAGCATTTCATTCTTGGGGCATGTTGTATCAGCCGAAGGTATTGAGGTAGACCCCAAGAAGATAGAAGCTATAGCTAACTGGCCTAGACCCACCACAGTGACTGAGATTAAAAGCTTTCTGGGTTTGGCAGGTTACTACAGGAGGTTCGTTCAGGACTTCTCAAAGATAGCTGCTCCTATGACCAAACTGACTAAGAAAAATTAGCGGTTCGAGTGGTCGGACCAATGTGAAGAGAGCTTTAACAAGTTAAAGAGAAGATTAACATCAGCACCGGTGTTAGCTCTGCCTGTCAGTAATGAGGACTTCACAGTGTTCTGTGATGTGTCCAGAGTGGGACTGGGTTGTGTTTTGATGCAGAATGGCAGGGTGCTTGCTTATGCTTCTAGACAGCTGAAGAAGCACGAGTTGAATTACCCCACCCATGACCTAGAAATGGCAGCAGTGATCTTTGCACTCAAGATGTGGAGGCATTACCTTTATGGGGTTAAATGCGAGATCTTCACAGATCACAAGAGTTTACAGTACATCTTGAGTCAGAAAGAGCTGAATTTGAGGCAGAGAAGGTGGGTCGAACTGCTCAGTGACTATGATTGCAAGATTCAGTATCATCCGGGTAAGGCGAATGTTGTGGCAGACGCCCTAAGCCGGAAATCACTTGGCAGTTTGTCCCATATAGCAGCAGAGCGAAGACCAGTGGTGATGGAGTTTTATAAGCTCATCGACGAAGGGCTACAATTAGAGTTGACTGGTACAGGTGTGTTGATAGCACAGATGAGAGTGACCCCAGTGTTTCTGGAGCAGGTGGCTCAGAAACAACATGAGGACCCTGAATTAGTTAAAATTGCCAGGACTGTTCAGTCAGGCAACAGTGCCGAGTTCAGATTTGACAGCAAAGGGATCCTCCGCCATGGGAATCGACTATGTGTACCAGATGACAGAAGTTTAAAGGGAGACATTATGAGGGAAGCTCATAATGCAAGGTACAGTGTTCACCCTAGAGCCACCAAGATGTATCAGGATCTGAAAAGAGTGTATTGGTGGCCAGCGATGAAGAAAGAAGTGGCACAGTTTGTGTCCGCCTGTGAAGTTTGCCAGAGAGTGAAACTAGAACATCAGAAGCCGGCTGGAATGCTTAACCCACTGCCGATTCCAGAGTGGAAATGGGAGAACATAGCTATGGATTTTGTAGTGAGCTTACCGGCAGTGTCCAACAGGTTAGACTCCATATGGGTGATTGTGGACAGACTGACAAAATCAGCTCATTTCATTCCTGTGAGGAGTACTTATTCTGTGGACAAGTTAGCACAGGTTTATTTGGAGGAGATAGTAAGGTTGCATGGAGTCCCAGTATCTATAGTGTCAGATAGAGGACCTCAGTTCACCTCCAGATTTTGGCGGAGTCTGCAGAGTGCTATGGGTACAAGGTTGGATTTCAGCACTGCTTTCCATCCACAGACTGATGGACAGTCAGAGAGGACCATCCAGACCATAGAGGATATGCTCATAATGTGTGTGTTAGACTTTGACGGTTCTTGGAGGCAGCATCTACCTTTGGTGGAGTTTGCCTACAACAACAGCCATCATGCTAGCATAGGGATGGCCCCTTATGAAGCTTTGTATGGAAGGAAGTGCAGATCACCTGTTTGCTGGGAAGAAGTAGGAGAGGCAGCTCTTGCAGGGCCGGAGTTAGTTGAGATCACCAGCAGAATGGTGCCTGTAACGACCCGAAAATCAGACCGCTACCGGCGCTAGGATCCAGATCGGCTTAAGGCCGCCGGGACCCGTAGCAAGCCTGACATATAACCTGTAAACCTGTATAATCCCATACATGATCAATAATATACATAAAAATTAAAACTTTTCTTTCCATTTATACACCAAACTCAACCTGTGCATTATCTGTACATAACATAAATCATAAACATTGATCCCTCTGTGGGATATCGTCAGTGCCCCCAAATGGGTGACATAACCTGTGTTGAGTTGGTTTGTATAAACGACATAAAATATCCAAGATCATGTATTAAAAGGGATAACAACATTCTATGGTCAAGCACACCTCTAATATCCATAAATATCATTACACAACTATACTGTACTTTTACATTACATCATTCTACGATTTGTCATGTCCACATTCTATCTATTACATAAATAAGCTTTACTCTAACCGACCTCCTTTTCTATCCTGTACCTGCAAGCCTGGGGGTAAAGGGAGAGGGGTGAGCTAAAAGCCCAGTGAGTTGAACTATAAAACATATTAACACTATGCTCCAATGAAATGCATCATAACACAGACAATTCACATAAGGGTTGGGTGAACTTGTCACCAATTAGTCCAAGCTAACTCTGTGCCAGGCCGTAGCATGGGGTCCTGGTCTTCCTGTCATAACATACATTACTTACCATTGCCCCAGGGCCTCTTCTGGACTCCTGGTCTTCGAGTCCCATAACCGTGCCAGGCTGTAGAATGGGGTCCTGGTCTTTCCTTACTCTGTGCCAGGCCGTAGAATGGGGTCCTGGTCTTCCTGTCATGGACTAATTGGGTCATCCAATATTCACCCACATCAACAACAATCGATGCAATGCGGCATATTCGTAAAAACTAATGCAATCACCCTATTGCATAATCATGATGCATGAAACATGATAAAACATTTAATTTCTCAATTTAAAAGATTAAGTTTAGTTCCACTCACCTCTGGCTGACTCTGACAACACCGAAGCAGCTGAACTCACTGCTGGGGTCCTCGGTTCCTCGGGTTCGAACCTACACAGGTGGACTCAAATGAGGGACCAAACATACTAGAACATATCTCTAAACTACTCCTAAAAACCCCCTAAAACATCATGAAACAACCATAGAAAAAACATGCAAAGGAGGCCTGGACAGGGCATTTTCGGCGGCAGGTTCGGCGACCGAAAGTCCCTCTAAAGCCGAAAGTCAGGCAGGTTCGGCGGCACCTTCGACGGCCGAAACACCCAGACAGAGATGAAACTCATGCATGTTCGGCGGCACTTTCGACGGCCGAAACTGCCAGACAGAGACGAAAGTCTCCTTTCGGGGGCAGGCTTCGGCAGCCGAAAGGCTTGCCTCCCCAGCCATGTTCGGCGGCCGAAAGTCCTTCGGCTGCCGAACCTGGTTTCTGCCAAAGGGCAGAAACTTGGCTCCTTTTGCACATTTCGCCTCCAAACCTTCCAAACATGCATCAAACCTATTCTACAACACACAAACACAAGCATACATGTTCCTAGGGGCCTCAAGTCATCATAAACCCCATCTACAACACATCAAGCATCCACATTGTTCAAGAACGCACATTAAACCCATAAACATAACCATAACCTAAACATGCATTCTACCCCCAAAGATCTACTTAAAACTTACTTAAAACATGCAATGAGCTTAAGATCGGCTCTTACCTCTTGAAGATCGAGAGAGAGGCGACCTAAAACTCGGAGGTGGGAGGAGTTGAGTTTCCTTGAACCTCCAAGCTCCAAAACTTGCTCAAATGCTCAAAAACTTCAAAACAAAGTAAAAAATCATGAAAATCTTGAAAGATCTGAAGGAAGAAACTCAAGATTGGTGAGGGATGGCGGAGAGCTCACCTTGGCCGAAATGGGGAGAAAAAGCTTGCCCGTTTTCGGCTAAGGGGCCCTTTTATAGTGGCTGGCCAGACCACGTTCGGGGGCCGAATGTGCCTCCGCATGCATGCCATGTTCGGCGGCCGAACCTGGACTTCCCTCACTTATGCTTTCGGGGGCCTAAAGCACACCCGCAACGCATGCATGTTCGGCGGCCGAACTTAAGGTTCGGCGGCTGAACCTGGGCTTTCCTCCTTGGTTGTTTTCATGCAAAAACTCATTTCCTTTTTACTTAAAATCATGAAATACAATAAAACATTTTTATGAAAACATGGTTTTACCCTACTAGAGGCTTCCGACATCCGAGATTCCATCGGACGGTAGGAATTCCGATACCGGAGTCTAGCCGGGTATTACAGTGCCCATGATCAGAGAGAGAATCAGGACTGCTCAGAGCAGACAGAAAAGCTATGCAGATATCCGTAGGAAGCAGTTAGAGTTTCAGGAGGGTGATATGGTATTGTTAAAGGTGTCTCCAATGAAAGGAGTGGTTCGGTTTGAGAAAAAGGGTAAGCTAGCCCCACAATACATTGGACCCTTTGAGATCTTGCAGAAGATCGGGAATGTATCGTACAAGCTGGATTTACCTGCTTCTATGGAGAGAATTCACCCGGTTTTCCATGTTTCTATGCTCCGGAAGTTCGTGTCAGATCCGAGTCAGGTTCTTAGTGAGCCTAATGTAGAGATCCTTGGAGATCTTACCTATATAGAGCAGCCAGTACGGATCCTAGACACTCAGATTAGAAAGCTAAGGAACAAGGAAATTCCAATGGTGAAAGTCCTTTGGAACCACCACAATCTAGAAGAATGCACCTGGGAGACACGGGAGTCTATGCTCCAGCAATATCCATATCTGTTCTAAGGTTAGTTTCCTCTTTTTTTAGGTGTTTCCTTGTTTGTGGAACATTCGGGGACGAATGTTCTTAAAGGGGGGAGAATGTAATACCCGGCTAGAGGCCGGCATCGGAATTCTACTTTTCGGTGGAATCTCGGATGTCGGAATCTGCTAGAAGGGTAAGATTTATGGTTTTGTAAAGGATTTTAGTATGTTTTAATGTTTTAAGTACAAAAGGAAATGAGTTTGTGAAAGAAAAGAGCCAAGGAAGAAATGCAAGGTTCGGCCGCCGAAGGTGAGTTTCGGCCGCCGAACATGCATGAGTTTTGGTTTCACGTTAGGCCGCCGAAGGTGGTCTGGCCAGCCACCTATAAAAGGCCTTAGGTCGGTGAATGGATAAGATTTTCTTTCCATTCATAGACAGAGGTGAGACCATGCTCTTCCTTGGGTGCTTTTCATGTTTTCTTCCAATCTTGCAAGGTTTTGATGGGTTTTATGTTGTTTTGGAGCTTTTGAGCAAATCAACCAAACGTTTTGAAGTTGGAGACTTTGAGGGAGAGTTTCTCCATATCTCCACGTTGGGATCGTTTATCTTCTTGTTTGTAAGAGGTAAGTGAAGATCCTGAACTTCTTTTCATGTTTTATGAAGGTTTTATGAAGTTTTTGGGTAGAGATGCATGTGTAGGGGAAGTTGAGGTTTGGTTGATTTGTAGTCAAAGCATGCTTATGTGTTTAGTTGTGTTGTTTGTTGGGATTTTAAGTTAGTTTTGGACCCCTTTGTGCCTATACTTGAGTATATGCAGGTTGTGAAATTGTGGTTTTCATGTGTGAGTGGAGATTTGGTACGTTTGCATGAAAGCAGAACAAGTTTCTACCTTACTGGAGAATCCAGTTTCGGCCGCTGAACATGCTAAGAAGGTGGTTTCGGCTGCCTAAGCTTGCCCAAGCTTGCCCCCGAAAGTTTGGACTTTCGGCTCTGGAGGAGGGTTTCGGCCGCCGAAGGTGCCGCCGAAGGTTAGGGACTTTCGTCTCTGGAGAGGACTTTCGGCAGCCGAAGTGCCGCCGAAAGTGCGTGAGGTTCGGCTCTGGAAGAGACTTTCGGCCGCCGAACCTGCCGCCGTACCTGCCGCCGAAAGTGCCCTGTTCAGCTTTCTTTTACATGTTTTATGTGATTATTTTAGGATGTTTTAGGGGGTTTTTGGGGAGTTTTATAGAGTTGTTCTTGAGCTAGTTTGGTCCATTTGTGTAGGAACGGACCAGAGGAACCAAATAGGTCAGCAGTGAGCACTGCTTCAGAGTCAGCTCAGAGTCAGTGTAACGACCCGGAAATCCGGACCGCTACCGGCGCTAGGATCCAGATCGACTTAAGGTCGCCGGGACCCGTAGCAAGCCTAACATACATCCTGTATAGCTGGTATAATCCCATACATGATCAAACATAAGCATAAACTTTAAAACATAAAACTGTAAACTTCTTCTTTAACCCGTTTGACCTGTGTATGCACTATGAATGAACTCATAGAACCCCTAGGGTCAGCATACCCTTTGTCAAACTCGGTCCATCACATGAAACGACATAAAATAAAACTCATGTATAAAGGGATTAACCAACTCGGGCCAAGCACAATACTATAACTCTGAACATATAACATAATATCATTATGCAATACAACTTTTTTTTTTACATCAATACATAACCTTACAATACATCATGTCCACTACTATTCTATTACATGCCAAGACCATAACCATATCTCGTCGCCTTCCTGAACTACCTCTGACCCTGCAAACCTGGGGTTAGGGGAGAGGGGTGAGCTAAAAAGCCCAGTGAGCAGAAACCATAAAGAAAACAGTTCATTTTAACGTATGCTATCATGAAATGCATCACATCACAAACATATCACATCAAGGATGAATTTGTCACCCATAGCCCTCTACGTGTCGTAATACGTCCAACTATACCAGGGGCGATGAGGCCACACCTAGTATTCGCTTACTTAACTCATATCATAACATGTCCGACTACACCAGGGGCGATTAGGCCTCACCTAGTGTTCGCTTACATAACATAGTGCCAGGGGCGACCTGGTCTTTCTATCTCATATCATACCATGGCATATCATATCATATCATATCGCATTGAGGGCTAAAGGATCATTCAAGATTCATCCACATCAACAACATATTATGCAATGCATCATATTCGTGAATACTAATGCAATACAACCTACTACATATCATGGCATTTTATGATGCATGAACATGCTTAACATTTGATTTACTTTAAAATATAAGGTTCAGTTCCACTCACATGAGACTAGCTCTGGACTATCTCTGAAGCAGTTGACACTGCTAAGCACCTCGGTTCCTCGGGTCCGTTCCTACACAGGTGGACTCCAATAAGGGACCAAACATACATAAACATAACTCTACTATACTCCCCAAAAACCCCCTAAAACATCCTAAAAACATCACATAAAAACATGCAAGAAAAGTCTGGACAGGGCACTTTCGGCGGCACCTTCGACGGCCGAAAGTCCAGACAGATCCGAAAGTCAGGCACTTTCGGCGGCACCTTCGGCGGTCGAAAGTCCCAGACAGATCCGAAAGTCCTCTTTCGGAGGCAAGCTTCGGCAGCCGAATGCTGCCTCCACAAGGGGGTTCGGCGGCCGAAAGTCCCTTCGGCGGCCGAACCTGAGTTTCTCCCGAATGGCAGAAACTCAGCTCTCCTATGCACATTTCGCCTCCCAAGCTCAAATCATGCATACCATTTAACCAAAACATGCATACAAGCTCCTAGGGGCCTCAAACAAACATATACCCCATCTACAACACTTCAAACATACTCAAACATGCCACATTGTTCAAAAATCACATAAAACCTAACATAGCTCAACTAACTCAAACATGCATTTCTACCCCATAAAACTTCATAAAACTTATTTAAAACATACTATGAGCTTAAGATCGGCTCTTACCTCTTGAAGATCGAGGGTTGAGGAGATCTAAACTTGGAGATGGGAGAAGTTCCAACTTTTGGTCTCCAAGCTCCAAAACTCATTCTAAGCTCAAAGATCTTCAAAACCAAAGTTATAAACTTGTAAAAATCATGGAAAAAGGAAGGAAAAACTCAAGATTGGGGAAGGATGGCGGAATGCTCACCTTGGCCGAAATGGGGAGAAAAAGCTCGCCCGTTTTCGGCTAAGGGACCCTTTTATAGGTGGCTGGCCAGGCCACATTCGGGGGCCGAATGTGCCTCCGCATGCATGCTATGTTCGGCGGCCGAAGGTTAAGTTCGGCGGCCGAACCTGGACTTCCCTCGTTCATGCTTTCGGGGGCCTAACGTGCCTCCAAAACGCATGCATGTTCGGCGGCCGAACTTGACTTTCGGCGGCCGAACCTGAGTTTTCCTCCAAGGACTTTTTCATGCAAAAACTCATTTTATTTCATACTTAAAACATTAGAATACATGAAAACATTTTATAAAAACATGATTTTACCCTTCTAGAGGTTTCCGACATCCGCGATTCCACCGGACGGTAGGAATTCCGATGCCGGAGTCTAGCCGGGTATTACAGTCAGCCAGAGGTGAGTGGAACTAAACTTAATATTTGAAATTGAGAAATTAAATGCTTTTAGCATGTTCCATGCATCATGATATGTAATAGGTTGAGTGCACTAGAATACACTAATGTGACGCATTGCATTATTCTATGCTTGTACGGATCGGACATAGTTTTGGATTCACTAGCCCTCCGAGTAAAGTCCTGAGGAGCCCTGAGAGGGCCGGGCACAGAGCACCATAGGGTGCGTAGAGAAGTCCTGAGTAGCTCCTTCACGGGCCGGGCATAGAACAGAGGGAATTTTGAATATGTCCGTCTGAGATGGGTGATTTACTTGTGATGTGATGCATTCCATGTGAGCTTGTTTTATTAACATATTTTATATGTGCTACTTACTGGGCTTTTTAGCTCATCCCTCTCCCCTAACCCTAGTTTTGCAGGGTCAGAGTTAGCTATGGGAAGTCATAGTCAGCAGAGTTATGCGTACGAGTTGGCTATGGTTTTGGCTATGTAATAGAGTAGTGGACATGATGTAAATTCACGGATGAGTATGTAATGTAATGTATAGAGATATAATGTCATGTAATAGATAGAGTATTGTGCTTGGCCCTAGTGTAGTTAATCCCTTGTTATGCATGATCCTGTTTTCTATTTAAAGATGAGCAATGTGTGGAACCAAGGCTGACTTGTGATATGCTGACCCTAGGAGAGTGGGTTCTATGTTTTTAAACATAGTGCATGCAGGTCAAGCTTGGTAAGTTTTATCAGTTTTTATACTTATGTTTGATCATGTATGGGATTTATCAGGTACACAGAGTTCAGGATAGGCTTGCTACGGGTCCCAGCGGCCTTAAGCTGATCTAGATCCTAGCGCCGGTAGCGGTTCGGGCCGTTACAGAGGGGTATCGGATTCCGGGCTGTTACACGTTCCTTGGCAACTTGTTGATTAGTAATTGATTAGAGGACGTTCCCTAATTAATTTAATAATAAGGAGAGATAATGGTGGTGAGAGGCTTCCTCCATCTCCATAACTAATTTATTGAATCAACCCAAAAGAACAAAGTGTCTGTGATCAATCCCAACAATTAAAGTGGATCCAATACTTTAACTAGAACTTTCTCATTATTGATTACTCCTTATTTTATTATTTGCTTTCCATTATTGTTCTCATTATTAGTTTACTACAATCAATCTCAAAACCCCCCTGTTATTTTGCTGACAGTTTTGAACCCAATTTCAGTTTATCTCGTTTTATCCCGCTTTCAGTTTTTATCTCATTTTTAGTTTATTATTGTTTCAGTTTATTTTCTTGGTCTTGAAAAGAGAAATAGGTGAGTTCTCAATTCCCTATGGATTCGATCCTTTCACCACTATCTACAAGTGCAAATTTGCTGATAACTAGAGAGGTTATTTTTGACCGGATTCGACAATTGCGATCAAAAATTGGCGCCATTGCCGGGGAATTGATTTAACTTGTTTATTTTTCTTTCATGACCAGATCTAAACGTAGGGAAACTCTGTCTTACGATCCGAAAATAGAACGCACTCTCAGAAGACTAGGAAAGCAAGCAGTCCTTCCGGAAGAAGCCCTAATCGCACCACAAGGAGAGCCTTGCGCAGAAGCACTTCGGAACACCACCTCATCGCACCATTCCTCTTCATCCATGGCTGAACCGCATCCACAACATGCTGCCCACAATGGACAAGCTGTCCATGACCAAATAATTCAAGAAAATCCAGCCATGAGGGCCCCAGTGCAAAGAGAAAGAACCATGAGAGAGTTGGCAGCACCTATAGGTGATCAAGCACCACTTTGCATCAATTATCCACCTCTGACAGTTCCTTTTGAACTTAAAACAGGTTTGATTCATCTTCTCCCTAAATTTAGAGGTCTTGAAAATGAAAATCCACACAAGCACTTGAAAGAGTTCTATATTATTTGTTCATCTATGAGACCCCAAGGTATCACTGAAGATTATGTTAAGTTGAGAGCTTTTCCCTTTTCACTTGATGATTATGCTAAAGATTGGCTATTTTATTTGCCACCTGGATCTATTACTTCTTGGGATGATATGGTAAGAGTTTTTCTGAATAAATATTTCCCAACTTCTAAAGCCATTGGCATAAGAAGAGAGATTAGTAGCATAAGACAAAAGCCATTTGAAGATTTATATGATTATTGGGAAAGATTTAAAAGATTATGTACAGGTTGTCCTCAACATGATATCTCAGATAAGTCACTCATAGAATTCTTCTATGGAGGCTTACTGTAACGACCCGAAAACCGGACCGCTACCGGCGCTAGGATCCAGATCGGCTTAAGGCCGCCGGGACCCGTAGCAAGCCTAACATACATCCTGTCACCTGGTCAAATCCCATGCATAATCAAAACATTGACATAAAAACTTAAACATCTGATGCAAATACCGAGCTTGACCTGTAAGCGACATAACTGGAAATATAAAAGAACCCCCCTACTAGAGCCCTCATTACATGCTCTAGCTGGGGAAACTTTCCATACATCAAGCTTGGATCACATCCAATGAACCAAAACCTAACCTGTGCATGCATCAAACCATAAACATAAAACCTCCACTAGAGTCATCATCAAACACTCTAGTGTGGTAAACATTCCATGCCACAAGTTTGGTTTAACTATAACTCAACCTTTAAAACATAACATACATCATGTATTAAAAAAGGGACTAACCAAGCCTTAAGGCCAAGCACAATACTAATCCATAAACATAACTCTACTTTACATTATCTTACAATTCATTATCTCAGTTTACATTGCATGTCCACACTAACATACTAAGCTATTTCATAAACACAACCTTAACTCTTGAGACTTCCCGATCAACCTCATACCTGCAAACCTGGGGTTAGGGGAGAGGGGTGAGCTAAAAAGCCCAGTGAGTAGAACAATAAAACAGTTTATTAATTATATGCTTTCATGAAATGCGCCACAGCACAAACATTTCACATCACGGATTGGACATGACCTCAAAACTCCCTCTGTCGGTGCCCGGCCCCAAAGGAGCTCACACAGGACTTTCATTACATAACATGGTGCCCGACCCTAAAAGGGCTCACACAGGACTTACCCAACATAGTGCTCGGCCCCCATGAAGGAGCTCACACAGGACTTTCAATCATGACAGATCTATGGGCTATTGAAGTCGCCTTGGTCCATCCACATCAACAGTAAATAATGCAATGCGTCATATTCGTGAAACTAGTGCAATCAACCTATTACATATAATCATGATGCATGAACATGCTTTAGGCATTTGATTTTCTTTAAAATAAAAGATTAGTTTAGTTTCACTCACCTCTGGCAGACGCTGGACTAACTCTGCAACAGCTAACTCTGCGGGTCTCCTCGGTCCCTCGGGTCCGATCCTACACAGATGGACTCGAATGAGGTGCCAAACACACCCTAAACAACTCATAAACAACTCCCCAAAAATCCCTTCAAACATCCTCAAAACATGCATAGAAAACAACCATGAAAGGGCTGGACAGGGCACTTTCGGCGGCCGAAGGTCCCTTCCAGAGCCGAAAGCCATGCAGGTTCGAGGGCACTTTCGGCCGCCGAAAGTCCTTCCAGAGCCAAAAGTCTAGCACCTTCGGCGGCAGGTTCGGCAGCCGAAGCCTCTCACAGATCCGAAAGTCCTGGGCTTCGGGGGCACGTTAGGCGGCCAAAGCTGCCTTCCATGCAGGGTTCGGCGGCCGAACATACCTTCGGCTGCCGAACCTGGTCCCCTCTGAACAGCAGGTCCGAATCTGTCACAAGCAAAACCAACCTCCAAACCACCCAAAACCTCACATGCTCTCTCCCAAACATGCAAACACACTCCCACATGCATAAAGGGGCATAAACTAACTTAAACCCCCAACACAACATCACATAAACATACATTGGGCATAAAACCCACAAAAACCTTAACATGCATTTCTACCCATACTCAACCATCAAAACTTCTTTAAACTTACTTAAAACTTCATTAAAACATAAAGGAAGCAAAGATCCACACTTACCTCTTGAAGATCGAGGGTTGGTGCGATCCCTAACTTAGAGATGTGGAGGAAGCAAGCTCCTTGGGTCTCCAAGTTCCAAAACTTCGATCTAAGCTTTAAAACTCTTCAAAACAACCATGAAACTGATAAAATCATGAAGGAGTTGAAGAAAAAGCATGAAAACGACCAAAGGAGGACATGAACACACCTGAGCTCGAGAATGGAGAGAAAACTCGCCCATTTTCGGTCTGAGGGCCTTTTATAGGTGGTCGATCAACGACCTTCGGCGGCCTAAACTGCTTCTGCAGCTTCACCACCTTCTGCAGCCTAACTTGCCTCCTAAACTAACCCATGTTCGGCGGCCGAACCTGGTTTCTGCCCTCAAGACTTTCGGAGGCCTAAAGCACTCCCGAAACAGCCCTATGTTCGGCGGCCGAACTTGAGGTTCGGCAGCCGAACTTGGGTCCTTCCTCCTTGGCCTATTCTTTTCAAAATTCATTTCTTTTTCATTTAAAACCATGAAATCATGTGAAAACATTTTAGAAACACATTTTACCCCTCTAGAAGACTCTGGCATCTTCAGAATTCCAGATTCCAACGGAGATTCCGCCGGAAGGTAGGGATTCCGATGCTGAAATCTAGCCGGGTATTACACTTACTATCTTCAGAAAGGAAATTCATTGATGTTGCCTGTGGAGGTAAGATTGAAGATAAGACACCTAGGGAGATAAGAGAGTTGATCTCCACCCTTGCAGCCTCTTCTAGGCAATATGGAGAAGAAAAGCAACTCCAGAGAGGAGCCAATGAGGTAAGTACTTCTACCATCACATCTCAGCTCTCTGAACTAGCTTCTGTTATGAAAAATTTTGTCTTAGGCCAAACACAACAGGCTCCACCACCTCAGCCACCTAGGCCATGTGGTATTTGTGCTTATGTAGGACACCCCACTGACCAATGTCCTACACTTCAAGAAGATAATCAGCAAGTTAATGCCATTGGAGGATACAACCAGCCTAGGCATGATCCATATTCAAACACATATAATCCAGGCTGGAGAGACCATCCAAACTTGAGCTATGGAAGGGCTAATAATTATCAAAATTATCAAAGAAATTAAGCCCAACCAGCACCTTCAAGTTCAGTCCAACACCTTGAAAAGATGATGGAGACGCTTGCAAACTCTGTACAGACTCTTCAACAACAAATGGGACAGATGGCCACCTCCATGAGCAAACTTGAATCACAAGGTAAGCTCCCTTCTCAAACTGAAACTAACCCCAGACAGAATGTTAGTGCCATCACTTTGAGAAGTGGAAAAGAGCTTCAAGAGGCCAAGACACATGAAAGGACCACCCATGCGCAAGAACCCATTGCAGAAGAGCATATTGCGCAAGAACCCCCTCCGGAAGCCACTCCTGCGCAAACTGAAGTACCCCTGCGCACAAGGCTGATCTAAAGGTAAGTTTTCACATACCACCTCCTTTTCCGAAGAGATTTGAAAAGACACAAAAGGAAAAAGAAGAAAGGGAGATTCTTGATACTTTCAGAAAAGTGCAAATCAATATACCTTTGCTAGATGCTGTTAAGCAGATTCCCAGGTACGCTAAATTTCTGAAAGAACTTTGCACTAATAGAAGAAAGCTTGCAGAAAGAGAAAAAGTAAGTGTAGGTGAGGTTGTGACTGCTGTTATTAAAAGAGAACTCCCTACTAAGTGCAAAGATAAAGGCATGTTTGCTATTGCTTGCAAGATAGGCAATGTTGGGATAAAGAAAGTCATGTGTGATCTTGGTGCATCAATTAATGTTATGCCTCTTTCTATTTATCATTCTTTGAATGCAGGTGCACTGAAAGACACAAGAGTAGTCATTCAATTGGCTGACAAATCTGTGGTACATCCCATAGGAGTGCTAGAAGATGTTCTAGTGCAAGTAGATAAACTTGTCTTTCCTGCAGATTTTTATGTGATTGATACTAAGGAAGACAGTTGTAACACTACTTCTGACATTCTACTTGGACGTCCTTTCTTAATTAGTGCTAGTACTAAGATTGATGTGCATGATGGCACATTGACTATGGAGTTTGAAGGGGAAGTGATTAAATTTAATGTTTATGATGCGATGAAATATCCACATGATATATCCCCTGTTTATGGGCTTGATATTATTGACTGCTTGAGCCAGGAAATTTTTGATAAAAATCAAGATGATTTTCTGAATGATGATCTTTGCAGGAATGAAAGCCAGACAAAGCCAGAACTGAAAGAAACTATCTGTTGCATCCAACAGGTGAATTACAGTCAAGCACAGAATGAAGAAATCCCTGAAGCACCTCTCCAGAAGGATGCGCAGAAGAGCCTTGCGCCATCTGAAACACCTTCATGCGTAACTCTTCAGCTCCCTACGCATAAGGCCCCTTCCAGTCCTCTTCTGCAGTCCAGTCCTGCGCAAGGTAAGCCACCTGAAACCCTTTCTGACAAAAGCCCAACACAGACATCCCATTCCGAATTTGAGGAAGTTGAAAATGATTTCCATGAGCAAATTTTTCATGCTCAGACTGATGAGCCATGGTATGCAGACATGGTGAACTACTTAGCCACAGGTAACTTGCCTTCTGATATACCCAAGCACACAAGAGACAAAATTAAGAAAGATGCTAAGTACTATGTTTGTGATGAACCATATTTATGGAAATATTGTTCTGATCAAATGATAAGGAGATGTATTCCAGACCAAGAAATAGTTTCAGTACTTACTTTTTGTCATTCTTACGGTTGTGGTGGGCACTTTGACCCAAGAAAGACTGCTCATAAAATACTTGAAAGTGGCCTATTTTGGCTCACTATTTTTCAAGATGCTTTTTTGTTTTGCAGATCATGTGCAAGATGCCAACAAACTGGAAATTTGAGCAATAGAAATCAAATGCCACAGAATCCTATCATGGTTTGTGAGGTATTTGATGTGTGGGGCATAGATTTCATGGGCCCATTCCCACCATCCTTTGGATACACTTATATCATTCTTGCAGTAGATTATGTGTCCAAATGGGTGGAAGCTAGAGCTACAAAGACTGATGATGCCAAGGCAGTAGTGGATTTTGTAAAGACTAAAATTTTTGCTAGACATGGAGTACCCAAGGCAATCATCAGTGATAGAGGGACTCACTTTTGCAACAAGGTAGTGGAAAACCTTCTCAGAAAACACAATGTCATACATAGAACATCAACTGCCTACCACCCTCAGACAAATGGGCAAGCTGAAGTGTCCAACAGAGAAATCAAGACCATCCTTGAAAAGACAGTATCCCCCAACAGAAAGGATTGGAGTACAAGATTGGAAGATGCTTTATGGGCCTACAGAACAGCTTACAAGACCCCCATAGGTATGTCTCCTTATAGATTGGTCTATGGAAAAGCATGTCATCTTCCAGTTGAACTTGAACACAAAGCCTATTGGGCAGTCAAGAGTTGCAACATGAATCTCACAGAGGCTAGCAACAATCGCAAATTGCAATTGCAAGAGTTAGAAGAGATAAGACGAGATGCATATGAGAATTCTTGGAACTATAAAGCCAAAACTAAAGCCTCCCATGACAATCAGATTTCAAGAAAACACTTTGAGGTTGGTGATAAAGTCTTACTTTTTGATTCCCGTTTGAAATTATTTCCAGGAAAGCTATGATCTAGGTGGATAGGACCATTCATTGTGGAACATACCTATCCCCATGAAGCTGTAGACATCCGAAGCATTGAGACTGGAAAGATTTTCAAGGTGAATGGACATCGTCTGAAACCATACTATGAAGGATTTGCAGTGCAAATGGTTGAAGAAGTTCCACTACTCCATCCATCTCAGTCAGCCTAGGCAATCGCATATTGCACACCTCACCCCAGAGGAGTACTCAGTTTCGTTTGCATTTTAATATTTTCAATACATTGAGGACAATGCATGATTTAGGTGTGGGGGTGCATATCTATGAATCATTTTCCTTTCAGTTTTACGTTTTTCCTTCCTTTCAGTCTTTCTGTCTTGCGTTTTCTTTGTTTCAGTCTCCTTCCTGCGATTTCTTCTTTGATCTGAATAGCAACAGTTTAATTTTTTTTATTTTTGCTTTCAATAACACACAGATAGCCACAGTTTTTTTTTATTATTTATTTGGTTTCCGTTTTGAGATGCTTTACTCAATCTCATAGACTATGTTGGATGAGCTTTCTTTCCATGACCCCATTGATGTGATGACTCTTTAAACTTAAGTTGAATCAATTGTAGTGAGTTGTATTCATTTTTGGAAATTGCTTTCTGAATTGAATCTTTGAGCTTGCCATGGTAAAAAATATATTGATGACCCTCATTAGAGAGAATAAATTTAAATTGTGTGAATGAACTTAATATGACTTGATCTAGCAATTGGTGTTGATTTGCCCAAATCATTGAGAGAAAGGAAATTCAGCAAAGGCAAAGACCTCAAAAGCATAAATCAAAAACTGTTCCAATGGTCAAAAGACTATGAACAGAGCTAGTAGCCACTTGGACAAGTGACCAACTGAAAATCTAAACTTTCACATCAATAGGTTGGTGACTTATTCAAGCAAGATCTAAGTGCAAAAGCCTGAATAAAGTACTTCATGGTAAGGGCAAGTCACTCTGAAAGCTAGGAAAAGTCTTAATCAAACAATATGTGCATGTATGGTCTCTCTTAAGGAAAAGAAATCCTAGCCATGGTAAGTAAAGGGAAACAAGGAAAGGAGGTGAGTAACCTTGATGCATATATTCTTCACTGCAATGATTCAAAGTAGGGATCTAGAGTAAGAGCTAAAGTGGTAATAGAGGATCAAGTAGCAAAGAAAGCTTGTTTAAACTATGTTTATTTGCTTGAGGACAAACAAAAGACTAGGTATGGGAGTATTTGATAGAACATAATTTAGTCCATTTTATCTTAATATTATTGATGATTATTTACATGATTTCTGCTTAATTTAGTACTTTTGGTATTATTTTGTAGAAAATGGTGTAAAAGGACATTTTGGAGAAAATCCCCCTAAAACTGCCTTATTTGGAGCAAAAGAGAGTAAGCCTGCCAAGTTGGGTTCAAGTCAAGCTAAATAAGGAAAGTTTTAAATAAGGAAAGTAGCAAATATGGAAAGAACATTCAGCCAAAGCAATTTGAAATTCAAATTTCAAATCTCCAAGTATCCTTTTCCTTATTTAAGAAGCCAAGTCACAAGTTGCCATAAATGAAGAGCCAAACAAGGAAAGCATTTTGAAATTCAAATCTCCAAGATCCATATTCAAATTTTGAATTTCAAGATTCAGCTTATTAAGGAAGCTAAATCCAAAGATCACATGCTTCACACCACATATCTTGCACATTCAAAATTCAAATTGTGAAGGAAGGCCCCACCTTCCTTATTAGTGTTGGGCGGCAAAGCATGTGAGTGAAGGGCAGCAACTTGAGTCTTGGGTAGCCTTTTGGAAGCACATGGACAGCCAAGAAACACTTGGACAGCAAGTTAGTGAAGTGGCAGCCCCACACTTTGCACACATGGACCAAGCCACACGCCTCATATGTGCAAAGGTGGCGTGGGGACACAACCACATGGACAGCAGCTCACACTTTCACGTGGACAGCAAATTGAAGACCTAAAAAAACAACTCAAATCCCCTATAAAAAGATCCTTAAGTGGCCAACACCAGAACCTTCTCTTCTTGCAAGGATCAGCGCATAAGGAGGCTCTCCACAACCATCTTTGGTTCTTCTTCCCTATTTGTTTTTTCCTTTTTTATTTTCTGCTTTTAATTCAGCCATGAGTGGCTGAATTCTTTTAATCTAGTTGAAGTTTGGTTGAAGCTTTAGTTGTTTAATGGGTTGTGAGACTTGATCAAATATTGTTTAACTTTTGGTGTTCAATATTCATGCAATTTCATACTTGATTTTCATATTACTTTGTTATTGAAATCTACGTTGATTTTTTATTACAAAATAATTATTTGTTAGTTTGAATGATTTAAGTCTGTAATTGCTTAGATTATTCTTACATAAGAACACTTGGCATAAAAACCAAGGAAGTTGCATGATCTAGCGTTATCTCCATACGTTTGGGTAGCTAGGATTGGATCTCTCTATTTCTTTATGCAATTAACAGTTGTTTGTTGCCTGAGACCCAAGGACGTTCCTTGGCAACTTGTTGATTAGTAATTGATTAGAGGACGTTCCCTAATTAATTTAATAATAAGGAGAAATAATGGTGGTGAGAGGCTTCCTCCATCTCCATAACTAATCTATTGAATTAACCCAAAAGAACAAAGTGTCTGTGATCAATCCCAACAACTAAAGTGGATCCAATACTTCAACTAGAACTTTCTCATTATTGATTACTCCTTATTTTATCATTTGCTTTCCATTATTGTTCTCATTATTAGTTTACTACAATCAATCTCAAAACCCCCCTGTTATTTTGCTGACAGTTTTGAACTCAATTTCAGTTTATCTCGTTTTATCCCGCTTTCAGTTTTTATCTCATTTTTAGTTTATTATTGTTTCAGTTTATTTTCTTGGTCTTGAAAAGAGAAATATGTGAGTTCTCAATTCCCTGTGGATTCGATCCTTTCACCACTATCTACAAGTGCAAATTTATTGATAACCAGAGAGGTTATTTTTGACCGGCTTCGACAACCGCGATCAAATAACCATATAGTGCTTGAAAAGGAGACATTTTGAGGGCACTGTGAGGTGAAGAGTTGTACCACAACTCTGCCATAGAAAGCCAGTGAGTCCAAGTAGCAGGTTTCAAGTGGACCATGCATTTGAGATAATTCTCTAAATATTGGTTGACTCTTTCAGTTTGGCCATCAGATTGGAAATGATAGGCTAAACTGAAGGCTAATTTAACTCCCAAGCATTTAAATAATTCTTTTCAAAATAAGCTGATGAAAATTTTATCTTGATCAGAAATAATTACTTGAGGAATACCATGGAGTTTGTAGATATTGTCTATGAAGAGATGAGCCACTGTGATTGCAGAATAAGGATGAGCTAAGGGTAGAAAATGTGCTACTTTAGTGAGTCCACAAACCACTACTAGTATAGTGTTCTTCTCTTTTGACTTAGGAAGTCCTTCAATAAAATCCATGGAAATCTCCTGCCAAGCATTAGAAGGAATGGATAAAGGTTGTAATAAGCATGGATAAACACAGTTTTCTCCTTTGCATCTAGCACACACTTCACATTTCTTGATCTATATCATGATATCTTTTAACATCCCAGGCCAATAAAAATATCTCTTCAATTTAAGATAGGTAGTATGAATACTAGAGTGTCTTCCAATTAGAGAGTTATGGTAAGAATCTAAGAGATTTTGCCTCAATGTGGTGCAAGTGCCGACCAACATTCTACCATTGTAAAAGAGAATTCCATTCTTAAATTGATAATCTTTGACAGCAGCTGGATCAACTGATAACTACTGAATCAATTTTTCTGACTTGGAATCCCCTTCATAATTGATGGCCAAATATTACATCCAAGTGGGTACCACTACTGAATGAAGCCCAAATAACTGCTGGTTATCCTTCCCTTGTATAGACCTCCTAGAAAGGCATCTGCAACTTTATTTTCAACTCCCTTTCTATAATAGGATCTTGTAGCCTAGACCCAACAATTTAGAGATACCCTTGTTGCTGCAAATTGGTGTGCAATCTTTGCTCAAACAAGTATTTTATATTTTCATGATCCATTTTGATTAAAAAATTGCCCTTGCTCCAAGTAATGCCTCCATTTGTTGATTGCAAATATAATAGCTAAAAGCTCCTTCTCATACATAAAGAGAGCTTGACTTCGAGGGCCAAAAGTCTTGGAGATGAAGGCTATGGGGTGCCCTTGCTGTTGTAATACAACTCCCATTCTCCAATTACTAGCATCAGTCTCTACTATGCAAGGTTGAGAAAAATTGGGTAATGAAAGCACATGTGTTGTAGTCATTAAGTGCTTGAGAGTGTTAAAAGCTTGTTGTGCCTCCTCACTCCATTCGAACCCATCATTTTTTAAAAGATTAGTGAGAGATTTGCAGATGATTTCATACCCTTTAATAAACTTTCTGTAGTACCCAGTAAGCCCTAGAAAACTCCTGAGATCCTTAATAGAATGAGAAATTGGCCAGTTGATCATCACAATAAATTTTTGGGGGTGTTGGTAGCTACCCCTTGTGTTGAAATAATGTGCTCCAGATACTCAATTTTTCTTTGTCCAAAGAAACATTTAGATAACTTAGCGAAGAGTTGTTGTTCCAGCAGGATTTGAAACACTACTTCCAAGTGCTGTAAGTATTCCTCCATAGTCCTGCTATATACCAAAATATCATCAAAGAATACTAGAACAAACTTACTGAGATAAGGCTGAAATAGGTGATTCATTAAGGCTTGGAAGGTGGCACGTGCATTGGTCAGCCCAAAGGGCATTACTTTGAATTCAAAGTGAACATGATTAGTCTTAAAAGCAGTTTTAGGAACATCCTGGTCTAGCATCCTTGTAATACCCGGCTAGACTCCAGTATCGGAATTCCTACCGTCCGGTGGAATCTCGGATGTCGGAGACCTCTAGAAGGGTAAAACCATGTTTTCATAAAATGTTTTAATGTATTTGATGATTTTAAGTAAAAAAGGAAAATGAGTTTTGTATGAAAACAACCTTGGAGGAAAACCCAGGTTCGGCCGCCGAACATGTGGGCATTTCGGGTGTGCCTTAGGCCCCTGAAGGCATAAGTGAGGGAAGTCCAAATTCGGCCGCCGAACCTCAAGTTCGGCCGCCGAACCTCAAGTTCGGCTGCCGAACATGGCATGCATGCAGAGGCACGTTCGGCCCCCGAACGTGGCCTGGCCAGCCACTATAAAAGGGTCCCTTAGCCGAAAACGGGCGAGTTTTTCTCCCCATTGTCGGCCAAGGTGAGCTCTCCACCGTCCCTCACCAATCTTGAGTCCTTTCCTTCAGATCTTTCAAGATTTTCACAAGTTTTTGCTTTATTTTGAAGATTTTCGAGTTTAAAGCAAGTTTTGGGGCTTTGAGGTTCAAGAACTCAAATCTCTCCCATCTTCGAGTTAGGGTCATTTTTCTCTCGATTTTCAAGAGGTAAGGGCCGATCTTGAGCTCACTATATGTTTTTAACAAGTTTTAAGTTGATTCTTGAAGTAGAAATGCATGTGTAGGGTTTTATGAGTTTTTGGGTTTTTGTTGGTTTATGGGCAATGTATGTTGGATTTGTATTGTTTGATGTGTTGTAGATGGGGTTTTAGATGGTTTGAAGCCCCTAGGAGCTTGTATGCTTGAGTATGTTTGTTGTAGAATAGGTTTATGCATGATTGGAAGTTTTGGAGGTAAATGTGCATAGAGGAGCCAAGTTTCTGCCCTTTGGCAGAAACCAGGTTCGGCAGCCGAAGGACTTTCGGCCGCCGAACATGGCTGGGGAGGCAAGCCTTTCGGCTGCCGAAGCCTGCCCCCGAAAAGAGACTTTCGTCTCTGTCTGGGACTTTCGGCCGCCGAAGGTGCCGCCGAACCTGCCCTGTTCAGCCTTCCTTTGCATGTTTTTGCATGATTGTTTTGAGGTGTTTTAGGGGGTTTTTGGGGGATGTTTTTAGAGTTATGTTCTAGTTGTTTGGTCCCTCATTTGAGTCCACCTGTGTAGGTTCGGACCCGAGGACCCCAGCAGTGAGTTCAGCTGCTTCTGAGTCAGTAGAGCTTCAGCCAGAGGTGAGTAGAATAAACCTTTACGATTTAAAGCAAATAAATTATAAAGTTTTTAGCATGTTCATGCATCATGAATGCTATGTGATGAATTAGGTTATTTGCATTAGAATTCACGAATATGTTGCATTGCATTTATGATGTTGATGTGGATTGGTTATTGGATGATCCTTTAGTCCTCATATGGTATGATGATGTTACGGCATGATATGATATGGAAGTCCAGGTTGTACCCATTCTACGTCCCTGGCACTATGTAAGAGAAAGTCCAGGTTGTATCCATTCTACGTCCCTAGCACATTGGAATGTTATGATATGTTATGTTAAGAGAAAGACTGGTTGTACCCATTCTACGTCCCGGCACTTTGGAATGCAGAGGACTATTGGTGACAATACCATCCGAGATGTGATTTGTTGTGATGTGTTGCATTACATGATGGCATGAGAATTTAAATGTTGTTTTGCATTATTCTGCTCACTGGGCTCTAGTAGCTCACCCTTTTTCCCTAATCCCCCAGGATTGCAGGTACGGGCTAGACAGAGAAGTCAAGAAGAGTAAAGTCATATGTTTGTAATAGATAGAAAGTGGACATGATAAATTGTAAGATGATGTAAAGTTGAATAGTCATGTTATGTATAATGATATTGAGGATTAGAAGTTGTGCTTGACCCTATGGGTATTGTTATCCCTTTTAATACATGATCTTAGATGTCTTATGATGTTTATGTAAACCAACTCAACTTATGTTGTATCGCCCATTGGGGCATTGATGAGATCCCACAGAGGGGTCAATGTTTATGATTATGTATGATTGTTGATCATGTATGGGATTAAACAGGTTTACAGATTACATGTCAGGCTTGCTACCGGTCCCGGCTGCCTTAAGCCGATCTGGATCCTAGCGCCGGTAGCGGTCCGATTTTCGGGTCGTTACAATCCTGATTTGATGATATCCAACCTTCAAATCAATCTTGGAAAATACCTTAGCTTCTCCTAATTCATCCAATAGATCATCTATTATAGGTATAGAAAATTTATCCTTAATAGTCACTTCATTCAATTTTCGATAATCCACACAAAATTTATATGTCTCGTCCTTCTTTTTGACTAATAAAACTGGGGAAGAATATGGGTTGTTGCTAGGCTGGATGATAGAGGCTGCAAGCATGTCAGTTACTAGTTTCTCTATTTCGGTTTTCTGGTAGTGAGAATATATATAAGGTCTAATATTTACTAGTTGGCAATTGGAATGGAGGGGAATAGCATGGTTATGGCTTCTTATAGGAGACAGGCCTTGGGGTTTCTAAAAAATTTTATAGTACTATTGCAACAGCTGTTGTAATTCTCTATCTTCTACAGTTGCAATGGTAAGAGTAGTTAGGACATCAGCCATTAATTGCTCTTCAGTCTGCCAAATACAGAAAATAGGAGTCAGGAAGTCCACCCCATTTCTTGCAAGATATTTTTAGAGCACCATAATCTAGATTGTAATGCTACGTCTCCAATCCCTTTCAACAACATGGGCTTCTGTTGATTAGTAATGGTAATGGATGAGGTTTCAAAATCGAATAGAACAGGATTATGAACCTTAAGCCAATCGACTCTCAAGATCATGTCAAAGCCTCCTAGCTCCAATATTTTTAAATTAAACTGAAACTCTATCCCTTGTATCTTCCATTTAAACTCAGGACATACATGATTACATCTCAATTTCTTTCCATCTGTTACTATAATGAAAGTGCGAGGTACTTCTACTAACCCCGACTTTAACTCTTGAGCTATTCTTTTGTTAAGGAAACTGATAGTGCTCCCACTATCCACCAAAATAACCAGCTGTCTGTTTTTGTGAATTCCCAACATCCTAATAGTATCGACCCCATGACTTCCTTCCAAGGCATGCACAAATAATGAAGCATCTCCGGCATCCTCTTCTACTTCAGCACCCTTCACCTCATACCACTCCTCCTTAATCCCCTCCTCCTTTTTTTCTTCTGTGCAAATAGCATTTAGTGTTTTGATTTTGCATTGGTGTCCTGGAAATATTTATCTCCACACCTGAAATAAGATTTGGATTGGTGTTTGATAGGTAGGTTTAAGGTCTTAGAGGTTGGGTTTGTAGTGTTTGGATGTGAGGTAGAGGAATTACTACTATTAATTACTAACTGTTTAGTAGCAGTGCATTTGGTTTTACTCTTCTAGTCAATGTTTGGTGGTCTTGAAGAATAGTAGTATGTTTGGTATGGCTTGGAGTAAGTGTTTGCAAGGTTTACATAGGCTATTTGGCTGATGTTTGAGGGTTTAAAAGGTTTAAAGGAACTTGTATTGTCCTTGAGTTTATTTTTATCCACTAATTGCTCCTGTAATCTTGCTATTTCCATTGCCTGAGCAATAGAAATAGATTTCATCGTCTTTACTATCAATCTAATTTCATCTTTAAGTCCCCCAATAAATCCAGAGAGAAAATATGACTCTCCTAGTTTAGGCATTACCCTCTCCATTCTTATTCTCATATTCTCAAACTCATCTTAATATTCTTCCCTAGTATTCTCTTGCCTCAACTTCATAAACCCCTCTACTATATCATTTAACCCCTCATCTCTAAATCTATTGCAAATCCCTCTCTCAAATTCTTTCCAAGTGTGTTCTCCACCCCTATTCGAGTTATAGAACCAAGCATCAGCCTTATCCATTAGGAATAGGCTAGCTAATGGTTCTCTCTGCTCCACAGGAACTTTGTATATCTCAAAATACTTCACACACTTTCTTAGCCAAGCTCTCGACTCTTTCCTTTCAAAAGAAACTAACTCAATTTTGGGCAGCATTTGAGTCATTTCATTATAGCAAAAGGAATTAGGAAGAGTACCTAAGATGCCTTTATCCTTAGCTGGCATGGGCTGATTCTCTTTTTGATTCGAGAGCATTCCCTTACTGTCCATAGAATTTGATTGGAGAATTCTATTTTCTGATCTGCTTCCTCCTTCACTAGAACTTCCAATTTCCTTGCCCTTTCTAGTCACATGTTTGATCATTAAGGCTCGCAATTCGTCCAGAACTGCATTAGTATGTTGGAAATTCTTCCTCACCTCCTTGAATTCCTTAAATTCCTCTCCATTTTTCTGAGTCAATTCCTGCAACATTCGCACTTGTTCTTCCAACTTAGTAATTCATATCATCTCGTGGCTCACCATAACAGATCGAGTCATTGTTGCGAACCCAAACAACAATAACCCAGTATTTTCTAGGATTCACGTGCTCTGATACCAATTGTTAGAGCAAGATTCTAATAGTAAGAGAAATTACAGAAATAGAATAGGATTAGAGAAGAGGAAGAAGAAAAAAAAGAAGAAGAAAAGAGTGTTTGAAAAGAGAATAGAGAAGAGAAATGAGAGAAATAGGCTGTAATTGAATTGATAATTCTGAATTCCTTTACATGTGAGTATCACCGCTATTATATAAGTTTACCAGTTGTCATAACAAAACAGCCGAGTCATCAATTAGTTATAACAACGTTCTAGACACTTCTATTCTCTCCCTTATTCAGCCTATATTTCTTCCCATAATACGTGACACAGAGCATTAAGTGCAGGGATGTAAACGGGTAGAGTACCCGCGAAAATTAAACTACCCGGACCTGAACCCGATTTATATTAGTAATATCTGAACCCATTTCGAACTTGATTAAAAATTAATTTAAACTATTCAAATTCGTTCCAAACCCGATTATTATTATCCGAATAAAACTCGAACCCTTTTAATTTTATATATTTTAATTAATAATTTATATAAAAATATTTTTCATTAATAATTTTCATTTAAAAAATCTAATATTTCTAAAGAATATTTAAATTTAAATTTTTAAATAAAAATATATAAAAAAAATTTATAAATATTATTGTAAAATATATTTTTTTATATTAAATTAATTATTTATATAAACGGGTTCGGGTAGTGGGTACCCTGTACATAAAATCCGAATCCGATCCGAACCCGCAACGGGTATTATTTAACATTGTGTGTTCATCCATGAGGCCGCAAGGCATAACTGAAAAACATGTTAAATTGAGAGCTTTTCCTTTTCCACTTGATGATTATGCTAAGGATTAGTTATTTTATTTACCACCTGGATCTATCACTTCTTGGGATGACATGGTAATAGCTTTTCTGAACAAATACTTCCCAACTTCTAAAGCCATTGGCATAAGGAGAGAGATCAGTAGCATTAGGCAAAAACAATCTGAGGATTTATATAACTATTGGGAAAGGTTCAAAAGATTGTGTACAGGTTGTCCTCAACATGATATCTCAGACAAGTCACTCATAGAATTCTTCTATGGAGGTTTGCTACCATCTGAAAGGAGATTTATTGATGTGGCATGTGGAGGTTCCATTGCAGATAAGACACCTAGGGAGATGAGAGAGTTGATCTCAACACTTGCAGCCTCATCTAGGCAATATGGAGAAGAAAAGCAACTGCAGAGAGGAGCCAATGAGGTAAGTACATCTACTCTTTCCTCTCAGATTTCTGAACTGACCTCTATTATGAAAAATTTTGTCATAGGTCAAGCTCAGCAGGCTCAAACACTCCAGCCACCTCGGCCATGTGGGATTTGTGCATATGTAGGACACCCAACTGATCAATGTCCTACACTTCAAGAAGATAGCCAGCAAGTGAATGCCATTGGAGGATATAATAACCAGGTGAGACATGATCCCTATTCTAACACCTATAATACAGGTTGGAGAGACCACCCCAATTTCTGCTGTGGAAGGGCTAACAACAACCAGAGCTATCAGAATTATCAAAGAAATCAAGCCCAACCAGCATCTCCAAGTTCCAACCAGCACCTTGAGAAAATGATAGAGACTTTGGCAAACTCTGTGCAAACTCTCCAACAACAGGTGGGACAGATGGCCACATCTATGAGCAAGGCTGAATCCCAAGGTAAGCTACCTTCCCAAACTGAAACTAATCCTGGACAGAATGTGAGTGCTATCACATTAAGAAATGGGAAAGAGCTCCAAGATGCCAAATCTGATGAAGAAAAGCCAAGGGCGCAAGAACAAGGTGTTTTAGAAAACCTTCCAACGCACCACTTCTCCAAGCCAAAAGAGCAAGCCAAACCGGTTCAACAGCCAAATGCAAATCAACAGGTAAGTTTCAAAATTCCACCTCCTTTTCCAAAAAGATTTGAAAGGACACAAAAAGAAAAAGAAGAAAAGGAGATCCGTGAGACCTTCAGGAAAGTGGAAATCAACATACCTCTGTTAGATACTGTGAAACAGATTCCCAGGTACGCAAAATTTCTGAAAGAACTGTGTACCAACAGAAGGAAGCTTGCTGAGAGAGAAAAAGTAAGTGTAGGTGAGATTGTTACTGCTGTGATAAAAAGTGAACTTCCAACTAAATGCAAAGATAAAGGAATGTTTGCTATTTCTTGCAAAATTGGCAATGTTGGGATAAAAAAAGCTATGTGTGATCTAGGTACATCCATTAATGTTATGCCTCTTGCTATTTATAATTCTTTGAATGCAGGTGCACTAAAAGACACAAAAGTAGTGATTCAGTTGGCTGACAGATCTGTGGTGTATCCAAAAGGAGTTCCAGAAGATGTTCTAGTACAAGTAGATGAACTTGTCTTTCCAGCAGACTTTTATGTGATTGATACAAAGGAAGACAATGGTAACACTACTTCAGACATCCTACTTGGACGTCCTTTCTTGAGCACAACCAGAACCAAGATAGATGTGCATGATGGCACTCTCAACATGGAATTTGAAGCGGAAGTTATTAAGTTTAATGTTTATGATGCTATGAAATATCCCCATGATATGTCAACTGTTTATGGTTTAGATATCATTGAGGAAATCTTTGATATGAATCAAGATGATATACTAAACAATGACCTTTGCAGGAATGAGAGTCAGAAAGAGCCAGAACTGAAAGAAACAGTCTGCAGCATCCAGCGGATGAGCTGCAGACAACCGCAGGAAGAACAAAAACCAATCGCACCTCTTCAGATCAGTTCACAGAAGAACCTTGCGTAGATAGAGGGCATTCCAAGCGCGCCTCATCAGCTTGAACCGCAGTACAGTCATGCGATACACCCCTTTCAAACAGGTCTTGCGCAAATGGAAAAGGGAGAATCCAGTTCAGCCAGACAACCAACGTAAACAGCCCATACGCACAAGGAACAAATGGAATTTCAATCGCCCAAAGTAAAGGAGCATGAGAAACACTTTCTGTCCAAGCCACCAGATAAGGCAGAATCTCGTCTGCCCAAACAGAAGCTCTCAATGAGGCAACCTCCTGAATGTGTAGAAAGCAACTTCCCATTTGATAGGCCTAAGCACACAAAAGATAAAATCAAGAAGAATGCAAAACATGATGTTTGGGAGGAACCATATCTGAAACCATACTATGAAGGGTTCACAACGCAAGTTGATAGAGCATATTTTAGTCCATTTTATCATTATATTCTTGATGTTTATTTACATCTTTTCTGCTTAATTTTATGGTTTTAATCATATTTTCCAGATATTAGGTGTAAAGAGACAATCTGGAGAAAATACTCTTAAAACTGCCAAAAAGTGTTAAATATGGAAAGTGCCAAAAAAGGAAAGTTTTCAAATAAGGAAAGTTTTCAGAAAATGAAAGTTTTCAAAAAAGGGAAGTGCAGAAGTAAAAGCAAATAAGGAAAGCTCAGTCAGAAGATTATTTGAAATTCAAATTGCAGATCTTTCTTTCCTTGTTCAAAGATGTGCACACACTGCAGCAGTCAGATCTTCCTATTTAGGCAACAAGATCTCAAGAAGACGCACTTGCCTCTTCTGCATTCAGCATTCAAAATTCAAATAAAGGCTCCACCTAAAAAGAAAAGACTGGATAGATTATCTTTTCCTTCTGTACATCCTTGTCGCGCGCACAACTCCCTTCTACAGTGCATGCCGCGCACCTCCTTCCTTCTGAAGAGCTTGCAACACGATTCTTTCCTTTTCAGACACAACTTGGATAGCAAGTACCTCTAAGGCAGCAAGGTCAGCCTCTAATCCTATTTAAGAAGCACTTAAATGGCCGAGAGCCTCTCTTAAACTCTTCCACTCTTGAACATCTCCTTCTTCTCGGATTGCAAGACAAGGCCGACGCTCCACCTCTCCTTATTCTACCTTTCTTCTTTTCTTTTATTTTTGGTTTTGGTTCAGCCATGAGTGGCTGAAACCTTTTATTCTAGTTGAAGATTGGTTGAAACTAAAGTTGTTTAATGGATTGTGAGATCTGAACATAAACTATTTGTCTTTGGTTTGTTCAATATTCATATAATTTGATGCTTGAATCTATTATTGCTTTATTGTTTTGATCAAATTGCCCACTTGATTCTTGATTGCAAGGTAATATATTGTTAGTTTGGATAATTTTAAGTCCGTAATTGCTGGGATTGTTCAAACATAAGAACACTTGGTGTAAAAATTAAGGAAATTGTATGATCTAGCAACATCTCATGCGTTTGAATAGCTAGGATTGGGTCTCTCTATCTCTTCATGCAATTAACAATTATTTTGATGCCTAAGACCCAAGAACGTTCCTTGGCAATTTGTTAATTAGTAATTAATTAGAGGACGTTCCCTAATTGGTTTATCATAAGGAGAGACATGGTGGTGAGAAGCGTTTTCCATCTCCATAACCAATCTATTGAATCAATCAAAAGAACATAAGTTTCAATGATAAATCCAAACAACTGAAGTGGATCCAACTCTTCAACTAGACCTTTCTCATATTTGATTTCTCTTTTATTTACATTATTCGCTTATTTAATTGCTTTCAGTAGTTGCTTAATCAAATCAATCTCAAATCCTCCCATTTTACTTTTACTGCACTTTATTTTTATTCTGTTTTCAGTTGCTTGCTTTTAGTTTCTCATTCAGACTAATTACTTGGTTTTGGAAAAGAAAAATAGATAAGTTTTCGATTCTCTATGGATTCAATCCTTTACCACTATCTGCAGTAATAATATTGTTGATAACCGAAAAGGTTATTTTTGACCGGCTTCGACAACCGCGAGTCAAAAAATTGGCACCGTTGCCGGGGAATTGATTTAACTAATCTGTTTTTTTTCTTTCATGACCATATCTGAATATAGAGACACTTTGCTTTACGATCTGGAAATTGAACGCACCATCAAGAGACTAGGAAAGCAAGCCATTTGGCTTGAAGAGCCAACCGAAGCCGAATCTGCGCCTGAAGACCATCCTTGCGTAGAAGCACCATCTGAAATATCTAGATCGCACCACCAAGCTGCAGAGATGGCTAAAAATGTGGCACAACCTGTTGTCCACAATGAACATGCTGTCCGTGAGGAAATTATACACCAAAATCCAGCCATGAGAGCACCAATGCCAAGAGAAATAACCATGAGAGAATTGGCAACACCTATAGGTGTTCAAGCACCTCTTTGCATCACCTATCCACCTCTGATAGTTCCCTTTGAACTGAAAACAAGTTTGATCCATCTTCTTCCTAAGTTTAGAGGTTTAGAAAATGAAAATCCACACAAGCACTTGAAAGAGTTCAATATTGTCTGTTCATCTATGAGACCTCAAGGTATTTCTGAAGACCATATTAAGTTAAGAGCTTTTCCTTTTTCACTTGATGATTATGCTAAGGATTGGTTGTTTTACTTACCATCTGGATCTATCACTTCTTGGGATGACATGTAATACCCGGCTAGATTCCGGCATCAGAATCCCTACCTTCCGGCGGAATCTCCGTTGGAATCTGAGATTTTGATGATGCCAGAGTCTTCTAGAGGGGTAAAATGTGTTTCTAAAATGTTTTCACATGATTTCATGATTTTAAATGAAAAAGAAATGAATTTTGAAAAGAATAGGCCAAGGAGGAAGGACCTAGGTTCGGCCGTCGAACATAAGGTTGTTTCGGGAGTGCTTTAGGCCTCCGAAAATCTGGAGGGCAGAAACCAGGTTCGGCCGCTGAACATGGGATAGTTTAGGAGGCTCGTTCGGCTGCCGAAGGTGGTGAAGCTGCGGAAGCAGCTTAGGCCGCCGAAGGTCGTTGACAGGCCACCTATAAAAGGCCCTCAGATCGAAAATGGGCGAGTTTTCTCCCCATTCTCGAGCTCAGGTGTGTTCATGTCCTCCTTTGATCGTTTTCATGCATTTTCTTCAACTCCTTCTTGTTTTTATAAGTTTCATGGTTGTTTTGAAGAGTTTTAAAACTTAGATCGAAGTTTTGGAACTTGGAGACCCAAGGAGCTTGCTTCCTCCACATCTCCAAGTTAGGGGTCGCACCAACCCTCGATCTTCAAGAGGTAAGTGTAGATCTTTGCTTCCTTTACGTTTTAATGAAGTTTTAAGTACGTTTAAAGATGTTTTGATGGTTGAGTATGGGTAGATATGCATGTTAAGGTTTATGTGGGTTTTATGCCCAATATATGTTTATGTGCTGATTGTTGGGGGTTTAGACTAATGTTTATGCCCTATTTGCATGTGGGAGAGTGTATGCATGTTTGGGAGAGAGCAAGTGAAGTTTTGGATAGTTTTGATGGTTTTGGCTTATGTGGGTCATAAGCTATTGATGTATGCTTTATAATGTTCTTTATCGGAGTTTAAGCTTGTTTTAAGCTCCTTTATGCATGATTAAGGGTTATGCATGTTTTAAGAGGTTGGAGGCATGTTTTGGGTGTTTGGAAGGCTTGGAAGGCTTGTATGCATAAGAGGCTGAATTCTGGATGAACTCAGGTTCGGCCGCCGAAGGTAGTTTCGGCCGCCGAACCTGCCTGTGGATGCATGGTTTGGCCGCCTAACCTTGCCCCCGAAAGTTAGTCTTGCGGCTTTGGAGGACAGTTTCGGCCACTGAACCTCATGTTCGGCCGCTGAAAGTGCCTGACTTTCGGATCTGGAGAGAGGCTTCGGCCACCGAAAGTGCCCCCAAACCTGCATGGCTTTCGGCTCTGGAAGGGACATTCGGCCGCCGAAGGTGCCGCCGAAAGTGCCCTGTCCAGCCCTTTCATGGTTGTTTTCTATGTATGTTTTGAGGATGTAGTAGGGGGTTTTTGAGGAGTTGTTTATGAGTTATTTAGAGTGTGTTTGGCACCTCATTCGAGTCCACCTGTGTAGGATCGGACCCGAGGGACCGAGGAGGCCAGCAGAGTTAGCTGTTGCAGAGTCAGTCCAGCGTTTGCCAGAGGTGAGTGGAACTAAACTAATATTTTATTTAAAGAAAATCAAATGCGTAAAGCATGTTCATGCATCATGATTATATGTAATAGGTTGATTGCACTAGTGTCACGAATATGATGCATTGCATTATTTACTGTTGATGTGGATGGACCAAGGCGACTTCAATAGCCCATAGATCTGTCATGATTAAAAGTCCTGTGTGAGCTCCTTCGGGGGTCGGGCACTATATTATGTGATGAAAGTCCTGTGTGAGCTCCTTCGTGGGCCGAGCACCGACAGAGGGAGTTTTGAGGTCATGTCCAATCCGTGATGTGAAATGTTTGTGCTGTGATGCATTTCATGAAAGCATATAATTAATGAACTGTTTTATTGTTCTACTCACTGGGCTTTTTAGCTCACCCCTCTCCCCTAATCCCAGGTTTGCAGGTCTGAAGAAGATTGAGAAGTCTCAAGGGTTAAGGTCATGTTTATGTATTAGACTAGTACTTTTAGAGTGGACATGTAATGTAAGCAAATTGAGATAATGTATTGTAAGATAATGTAATGTAATGTAACGTAAAGTAGAGTTATGTTTATGGATTAGTGTTGTGCTTAGCCCTAAGACTTGGTTAGTCCCTGTTTAGTACATGATGTATGTAATGTTTTAAATGTTGAGTTGTGTTTGAACTAAACTTGTGGCATGTGTTGTTTACCACGCTAGAGGATTTGATGAGGACTCCAGTGGAGGTCTTATGTTTGTGGTTTGATGCATGCACAGGTTAGGTTCTAGTTCTTTGGATGTGATCCCAGCTTGATGTATGTTATGTTGACCCAGCTAGAGTTTTGATGAGGGCTCTAGTAGGGGGTTCTTTATGTTTCCAGTTATGTCGCATACAGGTCAAGCTCGGTCTATACATCATATGTTACAGTTTTTATGTTAAAGTTTTGATCATGTATGGGATTTGACCAGGTGATAGGATGTATGTTAGGTTTGCTATGGGTCCCGGCGGCCTTAAGCCGATCTGGATCCTAGCGCCGGTAGCGGTCCGATTTTCGGGTCGTTACAACTATCTGCAGTAATAATATTGTTGATAACCGAAAAGGTTATTTTTTACCGGCTTCGACAACCGCGAGTCAAAAAATTGGCACCGTTGCCGAGGAATTGATTTAACTAATCTGTTTTTTTTTTCTTTCATGACCATATCTGAATATAGGGACACTTTGCTTTACGATCTGGAAATTGAACGCACCATCAAGAGACTAGGAAAGCAAGCCATTTGGCTTGAAGAGCCAACCGAAGCCGAATCTGCGCCTGAAGACCATCCTTGCGTAGAAGCACCATCTGAAACATCTAGATCGCACCACCAAGCTGCAGAGATGGCTGAAAACGTGGCACAACCTGTTGTCCACAATGAACATGCTGTCCGTGAGGAAATTATACACCAAAATCCAGCCATGAGAGCACCAATGCCAAGAGAAATAACCATGAGAGAATTGGCAACACCTATAGGTGTTCAAGCACCTCTTTGCATCACCTATCCACCTCTGATAGTTCCCTTTGAACTGAAAACAGGTTTGATCCATCTTCTTCCTAAGTTTAGAGGTTTAGAAAATGAAAATCCACATAAGCACTTAAAAGAGTTCAATATTGTCTGTTCATCTATGAGACTTCAAGGTATTTCTGAAAACCATGTTAAGTTAAGTGCTTTTCCTTTTTCACTTAATGATTATGCTAAGGATTGGTTGTTTTACTTACCATCTGGATCTATCACTTTTTGGGATGACATGGTAATAACCTTCTTAAACAAATATTTCCCAACTTCTAAGGCCATTGGCATAAGAAGAGAAATCAGTAGCATTAGACAGAAACCGTCTGAAGATTTATATGATTATTGGGAAAGGTTTAAAAGGTTGTGTACAAGTTGTCCTCAACATGATATTTCAGATAAGGCACTCATAGAATTCTTCTATGGAGGACTGTTTTCATCTGAAAGGAGATTTATTGATGTAGCATGCAGAGGATCCATTGCAGACAAGACACCTAGGGAGATGAAAGAGTTGATCTCAACACTTGCAGTCTCATCTAGGCAATATGGAGGAGAAAAGCAACGCTCTGATACCAATATGATAAAGGACTATTTAGACTCCGTTCGGAATTTTAACCAATATCGTTTGACTAAAATAAAATAAGAGAAAAGATAGGCTAGAAGCCTAAAAGTCTTATTGAAATTTCTCAAAAATTGAAAAAGTGAGTTTCTAATAGTCAAGGGAGGCTATTTATAATAGAAACAAAACCCTAATAAGCAAAATTATGAAAATACCCAAAATATCAAAAAAATAATTAAAATGCAAAATTGACTCTTGAACAATGGAATTTCCATACCGAATTTTATGACAGGCCTATATATAGTCTTTGTCACACTTTAAAAAGTCGTGCGTTTCAAAATTTTCTTTTCGAAAAGTTATTGTGGGTCTCTATCGAACGTTGCCAACAAAAATTAAGTCTAATCCAAGTCTGTCGTAAAGTTCAAGACTAGTTGCTCCATATCAAATTGACTATTGAAAGAATAATATATCTAATTATGAAGATTGTGAACTTTTTATATCTTATTATGAATATTATCTTATTGTGATTAGAATTCTACCGCTCTGTATAATTATCGTGATTTGAGTTATTGAGATTTAAATTTAATATATTTTAATGTTGATCTAAATTATTTATTTTTATATAATTTTTAAATTGTAAGTGCATTTTTTTTATTAGCTCTATATTATTTTCAAAATTATAAATGGTAATTTTATTTGCCAATCAAGTTTTAACCAATATATTTTTTTTTTTTTTTTTTAATCAAATGGGGATTTAACATGCCAAAGTTTACTATATTTTAAGAAATGCTTTTAAATATTGTTGCGAAATTGAAAGAATGGGCAAATGAACTTTCATCTTATTCATGCCTTTGATTTGCTTTTGTACAGAGTAATTAAACAAAATAGAAAAGCTAACAGAAATAATTCTAACAAACTAACTTGTGGAAGAATTCAGAAGAATAAATAATTCAGCTCAGCTTGCTTTAGCATCTTCATTAGCTTGTTATGTATCTTCTGTATCTTCATTAGCTTCATTAGTTTTTTTTTCTTTTTTAAGCAATATTTATCAATTCGCCATAGAATCAAACTATTTAACACAACAAAAATTAAACTTACACAAATCAACCGTCGATGTGCATGCATGATGTGGCATGAATTTTAGATTGAGATCTTTCCGAGAGCGTGCCTTATAGACCGGTCCTTCTAGATCCCACATCAGTTGTAGATGAGTGTGTATAGACTTACATACCACCAACGAGTCTTATCAAAATTGTCATAATTTTAACTTAAATTTAATGACCGTAATTCGTGTGTGTCCTAACTCTAATAAAAAATTATCATTTAAAAAAAATAACTAAAGATAATGTTAAAAATGTCTTTTACTTATTATTTTTTTATATATATATTTTCTCATTTGCCCATTAACTAGAAATTCTTTTTTCTCCATGCACTGTATGTTGCAATGGAGAACATAAAAAGCCTAAGGCTAAGTACATAACATTATGCTTGGAAAGCCAATGTCTTTATTTTCCATTAAAGAGGGAAATAAGCAAAGAAGCGATCAATCATGAAATAACATTCCTTTGGTTTGTACTCTGGAGCAACATGACCTGCACCCTGCAATTAACACATTAGAAATTATGTGAATTTCTGCTTTCTATCATAAGATTCATTACGAAAATTAACTTTAATATTCACTTATGAAAAAATAAAAAATGTAATAATTAATGTCTTGAATGATAATGTTCAAACGTATTACAATAAATATTAAAATTAAAGATAAAATTTTTTATAACATTAAATTTTATTATTATAAAAATTCATATGCTACTGGATCATAGATATTAAATTATCCAATAATTAAAAGTCGAAAGAATGATACGTAAGACTTTTCTGCAATAATATATCTATTAATTCATACAAATACTTCTAGCATTAAGGGTGTGATTCCATACCTTGACAGTAGCATAAATGAGAGTGAAGTCACCATTCAAGTACTTCTCTGTATAACTACGTCAGACATACACAGTTAGGGGAATAGTATTCGGTTCAAATCGAAAAAATCGACCGAACTAAATTAATTTGAAATTTTGATTTAATTTTTTATTCATTTTGATTCGGTTCGATTTTTAATTTCAAAAATTTTGATTATTTTAGTTCGGTTCGATTTTGATAAAAAAAAATTGAAAAAATTGAACCGAACCGATTTAGTGATAACAATATATTATTTTCAATAATATAGAGAAATTAAATGAAAATAATATAGAGAAATTAAATCATATTAGCATGAAAATATTTTAATTAAATTTTAAAATATTAAAAATAAAGTGTAAAAAGTAAAAAATTTATTAAAAATGAAATCGATCAAACCGAATCGAATCGAACTGAATTAGACCAGTTCGGTTTGATTCTGTTTCTGACCAAAATCGATTCGGTTCGATTTTGATAAATACTAAAATTTTAATTTTTGATTTATTCGATTCGATTTAATTTTAAACCGAACCAATCGAATGCTGACCCTATACACAGTTAGATATTTAGTAAATGTTAAATTTCAATTTTGTATTTAATTTAACGCATTTTCAATTTTTTTTTCTTTTAATTTTAAGTTAAAGCTCAATTTAATTTAAAACAATAATACCAAAAAAAGTTCAGGCTGAATTTTGATTTAGACTAAAAATCAAGAAATTAACTAAATTTCACGATTTTTAGGGCTAAATTTTTATTTCTTAATTTAATTAAAAAATCAAGAAGGTCAATATTTTTGTTAATTTTTAGGATAAGTTGAGCTTATGTTGAAATTTATAGAGTAATTTAAATAAAAAGTTAAAGAGATAGAGAAGCTACCCAGCAACTTGACCATCTACAAACCATGGCCTCCAATATTCATCGGTTGTCAAATTAAGCAAATGAATCCAGCTTTGTGTGCCAATATGGGTTACGGATAAGTCATGATCACCACTGCACAAAATCAATATTACTATTACCAAAAATCACTATCCAATTCCTTTTAGTAGGAAGAAATTTTATTAATTAGTTATTTAATTTTAAAAATTTTAATTTTAAATTTTAAAAATATTTTAATTTATTTTTTAAAATTAAGAGATGACCTGTATATAAGAGCTCTAAGGCTCTGCTTGCTGAGATTTCTATGGTAATCAACTGAGCTTAAGACATTCTTTGTATAGGCTAAGGAAGCATTGCACCTCTTCCAAACTCCAGTCGTGTTCTGTGCATCATTGTCCATTTTCAAATCTCAAAAAAAAAAAAAAAAAAAATCCAATCTTTTCTGGAATTGGATTATACTCATATCAAATAAATTGAATATTAATTATATTAATATTATTGCTATTTTATTATTAATTTTATGACTATTTTATTAAATTTAATTATTTGTGATTATTTTCATTTAATTAATGATAAATATACATAATTTATATTATTAATATTAATATTTATTTATGAATAATTTTTAAAAAAAATTAATTAAGTATTAATAAATTGTCATTACAAAGATAAATTTAATATATTTATACTATATTTTTCTTATGTTTGCTAGAAATTTTCAATAAGTGCTTCTATAAATTTTATTTTGAAAATATTATGTTTATACATAAAAAAATAATTTTCAAAAAATCTCATAGAGAATAAATTTTAATAATTTAAAAATAAAATAATGTAATTTTATTGAAATAGAAAGTATTATGACTTGATTCAATTAATTTAATTGAGAAAAAAATTCAGATAAGATTAATTTAATAATATTAATAATTAATTATTATTTAAAAATCAAATAAATTCAAAAATAAAATTAAAATTAAATTAAAACATTAAATTAAAATAAAAATATATACATTAAATTAAAACATTAAATTAAATTAAAACATTAAATTAAAATAAAAAAACATTAAAATAAATTAAAATAAAAATAAAAATAAAAAAATAAATTAAATTAAAACATTAAATTGAAATTTTATTTTACTTTATTTTATTTTTATTATATATTTTTTATTTAATATATATTATTTTTAATAATCAAAATTGTAATCCTAAATAATTAGAAATAATTTGGGTAATTCCATTATTCTCCTCTCCTCTTATTCTTATTATTATTATTATTAATATAGAATGTTGAAATTCATTTGCAAACAATTAAGTTTATATTATGAGATTAGCAAAAAAGAAAAGAATTATTACCTCACGAACTTGAAGAGCATCCCTTACCCGTTTGTCATTAGCCCAAACACCAGAAAGCACATAGTTATATTCCTGGAAAGAATCCATTCATCACTCATTTACACAGAAAGAAAAGAAAAGAAAAGAAAAGGAAAGGAAAGAAAAGAAAAGAAAATTCCCGAAATGAAAGATAAAAGAAGTAAAATTACCCGACACCAATATGCAGTATTAAGCCTGGAAATGGAAAAACTTTGAGGGTCTTCTTCATTGACTGATCTTCTTCCTTCTATTCTTCTGAGGCCTTGTGTTGATCTTGGTTTTGCAGTTTGGCAAATTGGCTCCAGAACTTGCATTAGATTTATTTCAAGAATCAACTGAAACAGGACATCTCACTATTAACTTTTTCAATGTATATATTTATCACTACTAAATGTTTGAATTTTTTTATTCAATAACCCTAACATTTTTTTGAAAGCAATAAGCCTAACATTTATATTTTAATAAATAATTTATTTATATTTATTAAAATTATAATATTATCAGCATTTTTTATTCATAATAAATAAATTACCACTTAATATTATAATAATTGAAAACAGATAGAACGATTTTTAAATTATTGTTGTTAATTTAAGACTAAAGTTTAGATATATTAAGTTTTGACAACCTTAAATTCATTGTGTATTACAGACATTGCAAGTATAGGATACTGCTCTAACCTCGTCAATGGCATTGATATCGGAAACACAGCCTGTGTTGGTTGCATTTATGTTCACATAATCTCCATTGCAATCTTCCTTGGTGGACTGCAAATTTTCCACAACATTCCAAACTTTTCAAGTCAGTATCATCATATATATATCTCCTTTAATACACTCAAATTTTTCTGTGGAGAAAAAAAATTTATTAAGTATATACCTCAACTAAAGATATATTAAATTTTTAATTTTATTAATTATAAGGGTAAACTGCAATTTAGTCCCTCTAGTTTAGTGAAATACAACCTTTCGTCCCTCTGTTTTGAAAAACCTTCAATTTAATCCTTCACATTTAAAAAAACTGCAAAATAGTGTCTACCGTCAAATTTTCAGTTAACCTTCCATTTATTTTAATAAAAATAACTAAACTACCATTTTCTCCTCATCTTTCTCCTTCTTTTCTCGATCCTCTTCTTCCTTTTCTCCTCATCTTCCTCCTCCTCCTCCTCCTCCTTATTCTTCTTCTTCTTTTTCTTCTTCTCCTTCTCCTTCTTTTCCCGATCCTTTCTCCTCCTTCTCCTTCTCCTCCTCCTCCCGATCCTCTTCTCCTCCTCCTCCCGATCCTCTTCTTCCTTTTCTCCTCATCCTCCTCCTCGTCCTCCTCCTTCTTCTTCTTCTTCTTCTTCTTCTTCTTCTTCTTCTTCTTCTTCTTCTTCTTCTTCTCCCGATCATTTCTCCTCCTCATCCTCCTCCTCCTCCTTCTTCTTATGTGTTGGGATGGAGTGAATACTGTTTGGTTGAGTTTTTTTACTTAAAGGGTAGTTTAGTCATTTTCATTAAAATAAACGGAAGGTTAACTGAAAATTTGACGGTAGGGATAATTTTGCAGTTTTTTTAAATGTGAAGGATTAAATTGAAGGTTTTTTAAAACAGAAGGACGAAAGGTTATATTTTACTAAACCAAAAGGACTAAATTGCAGTTTACTCTAATTATAATAAGATATATTAAAATTTTAATTTAATTCAATTTGAAATTCAATGGATGAACCCTAATATAATAATTGTAGAGATTCTGTATATAGTAAAGATATATAATAGAAGAGACCTTGTAGAGTTGATCTGATATGAGTGTCAATCCGTGAGCAAATGGAACTCTTGAGTTGTCATCAATGAACGAATCCGTCTTTGGGTTCCCAAGCACATATCCCTGTTAACAACTCACAAAAACAAATAAATTATTGATCCGCTCATCTTCTATATAAACAATTTAATGAAATAATCAAGTGTGGGTGGTTACATTACTTTCAGATTCATAGTTGGTGCAACTCCAGCTTCATTACCTGCAAGGAAAACAAACATCCATAGTATTGGATAAACCACAATTTGGTCCATATAGTTTGATAAAGTCTACTTATTAGTACTTATATTTTTCACGTTAGAGAATAATTAATTATATTTTCATAATAAAAACTAATTTGTTGATTTTTCAAAATTATAATGACTATTTTTAAAAATATAAAAATCAACGTATAAATTTTATTAAATTTTAAAGATTAAATTATAGTTTATCTTAAATATATTAAAAAATATTATTTATCCATGTAATATAAAACACATATTAGATAATATTTCGATTTTAAAAATATATTACAATGTTATTAAAATTTTAAAAGTCTATTAATTAATTTTTTTATTAATTTTAATTATTAAATATTATAAAAAAATTTAAATATTTTAAATATAGATAAATTAATTAATAAATATTTTCATAAAAATAAGAATTGACTAATGAATTTTTTTATATCGCAAAAATTAAATAGTAAAATATTAAATAGGTAAAATTAATTGAAAATTTTATTAATAAAATTTTTTTAAAATTTTAAAAATATTTTAATATATTTCTTAAAAATAAATGATTAATTAATCGAGTTGTTTGAAGAATAAATAGTAAATTTCTCGAAAAAATTAAATTTAATTACCATAAAGTATATTTTGAACTATAATTGGAAGAGGAATGCCAGAATAAGAATCTCCACCAATGAATAGTTGGTTTGTGAGATACTGAGGATGGTCAAGTAACCACTGCATCATAATAAATAAGCAGCTATTTTAAAAATTTACAATTATTAATGTTTTTTTCTTAGAAATAATACATCATACCTTTTGTAAAAATGCATACGTCTGGGCAGCGGATTTGATGTCATCAACATAGTAATTCTGTTGGGTTGTAGAGTAGGAGAATCCAGTGCCTATTGGTGCATCTACGTATATTATATTCATGCCCTGCAAAATTCATCACCTCTCAGCATCTCATTGAAATTAAAGATTTTGAAAGAATTTCAATCCAATCCATTCTTTTTTTATCAATTCACTTATTTGAAAATATAATAATTTAATTCTTTTTAATTTAAAAAAAAAATTAAAATCCCACCTAATTTAATGAGATTTAGAAAAATATGGCCCAATTATAAATTAAGTTTGTAAAAAGAAATTAGGTAAATTATTTCAAAAATAAAAAAAGAAAGATTGTATGCACCTGGGTCCATGCAAAAGGATTCAAATGTAGGGATGGTAAACTTCCATTGTAATTAGAATAATTAAATGCTACAGGACCTGGAAAAGAAGGGCAGATGAGATTATTAGTGGCAATTTTAAAAATAAATAAATAAATAAAAGTTTTACAAGGAAGAATAGGAATACCACTTTCGTAGAAGAAGGCAGAGAGAACAGAGCAACCAGGGCCTCCAGTGAGCCAAAGCATCAGAGGGTCAAGTGAAGGGCTTCTTTCTGACTCTACAAAATAGTAGAATAGTTGCGACTCATTGGATTCTCCCACCCCTATGTACCTATATTCCAATTTTATTCATTTATTTTTTTATTTTAATTTTTAATACTAAATAAAATCTCCATTCTTGAAAAATAAACTTCTTTTCTAATGTGGGCCTCACATCTTATAATCCTTTTTTTTTCTGCATTTTTTTAACATTTTCAAATATAAAAGAAACACAAATAATAACATTTATTATCATTAAATTGAAGACTATAAAAAATTTAAAAAATTTAAAAAGTTATTAAAATAATAAAAAAGAAAAAAAATAAAGGAGCAACTAACCCAGTTTCAAGATAAAAGGGAAGGTGACCATCAAAACCAGGGAGATAAGTAACAAGAGTCTTAGAAGAAGCAATGTAAGAGAAAAGAAGCAATGCAAGAAATAAATGGAAACAAATAAAACTAATCTGATTTGGTCTTTGGGCTGCCATTTGTTGTTTGAAATTCATCAATGGATTTCTAAGATCAGTTTCCATCTTCCCCTTAAACTATATAAAGAAGCCAAATCTACTTCAATTCATTACCATTATTCTATCACTCAAAATTAGGTGTATATGTATGTCAATGTTTTGAAGAGCCGATTCATCATCCAACTTTCTTTCCTATAGATTAATTTTGTTGTGTTGATAAGATTTCACCAAAAGATCAGCATTCAGCACTCAGCAAAATCCAAGAAAATTGATACTGTGGTCAAAGTTTTGGAGACTTACAGTTGACAACTTACTTTGACAAATTCCCTCATGTTCATCCTCCTTTTCTTAGAGGGTTATTAATAATAATAATATGTTTTCTTATGTCTGCTTTATACACAGACTAAAGAGGAGAAAGGGGAGGCAAGAAAGTTAGCTGAGCTGTTATAACATATTGACTTACTGCTTTAACAATAATTTGATTAACTTATCAATTATTATCTAATATCTTCCTGCAAATTGAAGAAAGCTTTGAATAGAACTTGAAGATCACACAATTGATAAACAATTCATTGCAATTCCCAAGTGTGCTAGCCAGGTTTTGCATTAAACTTCTAAAGATGATCTAAAGATGGTACTTTATTTCTTAGATTTTTAGCTGATTTAAGAATCAGCTAGATAAACACTCAAATATACATTTAGAGTTGAGGCGGAATCCAATAGAGTGCATTCGAATTTTACAAATCTCAAATTTATTTATTAAAAAATTTTAAAAATTCGAGTTCGAGCTCGAAATCTAATATTTAAAACGAGTTCGACTCAAAAATTAAATATTATAATCGAGTTTGACTCGTGAAAACCTCGTTTAAATTAATAATAAGTCTAATTTAAATTCGAATTCGAAAGTTCAATTAAAAAACAGTTCATTATTAAAATTTAATTAATTTAAATTTTTAAATATTAAACTTTTAAATTAAAAGGTAAAACAAATTTTATTTATAGAAGAGTTTCACCACTCCGTCTCTATAAGTTTTGGACATAGAATAGGAGATGTCAATCGCATATAAGGTGCAGTGATTTAATAAAATTAGATTTGTGGTTAAGTGGTCAATGAAAGTTGGCTTTTCTAAGATTTTAAGTTTAATTTTCCATTAACATCAAATGATTTTTTTTATTATTTAGATTTTAATGTTTTAATAATTAAATCTTTTATTTTTTATTTAGATTTTAATATTTATTTATTTATAACATCAAATATTATTTATTATTTAAATATTAATTATAAAATTTTTAATTAAGTATATAAAATGTATTTAATATAAAATTAAGAATATAATACTAAACTTAATAATTATTTATTTAAATATTTATATTACATAAAAAATTAATTGAAATATATATATAATAAATATATAAATTTATATATATACAGTTTATACAGAATTATATAATTTTAATTAAATCTGTATAATTTTATTATTAGTATTAATAGACATTTTTATATAAAATTTATTAATATATTATTAATATGTTATTATTTGATTATTCATATATTATTATTTATTTTTATTTAAATATATAATTTATATTAAATTATTTTACACTATAAATATAAAATATTATATAAAATAAATATATTAATATAAATATAATTAATTTAAATTATATAATTACATATATACATTATACTCAAATTTTATCAATAAAATCATATTGATTTATATTAAATTATATAAAAATTTTAATTTATATAATTAAGAGAATAATATTAAATAGAAAAATAATTATATAAATGCATACATAAATATATGAAAATAATAATAATAATAATAGTTTATTATGATATTTAATAATTTAAAAAAGTGTCTGTTTAGAAAAACACAAAGTGAAAAATAAATATGTAAACTAATAATATAGTTATATAATCGAGAAATTAAGGGATACAAATATATAAATTAATAATATATATGGTAAATAGATTAAATGGCAAAAAAAATATGTAATTAATTCATCTGAATCGAATCGAGCCGAGTCTCTTAACGAGCCTGCTGGACGAGCATCTTAATGAGCCTGTTTATGAATCTCTTAATGAACCTGCTCACAAGTCTCTTAACGAGTCTCTTAACGAGTCTGTTCACGAATATCTTAATAAACTAGCTCGCGAGCTTCTTAACGAGTCAGCTCGCTAACTTTAATAAGTCAAATACTACTTAACTCAAGTTTGACTCGTTTAATAAACGAGTTTAAAAATTAAATTCTAGTTCAGTTCATTTAGTAATCAAATCGACTCTAGTCAAATTTTTATCGAGCCAAATTTCGAATAACTCACGAATAGTTTGGTCCATTTACAACACTACTACTTTGGAGCCTCTATGCAATCAATCCCGTCAAAATCATTAAATGTTTTAAATGACCAACAAAAGAAGATGGGAAAAAGAGACATTTGCTAGGAGCATATGTTTGACATATCTCAATACCCTATGCAAAGCTTGTTGATGAATTCTAGTGGGCTGTAGAGAAATTGAATCAATTGTTGGATTGTGAAAATTATATCTGGGTTTGTTGTAGTTAAGTACAATGATCTCTCCATAATTTTCAATAAAATTATCATTATTATTAAGTTATTAACTGTTACTAATAAAATTATACAACAAATTGAGTTTGTTGAAAATGTGTCAACAAATATCTATTTAATCTTATCTTAATTACTTTTTTAAATAATTTAAATGGGTCATAAAATGTTTTAAAATTCAGAATATCATAAAACTTAGATAAAATTTAATAGTATAAATATGTATTTAGCAAAAAAATTTAAAAGTAATAAAAGTTATGAGTTCATCCGACCAAAAGCTTTAATTTTTAGTTATTTCCCTTTTTATGGCTAAAAATTAACTCGATTTCAAATTAAAATTAGAGTAATTTTAATTTATAAAATTAAAATGTTTTAATAGTATATATTCAACAAGAAAGTAAGGATAACATATTCATATTTATGCCAATAATCTCATAATTGATAATTAACTATATAGGAAAAACAATCTAGATCGATAGAAGTCACCATAATTCGGTTTGAAAATAGCTTTCTGTTGTATTTAGATATGTATAACTCCCTTATTTGTAGGATGTAAACAGGTTGTATGTGTGTATTTAAGCTCATCTGTTATTCATAATAATACACACTTTTTTCTATTCTCTTATGGTATCAGAGCTGAAAGCTTAACAACATTTTTTTTATCCATTTCTTTTCTACTTGTTTTCCTTTCTTGTGTTATGGATCCACCATCTCCTACTGTTGAGAGTTCAATAACCCTGTCGGTTGTGCAATCCCCTACTGTGTCCTCTGGTTCTTAACTTGTTTCTATTAATGCCGCAACGCAAGCACCTATCAAACTCACCTCCACGAATTACCAATCCTAGCATACACAGTGGTATCTGCTGTTGGTGGGGTATGATTTTCTTAAATATATTGAGAAACCAAGAGTTGTTGCCATTGAATCAGATCCAATCTAGTTTCGTCAAGACCAATTAATTTGAAAGTGCTCTAGTAGCATCTCTTTCACCGGATATTGTTCCCTTTATAGTTGGTGAGAAATCTGCATCTGATGTCTGGCTTACCCTGGCAAAGACGTATGCAAAACCTTCACAGGCTCAGATTATGAGTCTTAGGGAATCTCTGTTCACCACTAAAAAGGGATCCATGACTATCACTGAGTTTTTACAGAAAGTTAAATCTATCACCACCACTCTTGTTGCGGCCGGTGTCCTGATTTCCATGAATGAAGTCGTCTTTCATGTTCTTCATGGGTTACCCCCGGAGTATAATGAAGTCGTTGCTGCAATTCGTGCTCGAGATACAGAGGTATCTTTTGATATTTTTCATGATAAACTTACTGATTTTGAAAGTCAGTTGGCTCGCGAATCAGGTTTTGTTGCTGCGCCGACTACGGTTAACTATACTGCCAAATCAGGATCTGCTCAGCCTCAGTCTCAATCAACTGGGAATCAACCAAATATGTCTGTTGTGGTTTCATTGCCTGATAATCCTGGAGGAGGATCGACTTCGAAAGCAAAAGTTAAATGCCCATTTTGTGATCCACTGTGTCATACCACCAAGCAGTGCTTTAAACTTGAAAAGTTGCTGCCCTGGATGTTTAACAATGATGCATCGCAGGTTGCAAATAAAACTCAGATTAATTGTGTAACACAAACTGGGCAATCTACTGATTCTAAGTGGATCATGAATTTCGACACCAATCAACATGTTGTTCAAGACTTACAGAATTTGGCAATCCATTCTGAATATGATGGCAATGACGATGTTCTTCTTGGTGATGGTAGTTCTTATCCTATAACACATATTGGTTATGTTCAACTTTTATCACACTCAAAGCCCTTGCATCTGAATAATGTGTTATGTGTCCCTGCTTTAAATAAGAATTTGGTTTTTGTTTATCAGTTATGTGCTGCTAACAATGTTGAAGTTACATTTAATCCATTCTTGTTTAATGTAAAGGATTTGAGCGCGGGAGCGCTGCTGGCGGAAAGGAAGCCTGTTAATGGAATTTATGAATGGCCACCTGATCTATCAGTTCTGCGAAAACCAAGTGTGAATCATATTGTTGCCCATTCACAGTCTCTCTGGCATCGTCGGCTTGGCCATCCCTCTACCCCTGTTTTGCGACTTATTCTGAACCAGTTTCAATTTTCAGTTGTCAATAATAATTTTTTCTGTGATTCCTGTAAGTGCAACAAAATGCACAAACTTCCATTTTCTCAATCCACAATGACCAGTTCAAAACCATTGGAATTAATTTACACTGATGTCTTCCCCGATTACTTCTGTTGATGGGTTCCGTTACTACCTAATTTTTGTCGATCACTATACTAAATATGTTTGGTTCTTTCCCTTGAAATGAAAGTCGGATGTGTCTTCTATTTTTCCTATTTATAAGATAATAGTTGAGAATTATTTTGACACGAAAATTATTTCAATCTATTCAGACAATGGGGGGGGGAATTTCATCATTTAAAGAGTTTTTTACAAGATAATGGGATTTCGCATTTTCTCACTCCGCCTTATACTCCTGAACACAATGCAATTGCTGAACGTAGGCACCGACATATTATTGAGACTGGACTTACCTTACTTCATTCAGCTAATTTGCCACTTTCATTTTGGTCCTATGCTTTTCAAACAGTAGTCTACTTAATTAATAGGATGCCTACTCCTATTCTTGAAAATAATTCTCCTTTCTAGTGTCTTCATAAGAAAGAACCAAATTATGTAAAATTGAAAGTCTTCGGGTATTTGTGCTACCCTTGGGTCAAACCTTTTAATTCCTATAAGCTTGAAAAACGTTCTGTTTCTTGTGTTTTCTTAGGATACTCAATCACGCAGAGTGCGTATAAGTGCTACGATCCACTCACTTCGAAACTCTATCTCTCTCGTCATGTGGAGTTTGTAGAAACAAAGTTTCCCTTTTGTACTCTTGCTCAAAACCTAGAACGCCCAAATTCTTCTACCATAGATACTTGGTCTCCCATCCATTTTGTTTTACCAATTGCAGGAATTGACAGTCTCAGGGAGCCAAAATCGACGGTGGCTGCTATGGCTTCCCCTTCTCCGGTTCAGTTGCAACCAATGCCAAATCCGGGAGCCACATCGAAAACCAGATTAGGAACGGATATGGGTATGGGTTTTCCTGCTGGTTTAATATATGATAATATTGATACTGTGGATGTATCTCAGTTGGATTTGGTGCCTCAAGTGCAAAATCAGTCTATTCACCCGATGATTACCAGGAGTAAAAACCATATTCGAAAGCCTATTCAGAAGTTGTGTTTTGCAAAGATTTCTCAATCTCCAACTATGTTATTTGTTCCTAAAACAGTGGCACAGGCACTAAAAGATCCCAAATGGAGATTGGCAATGGAGGCTGAATATAATGCGTTAATGAAGCAGAAGACTTGGAAGTTGGTTTCCCCAGATAAAGCAGCAAATATTGTGAGTTGCAAGTGGCTATTTCGAATCAAGACTGATGCCCAAGGAAATCCGGTGAGGTACAAAGCCCGTTTAGTAGCTAGAGGGTTCACTCAACACCCTGGTTTCGATTTTGATCAAACTTTTTCGCCGGTTGCTAAACATCCTACTGTAAGAATAATTCTATCTCTTGCTGTTGTTCATGGGTGGTCTTTGAGACAAATTGACGTTAATAATGCTTTTCTGCATGGTGTGTTAACTGAAGAGGTTTTTATGGAGTAACCCCCTGGGTTTGTCGACACTGATACTCCTCATTATATTTGTCAATTGGAAAAGTCGTTGTATGGACTTAAGCAGGCACCAAGGGCGTGGTACTCTGAATTAACATCATTTCTTATTAGTGCTGGTTTTGAATAGTCCAAATCCAACAGTTGTTTGTTTATGTCGTTCAAGACTGGTCACTGTGTGTACATTCTTGTTTATGTCAACGATATCATCGTCACTGGCAGTAACTCTGTTTTGATTGAGCAGCTTATATAGTTACTTGGTGGGAAATTCTAAATCAAAGACTTGGGCACTTTGCATTACTTCTTAGGAGTGGAAGTTACAAGAATTGCGTCTGGTCTGTTTTTGTCTCAACATAATTATATTAGAGAGCTTTTGGAAAAAGTAAACATGCATGAAGTAAAATCTGCTGCCACTCCATTATCCGTATCTATGGTATTAAGTAAACATGATTCAAATACTTTGGATGATGTCTTCGAATACAGAGCGATCATTAGAAGTTTGCAATACTTGTTGTTAACTAGACTGGATGTTGCTTTTGTTGTCAATAAACTCTCTCAGTATACTGACAGGCCTACGTTCAATCACTGGGCAGCAGTGAAGAGGTTCCTTTGCTATTTGGTTGAAACAATTGATTATGGTTTGGTCTTGCATAAACAATCCACATTAAGTCTACATGCATTTTCAGATGCGGATTGGGCTGGTGACTGAGATGATCAAATATTAACGGGAGCTTACGTCATTTTTCTAGGGAGAAATCCCATCGCTTGGTCATTGAAGAAACAGAAATCCGTTGCTAGATCTTCAACGGAAGCTGAATACAGGTCAGTGGCTACAACTATAGCTAACTTGATTTGGGTATAAAATTTGCTTCTTGAATTGAAAGTTTGAATTCCGGATAAACCAGTGATCTACTATGATAATCTGGGGGCGACATATGTGGTTGCCAACCCAGTTTTCCACTCCAAAATGAAACACATAGCACTAGATTATCACTTTGTTAGACAGAAGGTTCAAGTTGGCCATCTACGAATTACCCATGTTTCTTCTAAAGAACAAATTGCTGATTTATTAACCAAGCCATTGTCAATTATAGAGTTTACAAAGTTCAAGAACAAGATTGGTATCGGAGCTCGACCACCATCTTGCGGGGCATAATTATTTGTAGGATGTAAACAGGCTGTATGTATGTATTTAAGCTCATCTGTTATTCATGATAATACACATTTTTCCTATTCTCTTAGAATTTACATTAAATTTATCTAATTTAGTACTTGAAATCATATCAAAATCGATCAAATTTAGATCGATTAAAATTGTAGTTAAATAAATCAGAATTTGAATCAATGAGTCTGATTTTAATTTGAATTTGACCCAAACTAAAAATTAATGATTCGGATTTTAATTTGAATATGATAAAAAATTAAGAATTTTTCTTTCAAAAAATGGAAAATGTCAGGAAAAAAAAAATTAACCTTTTGACTTGATCAAGATCGAGTCCAACTAAACCTATTAGGAACTAACGATCACCTAGAAATGGCAGCCTTCTGATCCAGTCTCGATTCTGGATTAGGAATCGTTCATCTAATGTGAGTTTGGATTAGGAATTGGACCGTGGCCGGAGAATCCACAACGCCAGCAAGCCCATTTGCAATTGTAATCCCTACCCGGCCCAATTTGTAATCAACCTTTATTTGTCCCTCTCCTTAAGCCCTTTCTTCTCCTTAAAACCCTACTCCCTTGCACCCCTCTTCTATTCTCCTTGCGCGCAGCAGAGCAGAATCCCTCTTCTTCTTCCTTTCTCGCTCAAGTATTATTGCAGAAGAGGTAAAACCCTACAATTGTTTTTTTTTTATTTTTTTTTATTTTTATTTTTTTATCTTTTTGTTGTTTACGATCATTACTATAATGGGTTACCTACAAGAAAGCGTAGGAGTTTTATGTAAATTGTTTTGAATGCTATGTTTGTTCTGCATTTTTTGCAGCTGGGACGTAAAGATGCTTGTGCTATTTGAAACTCCTGCTGGCTTTGCGCTTTTTAAAGTTTTGGATGAAGGAAAGCTATCCAAAGTTGAGGTAAGTTTTCCTTAGATTTTCTTTTTCTTGAGAAAATATCTGGTGAAATGAGAGAACTATTTCAATTCCCTTGTTGCTCCTATTTTTATAAGTTTTGTTTTGTGTTCTACTCTTTTAACTATTTGGGTTTATGGATCTCTGAATTTTTTTTCCATTGCAGGATTTGTCAAAAGAGTTTGCTAGCTCAGAATCTGCAAGAAAGGTATATTTCTCCTGTGTAAACGACGGCTTTTGTATTTATAATGATGAAAATCTGCATTTGATTGTCTGCAGCATTTTGGTCTTCCCTGATGGTAAGGACTAGTAAATATGGTTTTGCTGAAACTGGTTTTCATGTCATACTGACTGATACGTTAGACGTTTGATCCCTTGTTTACTTGGTACAATAGCTTTTGGGCATCTTTAGTTGTCTGTTTTAATTGTTTTTTTTTTCTTTGGTATTATGCTTGCCTCAAATCATAATCTAGTTATACAATACTTGCTTCAGGTAGTGAAGCTGAAAGCTTTTTCCAAGTTTGAGAACACATCTGAGGCTCTGGAAGCAGTAACGAAATTGCTTGATAGCTCGCTCAGCAAAGGTTTGCGCAAGTTTTTGCGTTCTCACTGTGATGGTGAAACCTTGGCTGTGGCTGATTCAAAGCTTGGAAATGCAATTAAGGATAAATTGGTAACCTACTGCTTTTATACTTTGAGTTCTATTTTTTCCCTTAATTGTTATTTGATTTATTTTATTAAGTTGGATCAACTATGTAATAGAAAATCGAATGTGTTCACAACAATGCTGTCATGGAGTTGATGAGAGGCCTGAGAAGTCAGTTGACTGAGCTCATATCTGGTCTAGCTACTCAAGATTTGGCACCAATGAGCTTGGGTTTGTCACATAGCCTATCTAGATACAAGCTAAAGTTCAGTCCTGATAAGGTATTTCTCTTGTGCTAATGTCTTATCCCCTCATGAGTATAAGCTCTTCCTATTGGTAAAATATGTTGCTTTGGCGATTATTGCTTCAGGATTCATGTGATGGTACAAACAGTTGATTGATCATAATCATTTTGTTGCAGTATATGTTTGCTAATGCTTTAAACTTAATTATCAAAATCTGTAAGTGAGATATTTTGTGAAGAGAATTTCTTTAATACAACAATTTAGAAAGCTTTGAAATCCCAAATAAGTGCAGGGTTACCATGTTCTTATATTATAATGTTTATTTTTGTATTGTAGGTTGATACAATGATAATTCAGGCGATTGGTTTACTTGATGACCTTGATAAAGAGCTCAACACATATGCAATGAGGGTCAGAGAATGGTATGGTTGGCATTTTCCAGAGCTTGCTAAAATCATACAAGATAACATCCTCTATGCCAAAGCAGTGAAACTGATGGGTAGTCGTGATAATGCCATAAAGCTCGACTTCTCTGAGGTAGGTTTCTAATTTAGTTAGGGAATTTCTTTGATGCTTGGTACACTTTTTTTTTTCCAGAGCTTTTAGGGGGTAGGTTCTGTCGTTTGCCCATTTGTACAAGTATCTGTTTCTTAGTACTTCTTAGCCAGTGTTGACTGGTGGCATTGACTGAATAGTCACTGTAGCCAATTAGTCATCTAGGTTTCCCTTACTCATCTTTAATCTTCTTACCATTGTCTGAATGAATAGTTTCTTCTCACTATGTTAATGCTTAATAGAACATGAGGTCAGTGTTATTAATCTTCAATAAGAAAAGAGATATAATGATAAAAGCTTTTGCTGTTTTAGATTATAATTTAATGTCCTTTTATCTCCCTGATATTCCAGATACTTCCAGAAGAGATTGAGACAGAATTGAAAGAGGCAGCTATGATATCCATGGGAACTGAAGTTAGTGATGTTGATTTGATGAACATAAAAGATCTATGTGATCAAGTTCTGTCTCTCTCTGAGTACAGAGCTCAACTTTATGATTATTTGAAAAGCAGAATGAATACTATTGCCCCAAACTTAACTGCTCTTGTTGGAGAGCTGGTTGGAGCTCGCCTCATTGCCCATGGTGGGAGCTTATTGAATCTTGCCAAGCAGCCTGGGAGCACAGTTCAGATTCTTGGTGCAGAAAAAGCTCTCTTCAGAGCTCTGAAAACAAAGCATGCAACTCCGAAATATGGGCTTCTTTTCCATGCATCCTTGGTTGGTCAGGCATCCTCAAAGATGAAGGGAAAAATATCTCGATCGCTTGCTGCTAAAGCTGCACTGGCAATTCGATATGATGCTCTTGGAGAGGGCCAAGATAACTCTATGGGATTGGAAAACCGGTTGAAGGTACTTGGAATAAAGTTTTCTCAAGTTTTCTCTCATAAAGAATCTTTTCATCTCAATATTAAAAGGCTGTCTTACATGATAATTTTGTAGCTTGAAGCACGGTTAAGGAACCTTGAAGGAAGAGAATTGGGTCGTTCTGCTGGCTCTGCTAAGGGTAAACCTAAGATAGAAGCTTACGACAAGGATCGAAAGAAGGGGGCTGGAGCACTTTTAGCTGCTGCAAAGGTCTGTGTTAAGTTTGCCAATAATCTCCAGTTATTACTCCTTGATTTTGGCTGTTTATTGACTACTTTGCATTTGTCTAGACATATAATCCTTCTGCCGATTCCATTCTTGGGCAAACACTGAGCTCCAATGCTGGGACTGATGAAGAAATGGTCCCAAGACAACAGAAGACTGATCAAGCTGAGGAACCTGCTGAGGAAGCTCCAGTTACAGGTGAAAAGAAGAAAGAAAAGAAGAAGAAGAAGAAAGCTAGTGAGGAGGCGGCTTTAATGACTAATGGAAATGGCAGCGCTGCTCAATTGGAAGCAGAGGAATCTGTGAAGAAGGAAAAGAAGAAAAAGAGAAAAGATAGAGCTGAAAATGGCGATGAACAAAATGACAAGAAGGATGTTGATGTGGGAGAGAAGAAAAAGAAGCGAAAGCATGGTGAACAAGACGAGGAAACTGAGATGCCGAACAAGAAGGATAAGAAGAAAAAGAAGAAAAGCAAGGATTAAGAACCTTAACAAGGTACTATCCAACAATTTTCGATAATTTAGGCAGCATTCGAGTAAATCTCCATGTAATATTTGGCTTTTCCTCCTCTTTTGATTACTCAAGTATTAGGTTTCTTTACTTCTATTTTATCTTGGCACTTTATAGCTGTTTGTACTTTGTATGAGAGGAAGATCCATCAAATCAAAGTTTTATTTGTTTCCTCTTTCTTTCCCATGAGAAAATGAAATGCTTGGATTATTGATGAATTCAATTAGTTGGTATCAATTTGCCATTTCAGCCAATCCAATCATGAAAGTTTACTCTAAAACCATGTTTTCTGTTGTAGATTTCAGGCTGTTTAATACTATGAGCATCTCATCAGTTCAATTACAATCAATCTCAATTTGGTTAGGGTTCACTATATTGATAACTAGCAAGTTTGCAGCGGTTGAGCATGGAGACTTGAAGTGGACCGTTGGGTTCTAAATCTCTATGATTTAGATTTTTTTGTTGTTTCATATTTAGAGGTGTTTTGATTTTGCTTCTTTATTTATTTTTTATTTTTTATTTTTTAAAGTTGATTGGGTTGAAATTAAGGTATCAATATTATAACTTATTTAACCCTTAAATTTATAAAAATTATAATAGTTAAATAAAAATTAATTAGGTTTAAGGACATTGTTAAAAGGTCAGAAATATTTATACTTTTTATAAATTATTTATATTGATTATGCTTTAAATTTTTATACAATGGTTATACTCTAACTTTATTAATTTATAAAAATTTAGAATAATTAATTGTTATTATTTTCGAATAAAAGGCTTATTTTAACTCTCGTAATTATTAATTAATAATTAATTAAATTGTTAACGATTTTTTAATTTAATCAAGCTCTTACAACTTTCAAATTTGACTTAATTAAGTCATATATTATAATTTTAAATCAATTAATTTTAAATTAGAATTTATTAAATATTTATCTTTTAAAATTTAAAAATTTTTAAAATTAAAAAATTAAAAATTCAATCATGTTCACCTCAGGGACTCCATTCTGCAAAATTAAAGACCATAAATCTAATAACTGCTCATGATAATCAAGAATTCAAAAACGAGAATCAAAGCGAACAAAAAAAGGGGGAAATTGAGAAGCAACAGCAAAAACAAAGTCCAAATCCAAGAGAGAGACTAGTGAGACATTAATCAAGATTCGAACTTAAGATAACTTTAAAATTACTTTATTGTTTATTTATGATTAAATGTATATTTACATACTTCTATTTTAATATTTTTATTCTATCACAATTTAATTTTAACTGTAATTTAATAAATATTTAAACTTTAAAATGTCTAAACTTTTTTAAAAAATATTTTTAAATATTTTTTTTTTTTGAAATTTGTGCGTTTGACAAAATCAATAGTATAAAAATTCAATTCTCTTAAATTCTTGTGAAAATTAATTTTAAATTAAAAGAAAATTTTAATAAAATTGTTAGAATTTTACAAGAAATGATTTCATTTATCTTTCGTTTGGTAAGAATAATTTTACAAGAAAAGAATTCAAGTAAATTCTTATAAAATTATTCATAATTTTATTTTTATACATAATAAAAAATTTTCAAATTAAAAAATTTTGAATTATTTATTTCAAATAAAAATTTTACAAGGAAAAATTGAATTGAATTGAATTCTTACAAGATTCTTGATTCAAAAATGGAGGGTGAAACTTATTTACATTAAAAATTATTTAATTAGCCCTTGAAAATTCTTTTTTATTTTTTTTTTAATTTTAATTTTTTAATTTTAAATTTACTTCTTATTTTTAATTAATAATCGCTCTTTACAAAAATTATTTTAATTTAATAGTCACTGTTAATACTTAATACATTTATAATTAATATTAAAAATTTATTATATTATTTTGTTAATTTAAAAAAAATTTATATTTTTAATAGTAAAAAATTATGTAAAATTCAGATTTTAAATATTAAAAAAATATTAATAATGTTTTTTCCATGAATGTAATAAAAATAATTGTTATTTATAAGGATAAATATTTATGTTTAGTTTAAAAATAATAAAGATGATGAATAAATTAAATCAATTTAAAAATTTATTATTAATTTATCTAATATAAAAAAATTCAATTGAATTCTATTACATTTAAATTGATAACAAAGAATTCTTTTATTAATAAAAATAAATTAAATTCGATTGATAGAATTCAATTCATTTCTTAAAAGAATTGCATACCAAACAAGGGCATATAGTTTTCTACATTGAAGCAATAATATTCTAGAGCACAAGTCCTGACTAGATGACATACTATAGGCAGTCTCTCCTTTTAGGTATCCTCAATTTTGAGATCCTCCTTAGGGGTTGAAGGGTTCATGTCATTTGGTGGAAGGCATTATTTTACTTTTAGTTTTACCTAGAATTAGAGAAATATCTCAAGACTTGTTGATTGTATTTAAAAGAGTAGCAAAGTGGATTCAGAAGAAATGAAAAGACAAATTTTGGATATTCAGTTTTTTTTTATTATAAATGATTTATTTGATTTTTTTAATTATTTAAAATATAACATTAATACTTTATTCATTAAAAATTTACTCTTATCTTTTTTCGACTTTTAATTAACATTGTTAAATTTAGAGTTATTAGATCAAAATTAAAAGTTGAGAGACTTGATTGAATTCAAAAAACCTTCAAGGGCTTAATTGACTATTGATTAATAATTAAGGGGTTAAAATAAATCTTATGTCTCATTTTTATAAATGTAAGCTAGGATAAAATTTTAGTTCATATGTTAAATAGATAAATATCATTTAGTTATGGGTATAAGTATTTATTCAAACAAAATTTAATAGTTAGAAAAGATGGGATGATAAGAAAAATCAATTGGGCAAAATATTTTAACGTTTGCATGGTTTTGCATTTAATTCAAATATTATAATTTTGATTTATTTTTTCAACATTTTTATTTTGGGATCTGATGAGTTTCGAGCTTTCGTTTACAAAAATCGTTGGAGATATATTAGGATTATGATTGTTGATAGCGTTCTGTATGTGATAGCTGTTGTGATTTCTTATGACCTTAATTCCTAAACTGCCTAATTCTGAGACGGTTAGCCAGTTCTAACCCATTAGTCTTTGCAATGCCTCCTTCAAAATCATTATGAAGGTGCTTGTTAATAGGCATACGAGAGTGTTGCCTACTCTTGTGTTTCCCAATTAAGGCAACTTCATCTCGGGACGTCAATTGCATGATAACATTTTTATTCTTCAAGAAGTTCTCCATATTATGAGGAAAAAAATATTATGCATGGATTGGATGGTAGTTAAGATCAACTTAGAAAAAACTTATAATTGCTTATGATGGGATTTCATTTCTTACACCTTGCTTGATATTGAGTTGCCTAGCTCTTAGTTGTCAGTTATAATGCAATGTCTTAAGACAACTTTTATGAATATTATATGGAACAATTTCACGGTAGATGTGTTTCAACCAATAATGGATGTACGGTAGGATGACCCTATCTCACCGTTTCTAGTTGTGTTATTTATGGAGTAGTTGACCCATAGGATTGTTGCTATTATTGAGGGTAGGAGTTGGAAACTCATTCATGTCTAGTTGACTTTGGAGCAGCTTTGAGGGAGCGAGTTAATAATGCTAAATCAAAAGTTATGTACTGTTGTACGGACATGGAGGAAATAGTGGAAATTGAGAAGTATTTATAAGAACCCATATTTCAAGAGAGCGTATTAAAAAAAAGAGAAAGTTTTGCTTTTCTATATTCCAAGATTGATAGTAGGTTAGCAAGTTGGAAGAGCAATACTCTTTCAATGGGCGATAGAGTTACACTAGCCAAGTTAGTGCTTTTATGATACCAAACTATGTGTCACAATCTTTAATCTTGTCTCAATCGATTTGTGATGACATTGATAGGCTTGGGACTAGGTTGCTAAGCCTACAACATATAGAGCTCTTAGTCTTAAATGGTACTAGGACATTAACTTGACCTTCTTAACAAAACTTGGCTAGCGTCTTATAATGGGATAGGGTGGTTTGTTGGCCAATCTCTTGCGGATTAAGTACTTTTTCACTAAGATGGGGGATTGATGCGACTGTTTCCAAACTAGACTGCTCTGTTGTATGAAGTTGTGCTTTACCCACCTGTTTCACTCTGTAACGACCCGGAGATCAGACCGCTACCGGCGCTAGGATCCGGGTCGACTTAAGGCCGCCGGGACCCGTAGCAAGCCTGACCTATAACCTGTAAACCTGTATAATCCCATACATGATCAACAACATGCATAAAAATTAAAACTTTTCTTCATACATACTGTCATCAACTAACTCAACCTGTGCATACTCTGAACATATACATAACATAGTCCCTCTGTGCCGCCGAACCTAGCTGAGTTTCGTCTCTGTCCAGGACTTTCGGCCGCCGAAGGTGCCGCCGAAAGTACCCTGTTCAGCCATTTCATGCATATTTTCTGTGATGTTTTCATGATGTTTTAGGGGGTTTTTGGGGGATATATTAGAGTCATGTTTATATATGTTTGGTCCCTCATTTGAGTCCACCTGTGTAGGTTCGGACCCGAGGAACCGAGGACCCCAGCAGTGAGTTCAGCTGCTTCGGTATTGTCAGAGTCAGCCAGAGGTGAGTGGAACTAAACTTCATCTTTTAAATTAAATGTTTTATCATGCTTCATGCATCACGATTATGCAATAGGATGATTGCATTAGTTTCATGAATATGCCGCATTGCATCATTTGTTGTTGATGTGGGTGAATGTTGGATGACCCAATTAGTCCAAGACAGGAAGACCAGGACCCCATGCTACGGCCTGGCACAGAGTAAGCAAGTCCAGGCCCCAGTCTACAGGCCTGGCACAGAGTAAGGCACGGTTATGGGACTCGAAGACCAGGAGCCCAGAGGAGGCCCTGGAAAATGGTAAGTAATGTATGTATGACAGGAAGACCAGGACCCCATGCTACGGCCTGGCACAGAGTTAACTTGGACTATTTGGTGACAAGTTCACCCAACCCTTATGTGAATTGTCTGTGTTATGATGCATTCCATGTGAGCATAGTGTTAATGTGTTTTTACTAGCTCTACTCACTGGGCTTTTAGCTCACCCCTCTCCCTTTTCCCCCAGGCTTACAGGTACAGGATATAGTGCGGGAGTTCGGATAGAGTGAAGGAGTCATGCTTATGTAATAGATAGAAATGGACATGATTAAATTGTAATGTAAAAGTACAGTATTGTTATGTAATGAGTTTTATGGATGTTAGTATGTGCTTGACCATAGTATATTGTTAATCCCTTTGTATGTACATGATCTTATGTTATGATGTTTATGTAAACCAACTCACCATATGTTGTATAGCCCTTTGAGGCTTGTTGAGATCCCACAGAGGGACTTTAATTATGTAAATGATCAGAGTATGCACGGGTTGAGTTGGTGATTGATAGCATGTATGCAAGAAGAAGTTTTAATTTTTATGTATGTTGTTGATCATGTATGGGATTATACAGGTTCACAGGTTTTATGTCAGGCTTGCTACGGGTCCCGGCGGCCTTAAGTCGACCCGGATCCTAGCGCCGGTAGCGGTCCGATTTTCGGGTCGTTACAGAATGGTATCAGAGCACTAGGTTCACATGGTCGGACCTAGAGTGTCGGGCTCATAGAGGTTATAGAAGGTCAAGCACAATAGGAAAAGATCATGTCCACTAGGATAGGATGTGGAGTCCTGTCTTGCATGATGATGTGAAATGCCATGATTTTATGCATGTGCATTAATGATATGCTATGATACGTGATGTATGTGATGAGGGTTCATGTGTGCCCACATGAACCATATGATGCTAATGTTGCTTGTGATGTGTACTGTTTTTCAGAAAACAGGATGAGAGAAACTCGTCGATCAGCAAGATTGACTGGAGTACCACCTGAGGATGAGGGCATGAGCGCCCGTCCTCCAGCATTGCCTAGGGCAATGTCTAGCAGGTCCAACAGGGACAGAGTAGCAAGAGACCCTAGAAGGTCTCTGGATCTGGGTAGAAGCAGATCAGTCAGAGGGACAGTTCAGGGAGGAGCGTCAGAGGATATGGGGGATGAAATGGACGTAGAACAGAGGAGGGATGGCAGTTTGGGAGTCAATATGGCAGAAGAAGGAATGGGAGAGTCCCAAGGAGGCACTCAGGCCTCGGAATTTGTTCAGCCACCTCACTACCCACATTTCTCACAACATCCCGGGTATTCGATGGGAGGTACATCGGATTACCCTAGTTTCACCCCTTATCCCACACAGATGCCATACCCACCATACTACCCACCATACTCTCAGTACCCAATGTATCCACCTCCACCCTACTATCCAAATCCAGCAAACCCTACCTCAGAAAATGTTGCACCCCCTCCACCACCTGCAGAACCAGCAGCCCCAGTTGCTCAACCTCATAGACCTAGCTCAGCCAGTGGGAGCAAGGTTAAGATGACAGACTATATGAAGCTGGGTGCTCCCCAGTTTGAGACCGGTGATGATCCGTTCGTGTACTTGGAGCGGGTCAAGGCAATTACAGATGAGATTGGGGCTGATGACAGTAGAGCCATTCAGATGGCCGGGTTCACGCTTAAGTGCAAGAAGGCACGGGAGTGGTACAAGAATTATGTGAACCCGAGAGTGGACAACATGACTTGGGAAGAGTTTGCAAACGAGTTTGTAGGATGGGCTTTCCCTGATAGTTCAAGGGAATTGAAGATGATAGAATTCGAGCAGTTGAGGCAGACTGATGACATGAGTGTAGACGAATATACTGATAGATTTATGGAGTTGCTGCCATTTGCAGGGCAAGACCTTAGCACAGACCAGAAGAAGTCGAGGAGGTATATCATGAAGCTCCATCCCAGGTATTCCTCCTTGGTACAGTCAGCAGATAGAGAAAGTTTTCATGCCATAGTAGACATGGCTAGGAGAATGGAGGCTAGTGCCATCATTCAGGGGACAGTTAAGCAGACCGTGGCACAAGCTTCTGGTTCTAAAACTCCGGGTGGGGGAAGGTTAGATCCCTCTACCTTGAGTGCAGCAGCTTCAGGCAGTAAAAGATGGAGTAAACCCAAGGGTAAGAAGAACAAGTTCTGGAGTAAAGTTAAGTCCAGTCTGGGATTTGGGAGTGGCTCAAGCTCTGGTGCGGATAATGCAATTTGTGCAAGGTGTGGTAGGCCACACAAGGGAATATGTCGGTTAGGGACGAACGTGTAACGACCCGGAAACCGGACCGCTACCGGCGCTAGGATTCAGGTCGGCTTAAGGCCGCCGGAACCCGTAGCAAGCCAAACATACATCCTGTGAACCTGTTCAATCCCATACATGAACCAAAACATACATAAAAATTAAAACTTTTCTTTCATTTAAACATTCCTTTACCCATTCTAGCCTGTGCAAGCATAACCATAACATAAACCCCTCTTTGGAGTTCTCAACAAAATACTCCAATGGGGTACATAAAATATATCAGGCTTGGGTTACATAAACATCATAAAATATTTATCTCATGTATTTAAGGGATTACAACAGACTCTAGTCAAGCACACTATAAAACTTACATTACATTACATAACATACTTTTACATTATGAATAAACCATGTCCACAGCTATGCTATTACAATCCTCCTCTTACTCTTCTGACTTCTCTATCTACACAGTACCTGCAAGACTGGGGTTAGGGGAGAGGGGTGAGCTAAAAAGCCCAGTGAGTAAAAAAGTAAAAACATGATATTAGTTCCTCCCTTTTTAGGTATTTTATTCTTCATTTTATTATTATTATCATTTGATTTAGTTCCACACTTTTTAGGTATATTATTATTCATTTTATTATTAACATTAAATAACATAACTTTTACTTTACATGCTTTCATGAAATGCAACACATCACATTTAATCACATAAAGGGTGGTATTGTCACCATTAGTCCTCACATCTCCAAGTGCCAGGGGCGTAGAATGGGCCTCGCTGGTCTTTCTCTTACATAACATACATAACATAACATTCCAAAGTGCCAGGGGCGTAGAATGGGCCTCGCTGGTCTTTCTCTTACATAATGCCAGGGGCGTAGAATGGGCCTCACTGGTCTTCCATAACATATCATCATAACATAACATTAGAGGACTATGGATCACCCAATAACCATCCACATCAACATCAAATTATGCAATGCAACATATTCGTGAATTTCTAATGCAAACATCCTGAAACATCACATGGCATTAATGATGCATGAGTATGCTATCAGATTCATTCATTTGTTCATTTATTCATTACTTCATTACTTAAAAACTTAGGGAATAATCCCACTCACCTGGTGACCGAAGCTTTAACGACGGACTCTGAAAGACTATCTCACAACCGGGGGTCTCGGGTCCTCGGGTCCGAACCTACACAGGTGGACTCAAATGAGGCACCAAACAACAAGAACATAACTCTAAACATACCCCCAAAAACTTCCTAAAAACACCTCAAAACATCCCTAGAAAACATGCAAGAAAAGGCTGGGAAGGGCACTTTCGGCGGCACCTTCGGCGGCCGGAAGTCCCTCCAGAGCCGAAAGTCAGGCAGGTTCGGCGGCACCTTCGGCGGCCGAAACTCCCAGACAGAGACGAAACTCATGCATGTTCGGCGGCACCTTCGGCGGCCGAAAGTCTCGGACAGAGCCGAAACTCCAACTTTCGGGGGCAGGCTTCGGCAGCCTAAAGCTGCCTCCTAAGCTGGTTCGGCGGCCGAAAGTACCTTCGGCTGCCGAACCTGGTTTCTGCCAAAGGGCAGAAACTTGGTTCCTCTTGCCCAAAGCAACCCCCTACACAACCAACCATGCATAAACCTATTCTACAACAAGCATACTCAAGCATACAAGCTCCTAGGGGCCTCCAACAAGCTTAAACCCCAACTACAACACACAAGCAAGCCACATTGCACATAAACACACATTAAACCATGGATTTTTCATAAAAACTCATCAAGCCTACTCATGCATTTCTACCCCAAAAACTTGCATAAAACTTACTTAAAACACATATAGAACTAGAGATCGGCTCTTACCTCTTGAAGATCGAGAGAGAAACGATCCTAGCTCGAAGATGGGGAGATTCGAGTTCTTGAACCTCAAAGCTCCAAAACTTGCTTAAACTTTAAAACTCTTCAAAAACAAGATGTAACTTGTTAAGATCTAAAGGATTTGAGGGAAAACACTTAAAATGACCATAGGAGGGCTAAAGCTTACCGTCGGCCGAAATGGGAGAGAAAACCTCGCCTGTTTCGGTCACGGGGTCCTTTATAGGGCTGGTTCTGCCACCTTTCGGCGGCCTAACGTGCCCCCACATCTCATGCATGTTCGGCGGCCGAACATGAGGTTCGGCGGCCGAACCTTGAGTCTTTCAAACAAGGCTTTCGGAGGCCTAAAGCGCTCCCAAAACCCCTCCATGTTCGGCGGCCGAACCTCACTTTCGGCGGCCGAACCTGGCAAAGCCTCCTTTGGTCTATTTCATTCAAAACTCAATTTCCTTTTTGCTTAAAAACATAAAATACATTAAAAACATTTCATAAAACATGGTTTTACCCTTCTAGAGGTTTCCGACATCCGAGATTCCACCGGACGGTAGGAATTCCGATACCGGAGTCTAGCCGGGTATTACATTCTTCCCCCCTTAAGAACATTCGTCCCCGAATGTTCACCAAACAACACATAACACGGCAAACATATAACATACATACTAAGCACATCAACACATAGGGATCTAACCTTAAAAGAGCTGAGGGTACTGCTGGAGCATAGACTCCCGTGTCTCCCAAGTGCACTCTTCCAAGTTGTGGTGGTTCCACAGGACTTTCACCATCGGGATTTCCTTGTTTCTTAACTTTCTGATCTGTGTGTCTATGATCCGTTTTGGCTGTTCAACATAGGTGAGATCCTCTTGGACCTCCACATCAGGCTCACTAAGAACCTTGCTCGGATCTGACACAAACTTCCTCAACATCGAAACATGGAAAACCGGATGGATTCTTGCCATTGAAGCAGGTAAATCTAGCTTGTACGACACATTCCCAATCTTTTGCAAGATTTCAAAGGGTCCGATGTATCGTGGGGCTAGTTTACCTTTCTTCCCGAAACGAACCACTCCCTTCATTGGAGACACCTTGAGCAATACCAGATCCCCCTCCTGAAACTCTAACTGCCTTCTGCGGTAGTCTGTATAACTCTTCTGCCTGCTTGCAGCAGTCTTGATTCTTTCTCTGATTATGGGTACCACCCTGCTGGTAATCTCTACTAGCTCAGGCCCTGCCAAGGCCTTCTCTCCAACTTCCTCCCAGCAAACAGGTGATCTGCACTTCCTTCCGTACAAAGCCTCATATGGAGCCATCCCGATGCTAGCATGATGGCTGTTATTGTAGGCAAACTCCACCAAAGGTAGATGCTGCCTCCAAGAACCGCCAAAGTCCAGCACACACATTCTGAGCATATCCTCGATAGTCTGGATGGTCCTTTCTGACTGTCCATCAGTCTGGGGGTGAAAGGCAGTGCTGAAATCCAATCTAGTACCCATGGCGTTCTGCAGACTCCGCCAAAACCTGGAGGTGAACTGGGGCCCTCTATCTGACACTATCGAAACGGGAACCCCATGCAGCCTGACGATCTCGTCCACATACACCTGCGCTAACTTGTCCACAGAATAGCCGCTCCTGACAGGAATGAAGTGAGCAGATTTGGTGAGTCTGTCCACAATCACCCATATAGAGTCCACTCTGTTGAACGCCGCCGGTAACCCTACTACGAAGTCCATAGCTATATTTTCCCATTTCCATTCTGGAATAGGTAGCGGGTTAAGCATTCCAGCCGGCTTCTGATGTTCCAGCTTCACCCTCTGACACACTTCGCAGGCTGACACGAACTGTGCCACTTCTTTCTTCATTGCTGGCCACCAATAAACTTTCTTCAAATCTTGATACATCTTGGTGGCTCCGGGGTGAACGCTGTATCTTGCATTATGAGCCTCCCTCATAATGTCTCCTTTTAGCCCTATGTCGTCTGGTACACATAATCGACTCCCATAGCGGAGGATCCCCTTACTGTCGAATCTGAACTCACTATCATTGCCTGACTGAACAGTCCTAGCAATCTTCACTAACTCGGGGTCCTCATGCTGTTTCTGAGCAACTTGCTCAAGGAACACGGGTGTCACTTTCATCTGAGCCAACAAGGCACCTGTACCCGACAACTCCAACTGTAGCCCTTCTTCGATGAGCTTGTAGAACTCCTTTACTACTGGTCTTCGTTCTGCTGTGATGTGGGATAGACTGCCGAGTGATTTCCGGCTTAAGGCATCGGCTACTACATTAGCCTTACCCGGATGATACTGGATTTTGCAATCGTAGTCACTGAGCAGCTCTACCCATCTTCTCTGTCTCAAATTCAAATCTCTTTGACTCAGGATGTGCTGCAGGCTCTTATGATCTGTAAAGATCTCACATTTTACCCCATAGAGGTAGTGCCTCCACATCTTGAGTGCAAAGATTACCGCTGCCATCTCAAGGTCATGTGTGGGGTAATTCAACTCATGCTTCTTCAGCTGCCTAGAAGCATAAGCAATCACCCTCTCATTCTGCATCAGTACACAACCCAGTCCCACACGGGACGCATCACAAAAGACTGTAAAGTCCTCATCACTAGATGGCAGAGCTAAAACTGGTGCTGAAGTCAACCTCTTCTTAAGCTCTTCAAAACTCTCTTCGCACTGGTCGGTCCACAGAAATTTCTGATTCTTCCTGGTTAACCTGGTCAGAGGAGCTGCTATCTTTGAGAAGTCCTGCACGAACCTCCTGTAGTAACCAGCCAAACCCAAGAAACTTCTAATCTCTGTCACTGAAGTGGGTCTAGGCCAGTTAGCCACAGTTTCTGTCTTCTTGGGGTCCACCTCAATACCATTCTCTGACACTACATGCCCCAAGAACGAAATGCTCCTCAGCCAGAACTCACATTTAGAGAACTTGGCATACAAGCCATGTTCCCTCAAAGTCTGCAAGACCAACCGCAGATGATGGGCATGCTCTTCTGCATTCCTGGAATACACTAAGATATCATCTATGAAGACAATAACGAAGTGATCCAGGTATTGGCTAAATACTCTGTTCATGAGATCCATGAATGCTGCAGGGGCGTTTGTTAACCCGAACGGCATCACAAGGAACTCGTAGTGCCCATATCTGGTTCTGAAAGCTGTCTTTGGCACGTCTTCATCTCTGATCCTCAGCTGATGGTACCCAGATCTCAGATCTATTTTGGAAAAACAACCTGCTCCTGCTAGCTGGTCGAATAGATCGTCGATCCTAGGCAACGGGTACTTGTTCTTGGTAGTGACCTTGTTCAACTGTCTGTAGTCGATACAAAGTCTAAGGGATCCATCCTTCTTTTTCACGAACAACACTGGAGCACCCCAGGGTGAGGTACTCGGTCGGATGAAGCCCTTGTCTACCAACTCTTGCAACTGTTCCTTAAGCTCCTTCAGCTCTGCTGGCGCCATCCTGTAGGGAGGGATAGAGATCGGTCTGGTTCCTGGCATCAATTCTATCTCGAACTCTATCTCCCTAGGAGGCGGTAAACCTGGCAGTTCGTCTGGGAAGACATCTAAGAACTCTCTAACCACAGGCACGGAGGCGGGCTCTCTGACATCTCTGTCTAGCTCTCTCACATGAGCTAGATAACCCTGACAACCCCTCCTGAGCAGCCTACGAGCCTGTAGGGCTGATATCAAACCTCTAGGTGTACTCCCCCTGTCTCCTCTAAAGACAACCTCTGACCCATCCTGACATCTGAACTTAACTACCTTGTTTCTGCAATCCAAGGTAGCACCATGGGTAGATAGCCAATCCATCCCTAGAATGACGTCAAAATCTGTCAAGTCTAGAACCACAAGGTCGGCGGATAGGCATCTTCCCTCTATGAAAACTGGACTGTACTGGCAGACTGACTCTGCCACTGACGGGTCACACTTGGGTCCACTGACCCATAGGGGACACTCTAACCCAGAGACCATCAAACCCAATCTCTCGACCGCTCTCGGAGAAACAAAAGAATGGGATGCACCCGGGTCCATTAAGGCATAAGCATCTGAACAACCAATGATGATATTACCTGACACCACGGTGTTGGATGCGTTTGCCTCCTGCTGAGTCATAGTGAAGATCCGTGCTGGAGCTGACGGACCTTCCCCTCTGTAAGCTGATGAAGAAGAGGCTGACCCTCTCCCTCGGCCTCTGCCACTGGCCTGTGTCGCGGCTGAAGCTGCTGGCTGTGCCACACTACCTGAAGTAGTCTGCTGGGGCCGTGCCATAGGAACTGCTCTAGGACACTCCATGGACATGTGTCCCTCCTGCCCACACCTGTAGCAGGCTGTTGTCCCAAAACGGCATACCCCTCTGTGTAGCTTACCACACCGTGCACACACTGCATTATCAGCACCAGAGCTTGAGCCACTTCCTAGTCCCAGACCTGATTTGATCTTGCTCCAGAACTTATTCTTCTTTGGTTTCTTAGTGGTACTGCTCCACTTCTTACTAGCTGAACTCAAGGATGAAGGATCTATCCTTCCCCCACCTGGGGTCTTAGAACCAGAAGGTTGTGCCACTGACTGTTTGACTTTTCCCTCTATTACGGCACTAGCCTCCATTCTCCTGGCCATGTCTATAATGGCATGGAAACTTTCTCTATCGGCTGACTGAATCAAAGAGGAATACCTGGAATTGAGCCTCATGGTATACCTCCTCGACTTCTTCGAATCTGTGTCCAGATGTTGCCCAGCAAACGGCAACAACTCTAAGAATCTATCGGTGTACTCATCGACACCCATTTCATCTGTCTGCTTCAGCTGTTCAAACTCAATCATCTTCAGCTCCCTTGAACTGTCAGGGAACGCCCAACCTGCGAACTCAGTCGCGAACTCCTCCCATGAAAGATTGTCCACCCTCGGTTTCACATAGCCCTTGAACCACTCACGGGCCTTTTTGCATTTCAGGGTGAAACCAGCCATCTGAATGGCTCTGCTGTCATCAGCACCTATCTCATCTGTAATTGTTTTGACCTTCTCCAGGTACACAAACGGATCATCACCTGTATCAAACTGGGGAGCACCCAACTTCATGTAGTCGGTCATCTTGGCCTTGCTCCCTCCAGATGAGGTAGGTTGAGGTCTTTGGGTTTCTGGAACTGTGGGTTCTGCTGGTGGTGGTGGTGCGACATCCCCTGGGATAGGGTTTGCCGTGCCTGGATGGAAGGATGGAGGTGGGTACATAGGGTACTGTGGATACTGTGGGTAGAAAGGTGGATATGGCATGTGAGAAGGGTAAGGATTAAAACTGGGGTAATCCGATGTACTTCCCATCGAATACCCGGGGTATGGTGAAAAAGGTGGGTACTGGGGTGGTAGAACAAACCCCGAGGCCTGAGTGCCTCCCTGAGACTCACCCATGCCCTCTTCTGGCATGTTTACACCAAGGTTACCGTCCCTCCTCTGCTCCACATCCATCTCTTCTTCTCCATCAACTGACATTCTTTCCTGAACTGTACCCCTTACTGATCTGCTTCTACCCAGATCCAAGGACCTTCTAGGGTCCCTCACTGTTCTGTCTCTGTTGGACCTGCTTGACATCGCCCTTGGCAATGCTGGAGGACGGGCGCTCGTGCCCTCATCCTCCGGTGGTACTCTAGTCAATCTAGCTGATCGACGAGTTCCTCGCATTCTGTTTACTGAAAAACAGCACAGATAACAAAACATTAGCATCAAATGGTTCATGTGGAAACACATGAACCCACATCATATACACATCATATCTCATGGCATACATACTTGCATTCTAGACAGGACTCTACATCCTATCCTAGTGGACATGATTTCCTATTGTGCTTGACCTTTCTATCACATCTATGAGCCCGACACTCTAGGTCCGACCATATGAACCTAGGGCTCTGATACCATTCTGTAACGACCCGGAAACCGGACCGCTACCGGCGCTAGGATTCAGGTCGGCTTAAGGCCGCCGGAACCCGTAGCAAGCCAAACATACATCCTGTGAACCTGTTCAATCCCATACATGAACCAAAACATACATAAAAATTAAAACTTTTCTTTCATTTAAACATTCCTTTACCCATTCTAGCCTGTGCAAGCATAACCATAACATAAACCCCTCTTTGGAGTTCTCAACAAAATACTCCAATGGGGTACATAAAATATATCAGGCTTGGGTTACATAAACATCATAAAATATTTATCTCATGTATTTAAGGGATTACAACAGACTCTAGTCAAGCACACTATAAAACTTACATTACATTACATAACATACTTTTACATTATGAATAAACCATGTCCACAGCTATGCTATTACAATCCTCCTCTTACTCTTCTGACTTCTCTATCTACACAGTACCTGCAAGACTGGGGTTAGGGGAGAGGGGTGAGCTAAAAAGCCCAGTGAGTAAAAAAGTAAAAACATGATATTAGTTCCTCCCTTTTTAGGTATTTTATTCTTCATTTTATTATTATTATCATTTGATTTAGTTCCACACTTTTTAGGTATATTATTATTCATTTTATTATTAACATTAAATAACATAACTTTTACTTTACATGCTTTCATGAAATGCAACACATCACATTTAATCACATAAAGGGTGGTATTGTCACCATTAGTCCTCACATCTCCAAGTGCCAGGGGCGTAGAATGGGCCTCGCTGGTCTTTCTCTTACATAACATACATAACATAACATTCCAAAGTGCCAGGGGCGTAGAATGGGCCTCGCTGGTCTTTCTCTTACATAATGCCAGGGGCGTAGAATGGGCCTCACTGGTCTTCCATAACATATCATCATAACATAACATTAGAGGACTATGGATCACCCAATAACCATCCACATCAACATCAAATTATGCAATGCAACATATTCGTGAATTTCTAATGCAAACATCCTGAAACATCACATGGCATTAATGATGCATGAGTATGCTATCAGATTCATTCATTTGTTCATTTATTCATTACTTCATTACTTAAAAACTTAGGGAATAATCCCACTCACCTGGTGACCGAAGCTTTAACGACGGACTCTGAAAGACTATCTCACAACCGGGGGTCTCGGGTCCTCGGGTCCGAACCTACACAGGTGGACTCAAATGAGGCACCAAACAACAAGAACATAACTCTAAACATACCCCCAAAAACTTCCTAAAAACACCTCAAAACATCCCTAGAAAACATGCAAGAAAAGGCTGGGAAGGGCACTTTCGGCGGCACCTTCGGCGGCCGGAAGTCCCTCCAGAGCCGAAAGTCAGGCAGGTTCGGCGGCACCTTCGGCGGCCGAAAGTCTCGGACAGAGCCGAAACTCCAACTTTCGGGGGCAGGCTTCGGCAGCCTAAAGCTGCCTCCTAAGCTGGTTCGGCGGCCGAAAGTACCTTCGGCTGCCGAACCTGGTTTCTGCCAAAGGGCAGAAACTTGGTTCCTCTTGCCCAAAGCAACCCCCTACACAACCAACCATGCATAAACCTATTCTACAACAAGCATACTCAAGCATACAAGCTCCTAGGGGCCTCCAACAAGCTTAAACCCCAACTACAACACACAAGCAAGCCACATTGCACATAAACACACATTAAACCATGGATTTTTCATAAAAACTCATCAAGCCTACTCATGCATTTCTACCCCAAAAACTTGCATAAAACTTACTTAAAACACATATAGAACTAGAGATCGGCTCTTACCTCTTGAAGATCGAGAGAGAAACGATCCTAGCTCGAAGATGGGGAGATTCGAGTTCTTGAACCTCAAAGCTCCAAAACTTGCTTAAACTTTAAAACTCTTCAAAAACAAGATGTAACTTGTTAAGATCTAAAGGATTTGAGGGAAAACACTTAAAATGACCATAGGAGGGCTAAAGCTTACCGTCGGCCGAAATGGGAGAGAAAACCTCGCCTGTTTCGGTCACGGGGTCCTTTATAGGGCTGGTTCTGCCACCTTTCGGCGGCCTAACGTGCCCCCACATCTCATGCATGTTCGGCGGCCGAACATGAGGTTCGGCGGCCGAACCTTGAGTCTTTCAAACAAGGCTTTCGGAGGCCTAAAGCGCTCCCAAAACCCCTCCATGTTCGGCGGCCGAACCTCACTTTCGGCGGCCGAACCTGGCAAAGCCTCCTTTGGTCTATTTCATTCAAAACTCAATTTCCTTTTTGCTTAAAAACATAAAATACATTAAAAACATTTCATAAAACATGGTTTTACCCTTCTAGAGGTTTCCGACATCCGAGATTCCACCGGACGGTAGGAATTCCGATACCGGAGTCTAGCCGGGTATTACAGAACGCCTGCTTCAGATGTGGTCAGGAGGGGCATATAGCTCGAGACTGTCCAAGAGCGGCCCCAATGGCTCAGTCCCAGCAGACAGCTTCAGGCAGTGTAGCGCAGCCAGCAGCTCCAGCCATGACTCAGGCCAGTGGCAGAGGCAGAGGGAGAGGGGCAGCCTCTTCTTCAGCGGGTTTCAGAGGTGAAGGTCCATCAGCTCCGGCACGGATCTTCACAATGACACAGCAAGAGGCAGATGCATCTAACACCGTGGTGGCAGGTAACTTAATTATTGGTTGTTCAGATGTATATGCCTTGATGGACCCTGGTGCATCTCATTCATTTGTTGCTCCGAGAGCCGTCCAGAGGTTGGGGTTGATGATCTCTGAGTTAGAGTGTCCTCTCTGGGTCAGTGGACCCAAGTGTGATCCATCAGTGGCAGAGTCAGTCTGTCAGTGTAGTCCAGTTTTTGTTGAGGGGAGATGCATGTCCGCCGACCTTGTGGTTCTAGATTTGACAGACTTTGACGTCATTCTAGGGATGGACTGGTTATCTACCCATGGTGCTACCTTGGACTGCAGGAACAAGGTAGTCAGGTTCAGAGGTCAGGATGGATCAGAGGTTGTCTTCAGAGGAGACAGGAGGGGCACACCTAGAGGTATGATCTCAGCTCTTCAGGCTCGTAGGTTGCTTAGGAGGGGATGTCAGGGGTATTTGGCTCATGTGAGAGAGCTAAATGGTCAGGTTAGAGAGCCCGCCTCGGTGCCAGTGGTTAGAGAGTTCTTAGATGTGTTCCCGGACGAGCTGCCAGGGTTGCCACCTGCTAGGGAGATAGAGTTCGAGATTGAGTTAATGCCTGGTACCAGACCGATCTCTATCCCTCCCTACAGGATGGCACCAGCTGAATTGAAAGAGTTGAAGGAGCAGTTGCAGGAGCTGGTAGACAAGGGCTTCATCCGACCGAGTACCTCACCCTGGGGTGCTCCAGTTCTGTTTGTGAGGAAGAAGGATGGATCCCTTAGGCTTTGTATCGACTACAGGCAGTTAAACAAAGTCACTACCAAGAATAAGTACCCATTGCCAAGGATCCACGATCTATTTGACCAGCTAGCAGGAGCGGGTTGTTTCTCCAAAATAGATCTGAGATCGGGGTACCATCAGTTGAGGATCAGGGAAGAGGACGTACCAAAGACAGCTTTCAGGACCAGATATGGGCATTTTGAGTTCCTTGTGATGCCGTTCGGGTTAACTAACGCCCCTGCAGCATTCATGGATCTCATGAACAGAGTGTTTAGCCAGTACCTGGATCACTTTGTTATTGTCTTCATAGATGATATCTTAGTGTATTCCAGGAATGCAGAGGAGCATGCCCATCATCTGCGATTGGTTCTACAGACCTTGAGGGAACATGGCTTGTATGCCAAGTTCTCTAAATGTGAGTTCTGGCTGAGGAGCATTTCGTTCTTGGGGCATGTAGTGTCAGAGAATGGTATAGAGGTAGACCCCAAGAAGACAGAAACTGTGGCTAACTGGCCTAGACCCACTTCAGTGACAGAGATCAGGAGTTTCTTGGGTTTGGCAGGTTACTACAGGAGGTTCGTTCAAGACTTCTCAAAGATAGCATCTCCTCTGACCAGACTAACCAGGAAGAATCAGAAATTTCTGTGGACCGACCAGTGCGAGGAGAGTTTTGAAGAGCTCAAGAAGAGATTGACTTCAGCACCAGTTTTAGCTCTGCCATCTAGTGGTGAGGACTTTACAGTCTTTTGTGATGCGTCCCGTGTGGGACTGGGTTGTGTGCTTATGCAGAATGAGAGGGTGATTGCTTATGCTTCTAGGCAGCTAAAGAGGCATGAGTTGAATTACCCCACACATGACCTTGAGATGGCAGCAGTAATCTTTGCACTCAAGATGTGGAGGCACTACCTCTATGGAGTAAAATGTGAGATCTTCACAGATCATAAAAGCCTGCAGTACATCCTGAGTCAAAGAGATTTGAATTTGAGGCAGAGGAGATGGGTAGAGCTGCTGAGTGACTATGATTGCAAGATTCAGTATCATCCGGGTAAGGCGAATGTCGTGGCAGACGCCCTAAGCCGGAAGTCACTAGGCAGTCTATCCCACATCACGGTAGAGAGGAGACCAGTGGTGAAGGAGCTTTACAAGCTCATTGAGGAAGGTCTACAGTTGGAGTTATCTGGTACAGGCGCCTTAGTTGCTCAGATGAAAGTGACACCCGTGTTTCTGGAGCAGGTGGCTCAGAAACAGCATGAGGACCCAGAGTTAGTAAAAATTGCCAGGACTGTTCAGTCAGGCAAGGACAGTGAGTTCAGATTCGACAATAAGGGGATCCTCCGCTATGGGAGTCGATTGTGTGTACCAGATGACATAGGGCTAAAAGGAGACATTATGAGAGAGGCTCATAATGCAAGATACAGCATTCACCCCGGAGCCACCAAAATGTATCAGGATCTGAAGAAAATTTATTGGTGGCCAGCTATGAAGAGAGAAGTGGCACAGTTTGTGTCAGCCTGCGAAGTTTGTCAGAGGGTGAAGCTGGAACATCAGAAGCCGGCTGGAATGCTTAACCCGCTACCTATCCCAGAGTGGAAATGGGAGAATATAGCTATGGATTTCGTAGTGGGATTACCGGCGACGTCCAACAGATTGGACTCCATATGGGTGATTGTGGACAGACTCACCAAATCTGCTCACTTCATCCCTGTCAGGAGTGGCTATTCTGTGGACAAGTTGGCGCAGGTGTACGTTGATGAGATAGTCAGACTGCACGGGGTTCCTGTTTCCATCGTGTCAGATAGAGGGCCCCAGTTCACCTCTAGGTTTTGGCGGAGTCTGCAGAATGCCATGGGTACTAGATTGGATTTTAGCACTGCCTTCCATCCACAGACAGACGGACAGTCAGAGAGGACCATCCAGACCATAGAAGATATGCTGAGAATGTGTGTGCTGGACTTTGGCGGTTCTTGGAGGCAGCATCTACCTTTGGTGGAGTTTGCCTACAATAACAGCCATCATGCTAGCATCGGGATGGCTCCATATGAAGCTTTATATGGAAGGAAGTGCAGATCACCTGTTTGCTAGGAAGAGGTAGGAGAGAGGTCCTTAGCAGGACCCGAGCTAGTAGAGATCACCAGCAGGGTGGTGCCCATGATCAGAGAGAGAATCAAAACGGCTACAAGCAGACAGAAGAGTTATGCAGACATCCGCAGAAGGCTAGTAGAGTTTCAGGAGGGGGATCTGGTATTGCTTAAGGTGTCTCCAATGAAAGGAGTGGTTCGGTTCGGGAAGAAAGGTAAGCTGGCTCCGCGGTACATCGGACCCTTTGAGGTCTTGCAAAAGATTGGGAATGTATCGTACAAGCTGGACTTACCTGCTTCTATGGCAAGAATCCACCCGGTTTTCCATGTTTCTATGTTGAGAAAATTCGTGTCAGATCCGGGCAAGGTTCTTAGTGAACCTGATGTGGAGATCCAAGAGGATCTCACCTATGTTGAGCAGCCAGTACGGATCCTAGACACCCAGATCAGGAAGCTGAGAAACAAGGAAATCCCGATGGTGAAAGTCCTGTGGAACCACCACAATATAGAAGAATGCACTTGGGAGACACGGGAGTCCATGCTCCAACAGTATCCCCATCTCTTTTAAGGTTAGATCTTTATGTGTTTATGTATGTATGTTATGTTGATTGCTATGCATGTGCTAGTTGAGGAACATTCGGGGACGAATGTTCTTAAGGGGGGGAGAATGTAATACCCGGCTAGACTCCGGTATCGGAATTCCTACCGTCCGGTGGAATCTCGGATGTCGGAGACCTCTAGAAGGGTAGAATCATGTTTTATAAAAATGTTTTAAGGTGTTTTATGATTTTAAGTATGAAATTAAATGAGTTTTTACATGAAAAGTCCTTGGAGGAAAACCCAGGTTCGGTCGCCGAAAGTCAAGTTCGGCCGCCGAACATGCATGCGTTTTGGAGGCACGTTAGGCCCCCGAAAGCATGAGTGAGGGAAGTTCAGGTTCGGCCGCCGAAAGTGAAGTTCGGCCGCCGAACATGTCATGCATGCGGAGGCACATTCGGCCCCCGAACGTGGTCTGGCCAGCCACTATAAAAGGGTCCCTTAGCCGAAAATGGGCGAGCTTTTTCTCCCCATTTCGGCCAAGGTGAGCTCTCCGCCGTCTCTCGCCCATTTCTGATGTTCTTCCTCTAAATCTTTCGAGATTTTCACTTGTTTTCACTTGGTTTGGAAGATTTAAGCTTTTGAAACAAGTTTTGGAGCTTTGGGAACTCAGGAGCTCATTTTCGTGGATCTCCAAGTTTAGGTCGTCTCCCTCTCGATCTTCAAGAGGTAAGAGCCGATCTTAAGCTCCTTATGTGTTTTAAGTAAGTTTTATACAAGATCTATGGGTAGAAATGCATGTTAAGTATATGTTGAGTTATGGGTATATATTGATGTTTTGAACAATGTGTGTTGTTTGAGTATGTTTGAAGTGTTGTAGATGGGGTATATGCATATTTGAGGCCCCTAGGAACTTGTATGCATGCTTTGGTTGAAAAATATGCATGTTTGGAAGGTTTGGAGACGAAATGTGCAAAGGGAGCCAAGTTTCTGCCCTTTGGCAGAAACCAGGTTCGGCAGCCGAAGGTACTTTCGGCCGCCGAACATGGCTGGGGAGGCAGGCCTTTCGGCTGCCGAAGTTGCCCCCGAAAAGAGACTTTCGTCTCTGTCTGGCACTTTCGGCCGCCGAAGGTGCCGCCGAACCTAGCTGAGTTTCGTCTCTGTCCAGGACTTTCGGCCGCCGAAGGTGCCGCCGAAAGTGCCCTGTTCAGCCATTTCATGCATATTTTCTGTGATGTTTTCATGATGTTTTAGGGGGTTTTTGGGGGATATATTAGAGTCATGTTTATATATGTTTGGTCCCTCATTTGAGTCCACCTGTGTAGGTTCGGACCCGAGGAACCGAGGACCCCAGCAGTGAGTTCAGCTGCTTCGGTATTGTCAGAGTCAGCCAGAGGTGAGTGGAACTAAACTTCATCTTTTAAATTAAATGTTTTATCATGCTTCATGCATCACGATTATGCAATAGGATGATTGCATTAGTTTCACGAATATGCCGCATTGCATCATTTGTTGTTGATGTGGGTGAATGTTGGATGACCCAATTAGTCCAAGACAGGAAGACCAGGACCCCATGCTACGGCCTGGCACAGAGTAAGCAAGTCCAGGCCCCAGTCTACAGGCCTGGCACAGAGTAAGGCACGGTTATGGGACTCGAAGACCAGGAGCCCAGAGGAGGCCCTGGAAAATGGTAAGTAATGTATGTATGACAGGAAGACCAGGACCCCATGCTACGGCCTGGCACAGAGTTAACTTGGACTATTTGGTGACAAGTTCACCCAACCCTTATGTGAATTGTCTGTGTTATGATGCATTCCATGTGAGCATAGTGTTAATGTGTTTTTACTAGCTCTACTCACTGGGCTTTTAGCTCACCCCTCTCCCTTTTCCCCCAGGCTTACAGGTACAGGATATAGTGCGGGAGTTCGGATAGAGTGAAGGAGTCATGCTTATGTAATAGATAGAAATGGACATGATCAAATTGTAATGTAAAAGTACAGTATTGTTATGTAATGAGTTTTATGGATGTTAGTATGTGCTTGACCATAGTATATTGTTAATCCCTTTGTATGTACATGATCTTATGTTATGATGTTTATGTAAACCAACTCACCATATGTTGTATAGCCCTTTGAGGCTTGTTGAGATCCCACAGAGGGACTTTAATTATGTAAATGATCAGAGTATGCACGGGTTGAGTTGGTGATTGATAGCATGTATGCAAGAAGAAGTTTTAATTTTTATGTATGTTGTTGATCATGTATGGGATTATACAGGTTCACAGGTTTTATGTCAGGCTTGCTACGGGTCCCGGCGGCCTTAAGTCGACCCGGATCCTAGCGCCGGTAGCGGTCCGATTTTCGGGTCGTTACATTAAGGCCGCCAGAACCCGTAGCAAGCCTGCTATACTCTCTGTGTACCTGTAAACCTCATACATGATCATACATTTTCTGTGAAAATAAAACTCTTTTCTGAACCAAGGCTTAACCTGTGCATGCACTATCTCTGTACTCTTGTAATACCCGGCTAAATCCGACATCGGAATTCCTACCATCCGGTGGAATTCAGGGATGTCAGAGGGTCTAGAAGGGTAAGAGTGAAGGTTTTCTACAATGTTTTGAAGTATTTTAACGTGTTGGTTAGAAAAGAGTTGTGTTTTAAAGAGAAAAGGCTTTGGAGACAAAGGCCAGGTTCGGCCCCCGAATGTAAGTTCGGCCGCCGAAAGTGCCCAATGTTCGGCCCCCGAAAGTTATGTTCGGCCCCCGAAAGTTATGTTCGGCCCCCGAAAGTTATGTTCGGCCCCCGAAAGTTGCATGGTTTTGCATGCAGTTTCGGCAGCCGAAGCTGAGGAGGTCGGTTAGTTGTGGACACTCCTCAGTCCGTGGTTTGGCCAGGTGTTCACCTCCAGATCATGACTAGAGGTTAGGCCACGTCTCCCTTGACTCATCTGCAAGCTTTTATTAGCTTATGCAGGAGCTTGGTTGTGTTTAGTTGGTTTTGAACGTTTTTGAGAGAAAAGCAAAGTTGTGAAGGTTTGAAGTTTTGGAGGAGGAGTTGCTGAGTTGGCTGTTCCTCTTCTGTTTTTCAAAAGGTAAGGGAAGTCTTTAAGCTTGTTTTAATGAGTTTCAACAGCTTTTCAAATGGTTAAGGGTAGAGTTGCATGGTTAGGTTTTAAAGCTTAGTTTTGATGCTTTAATGGTGTAAGTATGATTATGTGTTATAGTTGCTGTTTTGTTGGGGTTAATAGGTAGTTTTGGACCCCTTGGAGCATATACCAGAGTATATGCAAGTTGAGGAGTTGTGTATGCATGTTGGAGTGGTGTTGGTGCTTGGCAGGAGATGGTTGTGCACGAAGCTGAGTTCTGGATGAACTCAGGTTCGGCCGCCGAAGGGAGGATTCGGCCGCCGAACCCCTTGTGAAGGTAGTTTCGGCTGCCTAAGGTTGCCTCCGAAAGAATGGACTTTCGGATCTGTCCTGCACATTCGGCCGCCGAAGATGCCGCCGAAGGTGTCCTGCCTAGCTTTTCCTTTGCATGTTTTAAGTTATTGTTCTATGAGTTTTTAGAGGGGTTTTGGGAAGATGTTTAAGAATTAATAAGAGTATGTTTGACACCTCAATCGAGTCCTTTTGTGTAGGATTGGACCCGACAGTTCAGGGAGGTCGTCAGGATTAGCAGTTGCAGAGTCAGTCAGGTTTCTGCTAGAGGAGCAGAGGTGAGTAGAACTAAACTTAATCTTTTATTAAAGAAACATAGTGCTTTAGCATAGTTCATGCATCATGAATGCTATGATATGTATTAGGGTGATTGCATTAGAATCACGAATGTGAAGCATTGCATATTATTGATGCTTATGTGATCAGAGGTTAGGTGGACCCAGGCGACTCCAATAGCCTAAGCTTCGGCTCCTGTCATTGTGTCAGGTCAGTTGGGCAAGTACATGTTGGTATGCCCTGTGTAGCTCCTTTGGGGGGCCAGTAGTGACAGAGGGTATTTTTGGGGTCATGTCTACCTTAGTAGAGATTGGACCAAGGCGACTTCACTAGCCCGTCGAGGGAGTTTTGGGGTCATGTCTAATCCATGATATATTGAGATGTTTGTTTGGTGATGCATTGTCATATATAGTGTGTATGAATGAACTGTTTTCAGTGTTTCTACTCACTGGGCTTTAGAAGCTCATCCCTTTCCCTTAATCCCAGTTTTGCAGGTTCAGAGTAGCTGGGAAGGGCAGAAGCAACAGAGTTATGCTAAAGGATTGCATATGTAATAGTATAGTGTGGACATGATGTATCTAATAAGTGATGTAATAGTTAGTCAGTTAATGTATAAATGAGTTAGAATGTGCTTTTGCCTATTGTCTAGTGTATGTGAATCCCTAGTGTATGCATGTATCCTGTTTTACAGTTTCTTGATGAGAAATGAGTCGAGCCAGGCTTAATAAATGTTGTGTTTCGAAAACCCAGTGAATTATAACTGTGAGGGAAGACAGGGATTAATTCCTTTGACCCAAGACCAGTGCATAGGAAAGACCAGGTTTGATTCCTGTGATCCATAGAGAGGCCATTAGAGAAGACCAGGTTTGATTCCTGTGACTCTATGGTAGCCAAGTTAACTTATGATATGCTGACCCTTACAGAGTGGGTTCTATGACACAGCGCATAGTGCATGGAGGTTACTTGGTAGCGTGTCACTGGTGTATTATAGATAGCCCGAGGGCTAGTTCAGATTGGTATATCTGAGCATTTTGGTTCATATGATTGGACCTACAGAGAGTGTTTTAAAGGTTAAGTCTGGTTGTTGTTAAGAAAAGTTTTAACAGTTAATAGTCCAGTCGGATCATGTATGGGATTTTAACAGGTACACAGAGTTCATAGCAGGCTTACTACGGGTCTAGGCGGCCTTAAGCCGATCTGGATCCTAGTGCCGAGCGGATCGGACCGTTACAAGAGGGGTATCGGTTTTCCGGGTCGTTACAACTCTGTACTCATGTACTCTGTACTCTGTATCCCTGACTAGAGCTTGCTCTAGATGGGTTAACTCATACCTGTTAAGCCTGGTTTTCACATACAGGAAAACATACATACATATACAGATCATGTACAAAACATACATCACTAGGTCAAGCAACAACTATTACATCTCTTTAATATTACATGTCCACTCTAAGCTCTTACAAATCTCTTTACTTTTCCTGTACTCTGCTGGACTGTCCCTGTACACTGTACACTGAACCTGCAAAACTGGGGTTAAGGGAGTGGGATGAGCTCTATAGCCCAGTGAGTAGAACAGTAAAACATCTCAGTAAAATATGATCTCATGGTATGCACCATATCACAGACAAGCCACATCAAGAGTAAACCTGTCACCACATAGTCCCAGTAACTCTGTGCCAGGGCGTAGAATCGAGCACCTGGTCTTCCTGTCATATATGTATATGTGTATATAACACCTCTGTACTTACCATTGCCAGGGCGTAGTCAAAGGCTCCTGGACTTTGCTATACCTGCCAGGGCGTAGTCAAAGGCTCAAACTCGCACAAACGGAGCTTTTTGCTTCAAAACATTCAAAACTAAGTTTGTTTTCCCTTCAAAACTTTCCACACCTATGAACCCCTTAGCCTGAGCAGCTCAAAGCGTGCAGATAAAGCATGGGAGATGTGACCAACTTCTGGACATGATCTGGTGATAACACCTGTCCAAAAGGCTGACTAAGGGATACAAAACTGCTGGCTAAGCAACTCAGCTTCGGCTGCCGAATCGCATGCAAAACCATGCAACATTCGGGGGCCGAACCTGAATTCGGAAGCCGAATATTGGGCACTTTCGGCGGCCGAACTTATCTTCGGCGGCCGAACTTGGCTCCTCTGCCTTGGTTCATTTCAACTCAAAACTTGGTTCCATTTACCTGTAACACAATAAACCACACAACATTCATGAGAAACTCATATCTCCTACCCTCTAGAGGATTCCGACATCCCGGAGTCCACCGGACGACAAGAATTCCGGTGCCGGACTCTAGCCGGGTATTACACCGGTAGCGGTCCGATTTTCGGGTCGTTACAGAATGGTATCAGAGCCCTAGGTTCATAGGATCGGACCTAGAGTGTCGGGCTCATAGATGTTCTAGAAGGTCAAGCACAATAGGAAGATCATGTCCACTAGGATAGGATGTGGAGTCCTGTCTTGTATGATGATGTGAAATGCCATGATTATATACATGTGCATTGATGCTATGATATGAATAATATGTTTATGTGATGAGGGTTCATGTGTGCCCATATGAACCATATGATGCTGATGTTGTGTGATGTGTACTGTTTTTCAGAAAACAGGATGAGAGGAACCCGTCGATCGGCAAGATTGACCGGAGTGCCACCTGAGGATGAGGGCACGAGCGCCCGTCCTCCTACATTGCCTAGGGCAATGTCTTGTAGAGCAAACAGAGAAAGAGTGTCAAGGGACCCTAGAAGGTCTTTTGATGCTAGCAGAAGGGGGACAGATAGAGGAGGAAGTTCTTCAGATGTGAGGGAGGTTACGGAAGAGGATCAGAGGAGGGATGGGAACCTGGATGTGAGCATGGAGGAAGAAGGGACAGGGGAGTCTCAGGGAGGCGTTCAGGCCTCGGGGTATGGTTTTCCACCCCATTATCCACCCTTTCCACAGGGTTCAGGGTATCCGATGGGAGGCACATCGGATTACTCCAGCTTTAACCCCTACCCTACCTACATGCCTTATCCACCTTTCTATCCACCTTACACACAGTACCCAGCTTATCCACCCTCACCCTTCTATCCAAACCCGGCAAACCCCACCTCGGGGAATGCTGCACCCCCACCTCCACCACCTACAGAACCAGCAGCCCCAGTTACTCAACCTCCCAGACCTAGCTCAGCTGATGGGAGCAAAGTAAAGATGACAGATTACCTTAAGCTGGATGCTCCCAAATACAAGTCAGGGGATGACCCCTTTGAATACCTGAGAGTAGTGAAGACAATAACTGATGAGCTAGGGGCGAATGATAGCAGGGCCATTCAGATGGCAGGGTTCACTTTAAAGTGCAAGAAGGCACGGGAATGGTTCAAATGTTATGTGGACCCGAGACTAGACGGTATGACATGGGAGGAATTTGCGAATGAGTTCGCTGGATGGGCTTTTCTAGACAGTTCCAGAGAACTGAAAATGATTGAGTTTGAGCAACTGAGGCAGACAGAGCACATGAGTGTAGAGGAGTTCACGGATAAATTCTTGGAGCTATTGCCTTTCTCAGGGCAAGCTCTAGATACAGATTCGAAGAAAGCCAAGAGATATGTGATGAAGCTGCATTCTAGGTACTCCTCGTTGATCCAGTCGGTTGAGAGGGAAAGTTTCCACACTGTGGTGGATATGGCTCGAAGGATGGAAGCGAGTGCTATAGTTGAGGGGTCAGTGAAGCAGTCAGTGACCCAGTCTTCAGGGGTTAAGACCCCAGGCAGAGGAGGGCCAGGTCTCTCTTCTCAGAGCTCAGGTAAGAAGAGGTGGGATAACACCACCAAGAAGCCGAAGAAGAATAAGTTTTGGAATAAGTTGAAATCCGGTCTGGGTTTTGGCGGTGGCTCGAGTTCAGGCTCAGATGGTACAGAATGCCAGAGATGTGGAAGGCCGCACAGGGGAGTGTGTCGAGCTGGGACTAATACATGTTTCAGATGTGGACAGGAGGGACACATGGCTCGGGAGTGTCCTAGAGCACCTTTTATGGGCCAGCCCCAGCAGACAGCTTCTGGTAGTGTGGCACAGCCAGCAGCTCCAGCCACAACTCAGGGCAGTGGCAGAGGTAGAGGGAGAGGGGCAGCCTCTTCTTCTGGTTCCCAAGGTGAAGGTCCATCAGCTCCAGCCAGGATCTTCACCATGACTCAGCAGGAGGCTAACATATCCAACACCGTGGTGTCAGGTAATCTCGTCATTGGGTGTTCTGATGTGTATGCATTAATGGACCCGGGTGCATCTCATTCATTTATTGCTCCGAGAGCCGTTGAGATGTTGGGTCTGATAGTCTCTGGGTTAGAGTGTCCCCTATGGGTCAGTGGACCCAAGTGTGACCCGTCAGTGGCAGTGTCAGTCTGCCAGTATAGTCCAGTTTTTGTTGAGGGAAGATGCCTCTCTGCCGACCTTGTGGTTCTAGATTTGACAGACTTTGACGTCATTCTAGGGATGGATTGGCTATCTACCCATGGTGCTACCTTGGACTGCAGGGACAAGGTAGTCAGGTTTAGAGATCAGAACGGGTCAGAGGTCGTCTTCAGAGGAGACAAGAGGGGTACACCTAGAGGTCTGATATCAGCTCTTCAGGCTCGTAGGTTGCTTAGGAAGGGATGTCAGGGGTACTTAGCTCATGTGAGAGAGCTAGACAGTCAGGTCAGGGAGCCAGCCTCGGTGCCAGTTGTCAGAGAGCTTCAGGATGTCTTTCCAGACGAGCTTCCAGGTTTACCACCTGCTAGGGAGATAGAGTTCGAGATAGAGTTGGTGCCTGGAACTAGACCGATCTCTATCCCTCCCTACAGGATGGCCCCAGCCGAGTTGAAAGAGCAATTGCAAGAGCTGGTAGAAAGGGGCTTCATCCGACAGAGTACCTCACCTTGGGGTGCTCCGGTTTTGTTTGTGAGAAAGAAGGATGGATCCCTCAGACTTTGTATCGACTACAGGCAGTTGAACAAAGTCACTACCAAAAATAGGTACCCTCTGCCAAGGATCGATGATCTATTCGACCAGCTAGCAGGAGCGGGTTGTTTCTCCAAAATAGATCTAAGATCGGGGTACCATCAGCTAAGGATAAGGGATGAAGATGTGCCAAAGACAGCTTTCAGGACCAGATATGGGCATTTTGAGTTCCTTGTGATGCCGTTTGGGTTAACCAACGCCCCTGCAGCATTCATGGATCTCATGAACAGAGTATTTAGTCAATACCTGGATCACTTCGTTATTGTCTTCATAGATGATATCTTAGTGTATTCCAGGAACGCAGAGGAGCATGCCCATCATCTGAGGTTGGTTCTGCAGACTTTAAGGGAACATGGCTTGTATGCCAAGTTCTCTAAATGTGAGTTCTGGCTGAGGAGCATTTCGTTCTTGGGGCATGTGGTGTCGGAAAATGGTATAGAGATAGACCCCAAGAAGACAGAAACTGTGGCTAACTGGCCTAGACCCACTTTAGTGACAGAGATTAGAAGTTTCTTGGGTTTGGCAGGTTACTACAGGAGGTTCGTTCAGGACTTCTCAAAGATTGCAGCTCCTCTGACCAGACTAACCAGGAAGAATCAGAAGTTTGTGTGGACCGACCAGTGCGAAGAGAGTTTTGAAGAGCTTAAGAAGAGGTTGACTTCAGCACCAGTTTTAGCTCTGCCATCTAGTGATGAGGACTTTACAGTCTTTTGTGATGCGTCCCGTGTGGGACTGGGTTGTGTACTAATGCAGAATGAGAGGGTGATTGCTTATGCTTCTAGGCAGCTGAAGAAGCATGAGTTGAATTACCCCACACATGACCTGGAGATGGCAGCAGTAATCTTTGCACTCAAGATGTGGAGGCACTACCTCTATGGGGTTAAATGTGAGATCTTCACGGATCATAAGAGCCTACAGTACATCTTGAGTCAAAGAGATTTGAACCTGAGACAGAGAAGATGGGTGGAGCTGCTGAGTGACTATGATTGCAAGATTCAGTACCATCCGGGTAAGGCGAATGTTGTGGCAGACGCCTTAAGCCGGAAATCACTCGGTAGTTTATCCCACATATTGGCAGAGAGGAGGCCAGTGGTGAAGGAGTTTTACAAGCTCATTGAGGAAGGTCTACAGATGGAGTTGTCTGGTACAGGTGTAACAGCCCGGAAACCGGTACCCCTCTAGTAACGGCCCGACCTGCTCGGCGCTAGGATTCGGATCGGCTTAAGGCCGCCGGAACCCGTAGCAAGCCTCTATACCTCCTTAACTCTAGGTATAATCCCGTGCATGATCAAGCTTTTTCATAAAACTTAAGCTTTGGTCTCATAAAAACCTTTAAACTTATTTTCCTTACCTCAGCTTGACCTATGCATGAAAACATAGAACCTCATACTAGATGGGTCATCAAGCTTGCTTTAAAACATATCCGCTTTGGGTCAAGGGATTGGAACCCTTTCTTCCCTCACGGGCCATTCAAAACTCATAACATTTAAAACATTTTCTCAAGATCATGCATAACAAAAAGGGATTTACCAAACTCTAGGCAAAGCACAATTCTATACATCTCATGCTACAACACATGACATATCTATACTTTTCTTACTTGGCTCTATCTCTTTAATAAGCTCTTTCATAAACCATACCCTATCCATTCATACTCATCCTTAAAATACAAAAGTCCAAATATCATCATCATGTCCACCACTAAACTATACAAGCATACAAAGCATTACATAACATATCATCTCTTTATAACAACCTTACATTACATACTATCTCCATAAACATATACAATAAGCATCTCTCCTTATACATAAACATAACAAAACAAGCTAATACAACCAAACATGGCAACCCATGCTTGAACCTCTTCTATCCCATAGCTCTTCTGACTGAACTCTGGCTTACTTACTCTGGCCCTGCAAAACTGGGGTTAAGGGAATGGGGTGAGCTACAAGAGCCCAGTGAGCAGAAACTAAAAACATTTGCTTTAATTCCACACTTTTTAGGTATATTATTATTCATTTTATTTTTATCAAATCATTTAACTTTTTCTTTCTCATGCTTTCATGAAATGCAACACATCACAGCTAATCACATAAAGGATGAATTTGTCACCACTAGCCCTCTGCATATCATAACATGTCCAACTACACCAGGGGCGATTAGGCCTCACCTAGTGTTCGCTTGCATAATTCATATCATAACATGTCCGACTGCACCAGGGGCGATTAGGCCTCACCTAGTGTTCGCTTACATAAACATAGTACCAGGGGCGACCTGGTCTTTTCATCTCATATCATACCATGGCATATCATATCATATTATCTCATCTCTTACTGAGGGCTAAGGATCATCCAACATTCATCCACATCAACAACATAATATGCAATGCATCATATTCGTGAATACTAATGCAATACAACCTACTACATATCATGGCATTTTATGATGCATGAACATGCTTAACATTTGATTTATTTACTTTAAAATAAGAGAGTTGTGTTCCACTCACCTGAAGCCACTGCTCAACAAACTCTGGGTCAACTAGCACTGAAGCTAGACACCTCTCCTCAGGTCCAATCCTACACAGATGGACTCACATGAGGTACTAAACACATGCTAACAACTCATAAGAAACTCCCCAAAAACCCTTCTAAACATCACTTAAACATGCATGGAAAACAGCCATGAAAAGGCTGGACAGGCACTTTCGGCGGCACCTTCGGCGGCCGGAAGTCTCCTCCAGAGACGAAACTCGGGTAGGTTCGGCGGCACCTTCGGCGGCCGAACCCTCACTCCAGAGACGAAAGTCAGGCACTTTCGGCGGCCGAACATTACCTTCGGCGGCCGAAAGTCTGCTTTCAAGCCACAACTCAACTTTCGGGGGCAAGGTTAGGCGGCCAAACCATGCATCCAAAGGCACGTTCGGCGGCCGAAACCACCTTCGGCGGCCGAACCTGAGTTCATCAGAACTCAGCCCTTGCACACCAGCCTCCAAAACCTTCCAAAACACCCCAAACCTCACATACTCTCTCCCAAGCATGCATACACACTCCCACAAGCATAGAGAGCAAAGAAACTAACTTAAACTCCTCAACACATCATCACATAACATACATTGGGCATAAAACCCACATAAACCCTTAACATGCATATCTACCCAAACCAACATAAAACCTTCATAAAACTTACTTAAAACTTCATGAAAACTCAAGGGAAACCAAGATCTACTCTTACCTCTTGAAGATCGAGGGTTGGTGCGATCCCTAACTCGGAGGTGTGGAGAATCCAAGCTCCAAAAGCTCCAAGCTCCCAAAACTTCTATTTTTGCTTCAAAACTTCAAACCAAGGGTAGAAATCATGAAAAACTTGAGAGATGGGTAGAGAAAACACGAAAACGACCAAAGGAAGGCATACACTCACCTGAGCTCGGGAATGGGGAGAAAACTCGCCCATTTCCGATCTGAGGGCCCTTTATAGCTGGCCTGGTCATCAACCTTCGGCAGCCTAACGTGCCCCCTAAACTCATGCAAGTTCGGCGGCCGAACCTCACTTTCGGCGGCCGAACCTTGGCTCGCTCAAACAAGACTTTCGGAGGCCAAAGGCGCTCCCGAAGCCTTCACATGTTCGGCGGCCGAACTTCACTTTCGGCGGCCGAACCTGGCAAACGCCTCCTTGGTCTTTTCTCTTCAAAAAAACTCAACTCTTTTCTTTTTAAAACCATAAAACACTTAAAAACATTTTAGAAAACCTTTCCTTTACCCTTGCTCTACCCCCCAAAGAGGATCCGACACCCGAGATTCCACCGGACGGTAGGAATTCCGATGTCTGAACGAGCGGGGTCTTACATTCTTCCCCCCTTACAGAACATTCGTCCCCGAATGTTCAAACAAAAACACATAAACAAACAATCAAAATCTCAAACTTGCGCTTGAACGCCACAAGCTTCTGCTGCGCTACTCTGATCCTTCTCTCTTCTTTCTCTTTCACTGATCTTACTCTTCTCTTCTGCTTTCTATTCTACTCTTACTCTTCTCTGCTATACTTTTACCCTCTATTCTGCCACTCATCTCTTCTCTTCTCATCTTTACTAACTGGCTCCTTCTCACTGTTAGCCCAAAACTAATTCTAACTCTCACAGGTAGTACCCGGATTTCAGATCTATCTTGGAAAACAAACAGCCTCTGCTAGCTGTCCCAATAGATCATCCATCCTGCATGGGAATACCTGCTCTTGGTAGTGACCTTGTTTAACTGCTGACAGTCGTTACAGGGTCTCGAGGATCCATCCTTCTTTTCCCTCACAACTCTGGAGCGTTCCAGGGTGAGGTACTGAGAGTCAGATAAAACCCCTGTCTACCAAGCACTCTACTACTCCTACGCTCCTCCTACAACTCTGCAGGTGCCATCCTGTGAGGAAAGAGAGAAACGGTTCTGGTACCAAGTACCACCTCTAAACCAAACTCTGCCTCCCTGACCGATGGTAAACCTGACACTAGTCTGGAACCTCTGAACACTCGCTCTATCTATGGCACTAGGGCTGGTTCCTAGACCGGCCTACTCAGCTCACAAACCCGAGCTAGAACTCTCTACTAACCACTCCTACACACTCTACGAGCCTGACAGCTGACATCAAACTTCTAGGCATCCTACTTGGTCCCCTCTGAAGTCTACCTCAGACCCACTCTGCATTTCGATCCCGACCACCTTGCGCTGCAGACGCAAGTATCACCAGCTCCACAAGTAGAAAACCAATCCATCCCCCGGCTGACATCCAGACACTCAAGTCTAGGACCTCATGCACGGGTGGAAGGCATCTACTCTCATCGGACACTGGCCTGAATCTCAGCTACAGATGGATCCTACCCGGTCTACTAACCCAAAGAGAACACTCTACACCCAGAAGCTATCAACTCAACCTCTCAAAAGCTCCTAGAGCAACAACAGAAAAGGGAAACACACTAGAGCACAAACACACACATCAGAACACGAACAAGTGAGTGTACCTGGCACCACTGTGTCCGATGTGTCTGCTCCCCTTCCTGAAACACTGGCTTGAGCCACATCACCTGCAGCTCGCTGCTGGGACCACATTCTCCTGGGCGCAGTAGGACATTCACGTGCGAAGTGCCCTTCCTGACCGCACCTGAAGCATGCCGTTGTCCCAACTCGACAAGGCCCTCCGTGCAACCTTCCGCACCTCAAACATCTTGTAGGACCTCGGCCAGAACTCGAACCATCCTCAGCATCAAGCCTAAACCTCTTCCATAGCCTACCCTTCCTAGTCCTGCCCCATTGCTTAGGGGCTCTGGCTCTTCCCCACTTTCTACCTCTCTTGGTAGCTGTACTCAGCATGGAGGGATCAACTTCTCCTGAACTTGAACTCTTAGAATCCTTAGACTTTTCCATACTTTCCTCATCCATGTTCACTTGCAAACTAACATCCCTCCTCTGCACCATAACTTCTCTGCTATCGTCAACAGACCTTTCAGGGTCTCTTGCTCTGTCATCTCCACCTGACCTTGCAAGGGGAAAAGGCTCACTTTCCCACTCAGATGGATCTGACTCCATAGAGCTCCTAGCACCTTGCATCTCAGCTTGTCTGAAACACAACAGGCACACAAGCACACATAAGCATCACATCACATCATGTGGCCCATGACAAACACATGAACTCACAACACATAGCATAGCATCATATCATATGGTCCATGTGATAAACACATGACCTCTCATGCAACATATATCATGGATGAACCTGTCACCTACAGTCTACAACATAGCAGAACATGCCATGACCAACTGTGCCAAGGGCCACTCTTGGTCGTTCAGCTCATCTCATATCAGTACATATCATGCCATCTTGTAGCTAAGGGACTATCAACATCCATAATACAACATAAATGCACACGCATCACACATGGCATTACACATCATCAAGCAAGACAGGACTCCTCATCCTATCCTAGTGGACATGATCTTACTCTCAATCTTTCTTAATGTGCTTGCCTCACTAACATCTAGCACAACCTCTTTCCGATGTCTGAGCACCTTCGCATCAAAACACCGTACTCTCGAGGAACCGATGCTTTGATACCATCTGTAACAGCCCGGAAACCGGTACCCCTCTAGTAACGGCCCGACCTGCTCGGCGCTAGGATTCGGATCGGCTTAAGGCCGCCGGAACCCGTAGCAAGCCTCTATACCTCCTTAACTCTAGGTATAATCCCGTGCATGATCAAGCTTTTTCATAAAACTTAAGCTTTGGTCTCATAAAAACCTTTAAACTTATTTTCCTTACCTCAGCTTGACCTATGCATGAAAACATAGAACCTCATACTAGATGGGTCATCAAGCTTGCTTTAAAACATATCCGCTTTGGGTCAAGGGATTGGAACCCTTTCTTCCCTCACGGGCCATTCAAAACTCATAACATTTAAAACATTTTCTCAAGATCATGCATAACAAAAAGGGATTTACCAAACTCTAGGCAAAGCACAATTCTATACATCTCATGCTACAACACATGACATATCTATACTTTTCTTACTTGGCTCTATCTCTTTAATAAGCTCTTTCATAAACCATACCCTATCCATTCATACTCATCCTTAAAATACAAAAGTCCAAATATCATCATCATGTCCACCACTAAACTATACAAGCATACAAAGCATTACATAACATATCATCTCTTTATAACAACCTTACATTACATACTATCTCCATAAACATATACAATAAGCATCTCTCCTTATACATAAACATAACAAAACAAGCTAATACAACCAAACATGGCAACCCATGCTTGAACCTCTTCTATCCCATAGCTCTTCTGACTGAACTCTGGCTTACTTACTCTGGCCCTGCAAAACTGGGGTTAAGGGAATGGGGTGAGCTACAAGAGCCCAGTGAGCAGAAACTAAAAACATTTGCTTTAATTCCACACTTTTTAGGTATATTATTATTCATTTTATTTTTATCAAATCATTTAACTTTTTCTTTCTCATGCTTTCATGAAATGCAACACATCACAGCTAATCACATAAAGGATGAATTTGTCACCACTAGCCCTCTGCATATCATAACATGTCCAACTACACCAGGGGCGATTAGGCCTCACCTAGTGTTCGCTTGCATAATTCATATCATAACATGTCCGACTGCACCAGGGGCGATTAGGCCTCACCTAGTGTTCGCTTACATAAACATAGTACCAGGGGCGACCTGGTCTTTTCATCTCATATCATACCATGGCATATCATATCATATTATCTCATCTCTTACTGAGGGCTAAGGATCATCCAACATTCATCCACATCAACAACATAATATGCAATGCATCATATTCGTGAATACTAATGCAATACAACCTACTACATATCATGGCATTTTATGATGCATGAACATGCTTAACATTTGATTTATTTACTTTAAAATAAGAGAGTTGTGTTCCACTCACCTGAAGCCACTGCTCAACAAACTCTGGGTCAACTAGCACTGAAGCTAGACACCTCTCCTCAGGTCCAATCCTACACAGATGGACTCACATGAGGTACTAAACACATGCTAACAACTCATAAGAAACTCCCCAAAAACCCTTCTAAACATCACTTAAACATGCATGGAAAACAGCCATGAAAAGGCTGGACAGGCACTTTCGGCGGCACCTTCGGCGGCCGGAAGTCTCCTCCAGAGACGAAACTCGGGTAGGTTCGGCGGCACCTTCGGCGGCCGAACCCTCACTCCAGAGACGAAAGTCAGGCACTTTCGGCGGCCGAACATTACCTTCGGCGGCCGAAAGTCTGCTTTCAAGCCACAACTCAACTTTCGGGGGCAAGGTTAGGCGGCCAAACCATGCATCCAAAGGCACGTTCGGCGGCCGAAACCACCTTCGGCGGCCGAACCTGAGTTCATCAGAACTCAGCCCTTGCACACCAGCCTCCAAAACCTTCCAAAACACCCCAAACCTCACATACTCTCTCCCAAGCATGCATACACACTCCCACAAGCATAGAGAGCAAAGAAACTAACTTAAACTCCTCAACACATCATCACATAACATACATTGGGCATAAAACCCACATAAACCCTTAACATGCATATCTACCCAAACCAACATAAAACCTTCATAAAACTTACTTAAAACTTCATGAAAACTCAAGGGAAACCAAGATCTACTCTTACCTCTTGAAGATCGAGGGTTGGTGCGATCCCTAACTCGGAGGTGTGGAGAATCCAAGCTCCAAAAGCTCCAAGCTCCCAAAACTTCTATTTTTGCTTCAAAACTTCAAACCAAGGGTAGAAATCATGAAAAACTTGAGAGATGGGTAGAGAAAACACGAAAACGACCAAAGGAAGGCATACACTCACCTGAGCTCGGGAATGGGGAGAAAACTCGCCCATTTCCGATCTGAGGGCCCTTTATAGCTGGCCTGGTCATCAACCTTCGGCAGCCTAACGTGCCCCCTAAACTCATGCAAGTTCGGCGGCCGAACCTCACTTTCGGCGGCCGAACCTTGGCTCGCTCAAACAAGACTTTCGGAGGCCAAAGGCGCTCCCGAAGCCTTCACATGTTCGGCGGCCGAACTTCACTTTCGGCGGCCGAACCTGGCAAACGCCTCCTTGGTCTTTTCTCTTCAAAAAAACTCAACTCTTTTCTTTTTAAAACCATAAAACACTTAAAAACATTTTAGAAAACCTTTCCTTTACCCTTGCTCTACCCCCCAAAGAGGATCCGACACCCGAGATTCCACCGGACGGTAGGAATTCCGATGTCTGAACGAGCGGGGTCTTACAACAGGTGCCTTGGTGGCCCAGATGAGAGTGGCACCCGTGTTTCTGGAGCAGGTGGCTCAGAAGCAGCATGAGGACCCGGAGTTAGTGAAGATTGCCAGGACTGTTCAGTCAGGCAATGATAGTGAGTTCAGATTCGACAGCAAGGGGATCCTCCACTATGGGAGCAGACTATGTGTACCAGATGACATAGGGCTAAAAGGAGACATTATGAGAGAAGCTCATAATGCAAGATACAGCGTTCACCCCGGGGCCACCAAGATGTATCAAGATCTAAAGAAGGTTTATTGGTGGCCAGCTATGAAGAAGGAAGTGGCACAGTTTGTGTCAGCCTGCAAAGTGTGTCAGAGGGTGAAGCTGGAACATCAGAAGCCGGCTGGAATGCTTAACCCGCTACCTATTCCAGAATGGAAATGGGAAAATATAGCTATGGACTTCGTAGTGGGGTTACCGGCGGCGTCCAACAGATTGGACTCCATATGGGTGATTGTGGACAGACTCACTAAATCTGCTCACTTCATCCCTGTCAGGAGTGGCTATTCTGTGGACAAGTTGGCGTAGGTGTATGTCGATGAGATCGTCAGACTGCATGGGGCTCCTGTTTCGATAGTGTCAGATAGAGGGCCCCAGTTCACCTCCAGGTTTTGGCGGAGTCTGCAGAGTGCCATGGGTACCAGGTTGGATTTCAGTACTGCCTTCCACCCACAGACGGATGGACAATCAGAAAGGACCATCCAGACCATAGAGGACATGCTCAGGATGTGTGTGCTGGACTTTGGCGGTTCTTGGAGGCAGCATCTACCTTTGGTGGAGTTTGCCTACAATAACAGCCATCATGCTAGCATCGGGATGGCTCTATATGAAGCTCTATATGGAAGAAAGTGCAGATCACCTGTTTGCTGGGAAGAGGTTGGAGAAAAGGCCTTGGCAGGGCCTGAGCTAGTTGAGATTTCCAGCAGAGTAGTACCCATAATCAGAGAAAGAATCAAGACTGCTGCAAGCAGACAGAAGAGTTATGCAGACATCCGCAGAAGGCAGTTAGAGTTTCAGGAGGGGGATCTGGTATTGCTCAAGGTGTCTCCTATGAAGGGAGTGGTTCGCTTCGGGAAGAAAGGTAAACTAGCCCCACGATACATCGGACCCTTTGAAATCTTGCAAAAGATCGGGAATGTGTCGTACAAGCTGGATTTACCTGCTTCAATGGAAAGGATCCATCCGGTTTTCCATGTTTCAATGTTGAGGAAGTTTGTGTCAGATCCGAGCAAGGTTCTTAGTGAGCCTGATGTGGAGGTCCAAGAGGATCTCACCTATGTTGAACAGCCAGTACGGATCATAGACACCCAGATCCGAAAGTTAAGGAACAAGGAAATCCCGATGGTGAAAGTCCTGTGGAACCACCACAATTTGGAGGAATGCACTTGGGAGACACGGGAGTCTATGCTCTAGCAGTACCCTCATCTCTTTTAAGGTTAGATCTCTATGTGTTGATGTGCTATGTATGTATGTATGTTATGTTTTATGCCATGCTATGTGCTAGTTGAGGAACATTCGGGGACGAATGTTCTTAAGGGGGGGAGAATGTAATACCCGGCTAGACTCCGGTATCGGAATTCCTACCGTCCGGTGGAATCTCGGATGTCGGAAGCCTCTAGTAGGGTAGAATCATGTTTTCATAAAATGTTTTAAGGTATTTCATGGTTTTAAGTAGAATGGAAATGAGTTTTTGCATAAAAGCAACCTTGAAGGAAAACTCAGGTTCGGCCGCCGAACCTCAAGTTCGGCCGCCGAACATGCATGCCTTCGGGAGCGCCTTTAGGCCCCCGAAAGCATAAGTGAGGAAAGTCCAGGTTCGGCCGCCGAACCTCAAGTTCGGCCGCCGAACATGGCATGCATGCGGAGGCACGTTCGGCCCCCGAACGTGGCCTGGCCAGCCATTATAAAAGGGTCCCTTAGCCGAAAAAGGGCGAGCTTTTTCCCCATTTTCGGCCAAGGTGAGTTCTCCGCCACCCCTCACCGATCTTGAGTCCTTTCCTTCAGATCTTTCAAGTTTTTCACTAGTTTTCATCTTGTTTTGAAGATTTCCGAGTTTTGAGCAAGTTTTGGGAGCTTTGAGGTTCAAGAACTCAAAATCTTCCACCTTCGAGTTTAGGACGTCTCTCTCTCGATCTTCAAGAGGTAAGAGCCGATCTTAAGCTCATTTCATGTTTAAAGTAAGTTTTATGCAAGATCTATGGGGTAGAATGCATGTTTAGCTCATGGTTAGGTTTATGGGTTTTATATGTGTTTATGGACAATGTGAGTTGCTTGTGTGTTGTAGTTGGGGTTTTTGATGGTTTGATGCCCCTAGGAACTTGTATGTTTGCTTATGCATGATTGGGAATGTTGTAGAATAGGTTTATGCATGATTGGATAGTTTTGGAGGCATAAATGCATAGGGGAGCTGAGTTTCTGCCATTCTGGGAGAAACCAGGTTCGGCAGCCGAAGGAACTTTCGGCCGCCGAACATGCTTGTGGAGGCAGCCTTCGGTTGCCGAAGCTTGCCCCCGAAAGGAGACTTTCGTCTCTGTCTGGGACTTTCGGCCGTCGAAGGTGCCGCCGAACATGCATGAGTTTCGCCTCTGTCTGGGAGTTTCGGCCGCCAAAGGTGCCGCCGAACCTGCCTGACTTTCGACTCTGGAGGGACTTTCGGCCGCCGAACCTGCCGCCGAAAGTGCCCTGTCCAGCCCTTTCTTGCATGTTTTTCTATGATTATTCCATGATGTTTTAGGGGGTTTTTGGGGAATAGTTTAGAGTTATGTTCACGTATGTTTGGTCCCTCATTTGAGTCCACCTGTGTAGGTTCGGACCTGAGGAACCGAGGACCCCAGCAGTGAGTCTGTTGCCCCAGTGTCTGGTCAGAGCTATCCAGAGGTGAGTGGAATAAACCTTTACGTTTAAAGTAAATAAATTTCAAAGTTTTGAGCATTGTTCATGCATCATGAATGCCATGTGATGAATTAGGTTGCTTGCATTAGAATTCACGAATATGTTGCATTGCACATTTTGATGTTGATGTGGATGAATGTTGAATGATCCATAGCCCTCGATCTATGATATGACGATATGATATGTAAGGTACGGAAAGTAAGACCAGTGGGACCCATTCTACGTTCGCTGGCACTATGTAAGGGAAAGACCAGGACCCATTCTACGTTCTGGCACAGTTGGACACTGTTATGTTATGATATGTAAGGGAAAGACTAGGACCCATTCTACGTTCTGGCACAGTTGGACCATGTAGAGGGCTATTGGTGACAAGTTTATCCTTGATGTGATTAGCTGTGATGTGATGCATTTCATGTTATCATATGTTTTAAGTGTTTTATTATTATGCTCACTGGGCTCTAGTAGCTCACCCCTCTCCCAAATTTCCCCAGGATTGCAGGTACAGGGTAGACCAGGAGGTTTACAAGAGTAATGAAGTCACGTGTATGTAATAGTTAGTGTGGACATGATAGATGTATTAATGTTATGTAAAAGTACAGTTTCAGTCATGTAATGATATTGAGGATTAGATATTGTGTTTGACATTGTGTATGAGGTATCCCTTTTATTACATGATCAAAATGTTTTATTATGTTCATGAAAGCCAACTCATCTTATGATGTATCGCCCATTGGGGCATTGATGAGATCCCACAGAGGGATCATGATTATGATTATGGCTATGTGCAGTGCATGTTCAGGTTGAGTTGGATGTATGAAAGAAAAGTTTTAAATTTTTATGTATGTTGTGATCATGTATGGGATTAAACAGGTTTTTAGGTTGCAAGTCAGGCTTGCTACGGGTCTTGGCGGCCTTAAGCCGACCCGGATCCTAGCGCCGGTAGCGGTCCGATTTTCGGGTCGTTACAACTTGGTCCTCTTGCAAGTACGTGAATAACCCCCATGGGTTCATTTTTATCAGAATCGGTGCTCTTACCTCAGGTTCCAACCTTCTTTCTTTCCTATCTTTTCTAACAAACCTCCTCAAAGTTCCATCTCTAATGAGTCTTTCAATCTCATCTTTTAGTTGCCTGCATTCTTCTGTAGTGTGCCCATGATCTTCATGAAATCAACTCTACTTTGTTCTATCTCGAATGCTTGCTTTATCTGGATTAAGCTTAATGGTCCATTTGACTTCTTTGTCATTTTTTCTGATCCACATAAGGATGTGGATCTGTGAGTTATTTAATGGCATATAATTTCTAAACTTACCTCGATCATCCTTGCTACATGATGCTGGGTAACTCCTTTCACTTTCATAGCCTCGCTTATCTGACTTCTGAGACTTACTCTAGCTTAATTTCTTAAAATCTCTCAATGCTTGAACTTCATCATCCAACCGCATGTATTTTGAGCCTTATCCATCAGTTGTTGATAAATGGCTGTTGGGTTCTTGATCAAAGAGTTTATGAACTTTTTATTCCGAGTTTCTATTTTCAAGGCCTCACATGCTATTTTGTGATTCATCTCTTTATCTTTATTGCTTTAGCATTAAAATGTGAGATAAAACTCCTTAAAGGCTCACCCTAACCTTTTCGAATTTATACAAGTCCAAGGAGAGCCTTTTAGGAGGTATGTAGGTAATAAATTTAGATTTTAAAAGCATAGCAAGTTAAGTAAATCTATTGATAGAATCTGGACTCAAATACTGGTACCATTTCTAGGCCAAACCTATAAGGATGGATGGAAAGATCCAGCACAACACGAAGTCATTGACATCCTAAAGTTGCATCATAGTCTTAAAGATAGCCAGATGGTCCTGGAGTCTGTCATCTCGTCATACTTGTCCAAGCTAGGTAGCTTGAACTTCGTAGGAAAGGTCTCTATGAGGATTTCCTCTAACAGAAATGAGACATCATCCAAACCATAATCTTCCTCATGTTTCTTCTAGTCCCGTTGTACAATACATACCAATTACTAGTCAACATCTTTCGGAGACTCGTCCGATGATTCTTCATCCTCAACTTTGGCTTTACTTTTAGAATGCATGTGAATTGCTCCGTTTGAGTCTTTAGAGTCTCGAAGGAAGCTTCCTCCCTTATTCTGGGAGCTATGAATGAGGCCTCCTTTCAAGCTTTATATTGCTCAAGAGTTACCTACAGCTTCTTGATGTATTGCATCATTTGCTCATTATTCAAATTATTGAGGTCGGTCTCATTTACCATAGGAGGAGTGTCCTGTCCACTGCCAAGAGTGGAGGAGATAATGGCTCTCCTGTTGGCAGCAAACTTAGCAACAGCTCGTGAATTTTCAACCATTTTAAGAGTAAGCATAGGAAATGAACAAAATTTCAAGTGAAAAGGTGAATGAAATTGCTAGGCCGAATTTATCCCTAATGAACAAGAGAAATCAAGGGGATCCTAGCAATGGAACCATATAATATGGTGAAAAGGAGCTAAATATAACCTATCAATCCGCAAAAGGAGAAGGCGAGGTGGTTGGCGCTAAGAGACAGCCACTTCGACGCTCAAGTCAGTAAGTTTTCAAGAACGACGAGTGTAAATAGAGAATTTGAGTTCTTAGAAGAGTGTATTAGAATGCATACCTTGAACTCTGTGTATGATTTAATTTTACACTATAATAAGATAAGATTAGTTAGACTTCCTTGAAAATTTGACTAGTATCGACTAATGGATAAGAGATCCCGTGATTATAGGTATAATAGGAATCTATTGTATAATATCCTTTAACGATAACTAGATGTTATAAGAGGCTCGATAAGAAATATGGGGCGAGTCTTCTATTGATCCGAGTACTGATTATCTAGTTGACCGAGTCTTCACTCTTGTGGGCGAGACTTGAGTGACTGAGGATCATGGTTTATTAAGATTCTTCCACGTGGTCTTATCGTATGGTGACAACGTATGACACACTTTGGGCAATTATTGTATCATATCGCTTATATAATATATATATATATCGAAAAGAAAAGACTCAAATTGGCGTTTCATGGATGCATTTAAATTCAAGAAAGCAATCAATAAGTAAATATAACCATAAACTATCTCATAGTATGCTCAAACAAAATAAGTTCTATATAAAAATATACTCAATTGATATAAAAAAGTCTAAGAGAAAATAAATATAGCTTGCAAGCAGGAACTCCTGCAAGCTTTTATTCAATCCACAGCTGATCTATGGATCAAAAAATGCTTTCATGTGAAATGCCATAGAACCAACCTTGTAGGGAACCTAAATAAGAACCAATCAACATTGATTAACTCATTAACTAATATCATAGGGATCTCATCTCCCTTGGGGATGTCTTCATTTGCTGCAAAATCTCTATAGATAGTGTCTGTGGACCTTGTATAAAGCTACATTGACCCATCAATGGAATCCATAACCTTTTTCATTCTTCTTGCCAAAAACTCAAAATGGTGATAGATTGAGTAAAAGATTATGCAGATGTTAAGCTTTTTAAGTGCTGAGAAAGAGAGTAGGAAATAAGAATTCACTTGGAAAAGGAGCATGTAATGAAATTTTCATTTTGCAATACACAAATAAGATAACGTCCAAATAGAAATAATTACAAAATATAAACAAATGGCCACCAGGTTGAAATTACCATGAAAATCTCTATGGAAGCAAAAGTATAGTTCTTTGAACAATAGTTAAGCCCAATTTGATAAATAAAAAAAGAAGAGAGGGAATTTGTGTAAAGTAGGAAAAAAGATTAAAGATCCAAATGCCAAAATCACTTTGTAATACCCGGCTAGACTCCGGTATCGGAATTTCTACCGTTCGGTGGAATCTCGGATGTCGGAGACCTCTAGAAGGGTAAAATCATTTTTTTTTGAAATGTTTTCATGTATTTAATGGTCTTAAGTATGATTTTAAATGAGTTTTTGCATGAATATAGCTTGAAGGAAAATCCAGGTTCGGCCGCCGAACTTGACTTTCGGCCGCCGAACTTGCATGCGTTTTGGAGGCACGTTAGGCCCCCGAAAGCATGAGTGAGGGAAGTCCAGGTTCGGCCGCCGAAAATGAAGTTTGGCCGCCGAACATGGCATGCATGCGGAGGCACATTCGGCCCCCGAACGTGGCCTGGCAAGCCACCTATAAAAGGGTCCCTTAGGTCCGCACGGGCGAGCTTTTTCTCCCCCGTTGTCGGCCAAGGTGAGTCTCCGCCGCTCCTCCCTCGATCTTGAGTGTTTTCTTTAGATCTTTCATGGTTTTCACGGGTTTTAACTTCTGTTTTGAAGATTTGTGAGTAAAGAGCAAGTTTTGGGTACTTGGAGGTTCAAAGAGCTCAATCTCTCCATCTCCAAGCTAGGATCGCCTTTCCTCTCGTTTCTTCAAGAGGTAAGCTCGGATCCACCCTTGTTATGTGTTTTAAACAAGCTTTAAGTTGATTTATGGGTAGAGATGCATGTTTAGGCTTATTGATGAGTTTATGGGTTTTGATGCTTTGATGAACAATGTAGCTTGTTTATGTGTTGTTTGAAGTGTTGTAGATGGGGTATATGATAGTTTGAGACCCCTAGGTGTAATGTAGGTGAAGTATGCATGTTGTAGAGCAAGATTATGCATGATTAGAGGTTTTGGGAGGCAAGAGGTTCGTTTGAACCAAGTTTCTGCCCTTTGGCAGAAACCAGGTTCGGCAGCCGAAGGGAGTTTCGGCCGCCGAACCCCCTTTGTGGAGGCAGCATTCGGCTACCGAAGTTGCCCCCGAAAAGAGACTTTCGTCTCTGTCTGGGACTTTCGGCCGCCGAAGGTGCCGCCGAAAGTGCCCTGTTCAGCCATTTCATACATATCTTTATGTGATTATTTCATGATGTTCTAGGGGGGTTTTGGGGGTATTCTTAGAGTTATGTTCTAGTATATTTGGTCCCTCATTTGAGTCCACCTGTGTAGGTTCGGACCCGAGGAACCGAGGACCCCAGCAGTGCTAGCTGCTTCAGTACCTTGTCAGAGTCTTTAGAGCCAACCAGAGGTGAGTAGAATAAACTCTTAAGTTTTTAAAGTAATGAAATATAAATTTTTGAGCATGTTCATGCATCATATATGCCATGTGATATTTTAGGTTGTTGCATTAGAAATTTCACGAATATGTTGCATGGCACATTATGTTGTTGATGTGGGTAAATGCTGGATGACCCAATAGTCCCTGGCAGGAAGTCCAGTGAGCCTTTGACTACGCCCTGGCACAGAGTTATGATTACAGGAAGTCCAGTGAGCCTTTGACTACGCCCTGGCACAGAGTTAATATGGGACTATTCGGTGACAGGTTTACCCTTGATGTGGCTTGTCTGTGATGTGATGCATTCCATGATCGCATGTATTTTAAATGCTTTATTATTCTGCTCACTGGGCTCTTGTAGCTCACCCCATTCCCTTTACCCCCCCCAGGATTGCAGGTTCGGGCTAGACCAGGAAGTGTAGAAGAGTAAAGTTTCCATTTATGTAATAGAATGGTTAGATGTGGACATGATGATCTGATGTATATTGAAAAAGTATTGTAAGGTCATGTAATGTAATGATATGATTTTGAGGAATAGAGTAGTGCTTGACCATATGTGTTTGTTATCCCTTGATACATGATCTATGGATTTTGTTATGATGATTATGTTTAACCAGGCTCAATGTATGTATGAAATACCCCATGGAGTATATTGATGAGGGCTCCAGTGGAGGTTTATGTTTATGTTTATGAGAATGCACAGGTTGAGCTGGTTGATGTATGAGAAAGTATACAGGTTTATGAGTATTGTATGATCATGTATGGGATTGAACAGGTTCGCAGGTTATATGTCAGGCTTGCTACGGGTCCCGGCGGCCTTACGCCGATCTGGATCCTAGCGCCGGTAGCGGTCCGGATTTCCGGGGCGTTACAGAGTGGTATCAGAGCCCTAGGTTCATATGATCGGACCTATAGTGTATCGGGCTCATAGAGGTTATAGAAGGTCAAGCACAATAGGAAAATCATGTCCACTAGGATAAGATGTAGAGTCCTGTCTTGTATAATTGTGTGATATGCTATGATGATATGCTATGTGTGTAATGTAGCTGTGAGGTTCATGTTTGCCCACATGAACCATTTAATGGTGATGTTTACGTGATGTGTGCTGTTTTTCAGAAAACAGGATGAGAGGAACTCGTCGATCTGCACGATTGACTGGAGTACCACCTCAGGACGAGGGCACTGATGCTCGCCCTCCAGCATTGCCTAGGGCAATGTCAAGCAAGTCCAGCAGGGACCGAGCAATGAGAGACCCTAGAAGGTCTTTGGATTTGGGCAGAAGCAGATCTGTGAGGGGAACAGTACAGGGGAGAATGTCAGTGGATGTGGAGGATAGTATGGATGTGGATCAGAGGAGGGATGGCGACCTTGGAGTGAGTATGTCAGAAGAAGGCATGGGGGAGTCACAGAAATATGCACCCCCACACCTAAATCATGCATTGTCCTCAATGTGTAAGAAACATAAAAGAACAAAGGAAACTGAGTACTCCCCTGGGTGTGGTGTGCATGGTGCGATCCACTTGATCAAGGCTCAAGTAATTGGGGAAGAGAAAAGAGTCCCAACTGCATTGAGCAAAAAGTGTAGCACTCCTTTTGATTGGGTCATTGCCCATCCTAATTTTTCCATGTACTCATGAAATAACATGATTAGCTTCTCCTCTTTCAGATGAGGTGTGCCTCTAGCCTTTATGTTTGCATTTTTGAGCACTTCCAACTTCAATTGATATTTCTCCATGGGTGGCTGCAATTTGGCATTAAGTTCAGGCAAAACAAATTCTACCTTATTTGGAGGTTTGGGCAGGCATTGATCTGCATGCTCCTTTGGTTTGGGCCATTGGACTACCATTTGTTCCTCCTGGGCATGGACTGTTTGCATTGGAAGGATGAAAGGAGTTTCAGTTTCCTCCTTCTGCATAGGACCTAACTGAGGTGGAAGACTGATTTGTGTTGGAAGCTGAAAGGACGCGCCTGAGAGAATTTCAGGTACTCCTTCTTGCGTAAGATTGATCTGCAATGGAAGAATGAAAGGAGTTTCATGCGACGGAAGCTGAAGAGGTGCAACTAGAAGAGTTGCAGGGCTGTCCTGCGGTCCAAGCTGAGGTGGTTCAATTGGAGTTCCTTCTGACTGCGCAAGATTGATCTGAAGAGGTGTGATTAGCTCTCCTTTGTTCTGTGCGTGTTCGCAGTCCACCTGTTGGATGTAACAGTTAGTTTCTTTCAGTTCTGGCTCTTTCTGGGTTTCTTCCCTGCAAAGATCATCATTTAGTATATCATCTTGAAAAACATTTTCACTAAAAGAATCAATGATATCTAAATTATCAACAGGTTCTGTTTGATCAGTTGGTTTGGACAAACAGTATTCTGGTTGTGCCTCTTCAGCAGCTTGTTCTTGTACTTGTGAACTTTCATCATCATCCCATACATCTTGAAGCTCTTCCTCTCTTCTTAACATGATCGCATTTAATGAGGTGGCCATTTGATCCATCTGCTGTTGTATCATTTGCAAAGTCTTTGCCAACTCACTAATGGCGAGGTCTGAACTTGGAGGTTCTGGTTGGGCTTGATATTCTTGATAATCCTGGTAGTAGTTAGCCTCATCATAGCCATAGTTTGGCTGGTCTCCCCAATATGGATTGTATGTGTCAGGGTAGGGATCATGCCTCGGCTGTTCATAGTATCTTCCAAACGCATGTGCTTGTTGGTCATCCTCATAAAGTGTAGGGCATTCAAAAGCTAGATGTCCCACATATGCACATATCCTACATGGCTGAGATAGCTCAAGTCGTCGAGCCCGTAGTTCTAAGACGTAGGTTTTCACACTTGAGGCTAGGTTAGGAATTTGAGAAGAAAGATTAGATGTACTTACCTCATCCATGATTCAGATCTGCGATGGAAGCTTTTTGTGCTCAATTTTTTTTTTTTTTTTTTTTTTTTTTTGGAATCTTAAGGAAGAATGTCCTTGAGTGCAGATTTGGCCCTAAAAGAAAAATAAACAAGTTAGATCAATTCCCCGGCAACGGCGCCAATTTTTGACTCGCGGTTGTCGAAGCCGGTCAAAAATAACCTTTCTGGTTATCAACAATTTTACAACTGCAGATAGTGGTGAAAGGATCGAATCCACAGAGAATTGATTACCTATTTATTTTTCTCAACCAGACCAATAAACTGAAACAATAATAAATTAAAGATGAGATAAAATACTGAAAGTGGGATCAAATGAGATAAACTGAAAGCGGAATAAAAATAAATTGCAATAAAAGTAAAATGGGGGGTTTGAGATTGATTGCAATAACTAATGAGAATAATAATAGAAAGCAAATGACTAAATAAAAAGTAATTAATAATGAGAAAGCTCTAGTTGAAATATTGGATCCACTTTAGTTGTTGGGATTGATCACAGACACTTTGTTCTTTTGGGTTGATTCAATAGATTAGTTATGGAGATGGAAGACGCTTCTCACCACCATTATCTCTCCTTAGGAATAAATTAATTAGGGAACGTCCTCTAATTAATTACTAATTAACAAATTGCCAAGGAACGTCCTTGGACCTTAGGCATCAAAACAATTGTCAATTGCATTAAGAAAGAGAGAGACCCAATCCTAGCTATCCAAACGTATGGAGATAACGCTAGATCATGCAATTTCCTTGGGTTTTATCCCAAGTGTTCTCATGTAAGAATAACCCAAGCAATTACGGACTTAAATTATTCAAACTAACAAATAATTATTTTGCAATAAAAAATCAACGTAGATTTCAATAACAAAATAATATGAGAATTAAATATGAAATTGCATGAATATTGAATCCCCAAAATTAAACAATATTTGATCAAGTCTCACAACCCATTAAATAACTAAAACTTCAACCAATATTCAACTAGATGGAAAATCAGCCACTCATTGACTGAATTAAAAACAGAAAAATAGAAGAAAAAAAAGAAAAAGAAAAGAAAGATAACCCGAAGGCAGTGGAGCTTGCGGAATTGCCGACTGGAAGAGATTGTTTTTCTTTCGTCCACTGAAGAGCCTTTAAATAGATGCAGAGGAACCTACTGTTTAGGAAAATTGTTCGCCTGGGAGTGGATTGAGTGCGCGAGTGTCCACGTGAAGCTGGGATTGCGTGAAGCGCTTGGGCTGTCCGTGGAAGGTGTGAATTGATGAGGTGTGCGGGCCATGTGCAGGGACGGCTGGCCATAAGCGGGCCCGCGGGAGCTTGGTCCATATGCTGAATTTGGTCCGCGTGAATTGAATGTGCGGGAATGGGCCATCGTGTGCGTGCGTGAGTTGCTGGAGCACCTTGGTGGAGCCCATGTGCAAGTGAAGGCGCGGAGGCGTGCATGCAAGGTGGAGGCGGGCCATGTACGAAAGCTGAGGTGCGTGAAGACGTGGAGAAGTACTTTGGTCCATTTGCAAGGTGGATTGATGAAGCGCGGGCCCCCATGTGCGTGAAGATTATGTTTTGGCCCATTCGCGAATGGAGAGAGCTTGGGCTGTGCGCTTGGTTCCGTTCGCGTGATTTGATGAGGTGCGGGCCCCATGCTGTCCATTGCGTGAATGGGCTGGGTGCGGGAATTGTGCGGTCCATTCGAAGTGGGCTGTGTTCATGTACTTGGCCCAAGTGCTTCAATATTTAAATTTTCAAATATTTTCCTCATTTAGCTCGTTTTGAATCCAACTTGACAGACTTGCTCTCTTTTGCTCCAAATAAGACAGTTTTAGGGGATTTTCTCCAAATTGTCCTTTTATACCATTTTCTGCAAAATAATATTAAAAGTAATAAATTAAACAGAAATCATGTAAATATTCATTAATAATATTAATATAAAATGAACTAAATTATGCTCTATCACACAGGGAGGCACTCAGGCCTCGGGGTTTGTTCCACCACCCCAATACCCGCCCTTTTCACAGAATCCTGGGTATTCGATGGGAGGAGCAACGGATTATCCTAGCTTTAACCCCTATCCTTCCCACATACCGTACCCACCTTACTACCCACCATAAACACAATACCCTATGTATCCACCCCCACCCTACCATCCTAATCCAGCAAACCCTACCCCAGGGGATGCTGCACCTCCTCCACCACCAGCAGCACCTACTGTCCAAACAAACTAAGACCCTAACCCTAGCTCATCTGGAGGGAGCAAGGTGAAGATGACTGATTATATGACGTTGGGTGCTCCCCAGTTTGAAACAGGTGATGACCCGTTTGTGTATCTGGAGAGGGTCAAAACAATAACAGATGAAATTGGAGCTGATGACAGTAGAGCCATGCAGATGGCTGGTTTCACTTTGAAATGCAAGAAGGCCCGTGAGTGGTTCAAAAGCTATGTGAAGCCAAGGGTGGACAGTCTTTCATGGGAGGAGTTTGCTAATGAATTTGCAGGATGGGCTTTCCCTGATAGCTCAAGGGAACAGAAGATGATAGAATTTGAGCAGTTGAGGCAGACCGAGGAGATGAGCATAGACGAGTACACAGACAGATTTATGGAACTGTTGCCTTTTTCTGGGCAGGATCTGGATACAGATCAGAAGAAGTCACGGAGGTATATCATGAAGCTTCACTCCAGGTACTCCTCCTTGATTCAGTCAGCAGAGAGGGAGAGTTTTCATGCCATAGTGGATATGGCCCGAAGAATGGAGGCTAGTGCAATCATCGAAGGGAAAGTCAAGCAATCAGTGGCACAGCCTTCTGGTTCCAAGACCCCAGGCTCCTCTTCTCAGAGTGCAGCGGCTACAGGTAGTAAAAAGTGGGACAGAGGCTCCAGGAAGTCGAAGAAGAACAAGTTTTGGAACAAAGTCAAGTCCAGTCTGGGATTAGGGAGTGGCTCAAGCTCTGGTGCGGACAATGCAGTATGTGCAAGGTGTGGTAGGCCACACAGGGGAGTATGTCGGTTCGGGACGACAGCCTGTTACAGATGTGGTCAGGAGGGTCATATGTCTCGAGAATGTCCAAGAGTAGCCCCGATGGCACCGTCCCAGCAGACAGCTTCAGGGAGTGTAGCGCAGCCAGTAGCTCCAGCCATGACACAAGCCAGTGGCAGAGGCAGAGGGAGAGGGACAGCCTCTTCTTCAGCGGGTTTCAGAGGTGAAGGTCCATCAGCACCAGCACGGATCTTCACGATGACACAGCAGGAAGCAGATGCATCTAACACCGTGGTGGCAGGTAATCTCATCATCGGGTGTTCTGATGTGTATGCATTGATGGACCCTGGTGCATCTCATTCTTTTATTGCTCCGAGGGCCGTTGAGAGATTGGGATTGATGGTATCTGGGTTGGAGTGTCCTCTCTGGGTCAGTGGACCCAAGTGTGACCCATCAGTGGCAAAGTCAGTCTGCCAGTGTAGTCCAGTTTTTGTGGAAGGGAGATGCATGTCCGCCGACCATGTAGTCCTAGAGTTGACAGACTTTGATGTCATTCTAGGGATGGACTGGTTATCTACCCATGGTGCTACCTTGGACTGCAGGGACAAGGTAGTCAGGTTCAGAGATCAGGATGGGTCAGAGGTCGTCTTCAGAGGAGACAGAAGGGGTACTCCTAGAGGTTTGATCTCAGCTCTCCAGGCTCGTAGGTTCCTTAGGAAGGGATGTCAGGGGTACTTGGCTCATGTGAGAGAGCCTAGCAGTCAGGTTAGAGAGCCCGCCTCGGTGCCAGTGGTTAGAGAGTTTTTAGACGTTTTCCCAGACGAGCTGCCAGGTTTACCACTGCTAGGGAGATAGAGTTTGAAATAGAGCTGATGCCTGGAACTAGGCCTATCTCTATCCCTCCCTACAGGATGGCTCCAGCCGAGTTGAAAGAGTTGAAAGAGCAGTTGCAAGAACTGGTAGATAAGGGCTTCATCCGACCGAGTACCTCACCTTGGGGTGCTCCAGTATTGTTTGTGAAAAAGAAGGATGGATCCCTTAGACTTTGTATCGACTACAGGCAGTTGAACAGGGTCACTACCAAGAATAAATACCCATTGCCAAGGATCGACGATCTATTCGACCAGCTAGCAGGAGCGGGTTGTTTCTCCAAAATAGATCTGAGATCTGGGTATCATCAGCTAAGGATAAGGGAAGAAGATGTGCCGAAGACAGCTTTCAGGACCAGATATGGGCATTTTGAGTTCCTTGTGATGCCGTTCGGGTTGACCAACGCCCCTGCAGCATTCATGGATCTCATGAACAGGGTTTTCAGACAGTATCTGGATCACTTCGTTATTGTCTTCATAGATGATATCCTAGTGTATTCCAGAAGTGCAGAGGAGCATGCCCATCATCTGAGGATAGTTCTGCAGACCTTGAGGGAACATGGCTTGTATGCCAAGTTCTCCAAGTGTGAATTCTGGTTGAGGAGCATCTCGTTCTTGGGGCATGTAGTGTCAGAGAACGGAATTGAAGTGGACCCCAAGAAGGTGGAAGCTGTAGCTAACTGGCCTAGACCCACTTCAGTGACAGAGATCAGAAGTTTCTTGGGTTTGGCTGGTTACTACCGGAGGTTCGTTCAGGACTTCTCGAAGATTGCAGCTCCTTTGACCAGATTAACTAGAAAGAATCAGAAGTTTGAGTGGACAGACCAATGTGAAGAAAGTTTTGAAGAGCTTAAGAAGAGGTTGACTTCAGCACCAGTGTTAGCTCTGCCATCTAGTAATGAGGACTTCACAGTGTTCTGTGATGCGTCCAGAGTGGGTTTAGGTTGTGTGTTAATGCAGAGTGGAAGGGTGATTGCTTATGCTTCTAGACAACTGAAGAGGCATGAGTTGAATTACCCTACGCACGATCTTGAGATGGCAGCGGTCATCTTTGCACTCAAGATGTGGAGGCATTACCTCTATGGGGTAAAGTGTGAGATCTTCACAGATCATAAGAGCCTGCAGCATATCTTGAGTCAGAGAGAGCTGAATTTGAGACAGAGGAGGTGGGTGGAACTGCTCAGTGACTACGATTGCAAAATTCAGTATCATCCGGGTAAGGCGAATGTTGTGGCGGACGCCCTAAGCCGGAAATCACTAGGCAGTCTATCTCACATCACGGCAGAGAGGAGACCAGTGGTGAAGGAGTTATACAAGCTCATTGAGGAAGGCCTACAGTTGGAGTTGTCTGGTACAGGCGCCATAGTTGCTCAGATGAAAGTGACACCCGTGTTTCTGTAGCAGGTGGCTCAGAAACAGCATGAGGACCCAGAGTTAGTGAAGATTGCCAGGACTGTTCAGTCAGGCAAAGATAGTGAGTTCAGATTTGACAGTAAGGGGATCCTCCGCTATGGGAGTCGATTGTGTGTACCAGATGACATAGGGCTAAAAGGAGACATTATGAGAGAGGCTCATAATGCGAGATACAGCGTTCACCCCGGAGCCACCAAGATGTATCAAGATCTGAAGAAGGTTTATTGGTGGCCAGCGATGAAGAGAGAAGTGGCACAGTTTGTGTCAGCCTGCGAAGTGTGCCAGAGGGTGAAGCTGGAACATCAGAAGCCGGCTGGAATGCTTAACCCGCTACCTATTCCAGAGTGGAAATGGGAGAATATAGCTATGGACTTCGTAGTGGGGTTACCGGTGACGTCCAACAGATTGGACTCCATATGGGTGATTGTGGACAGACTCACCAAATCTGCTCACTTCATCCCTGTCAGGAGTGGCTATTCTGTGGACAAGTTAGCGCAGGTGTATGTAGATGAGATCGTCAGGCTGCATGGGGTTCCTGTTTCAATAGTGTCCGATAGAGGGCCCCAGTTCACCTCCAGGTTTTGGCGGAGTCTGCAGAATGCCATGGGTACTAGGTTGGATTTCAGTACTGCCTTCCATCCACAGACAGACGGACAATCAGAGAGGACCATCCAGACAATAGAGGATATGCTTAGAATGTGTGTGCTGGACTTTGGCGGTTCTTGGAGGCAGCATCTACCTTTGGTGGAGTTTGCCTACAATAACAGCCATCATGCTAGCATCGGGATGGCTCCATACGAAGCTTTATATGGAAGGAAGTGCAGATCACCTGTTTGCTGGGAAGAGGTAGGAGAGAGGTCCTTAGCGGGACCCGAGCTAGTAGAGATCACCAGCAGGGTGGTGCCCATAATCAGAGAGAGAATCAAGACAGCTGCAAGCAGACAGAAGAGTTATGCAGACATCAGCAGACGGCAAATAGAGTTTCAAGAGGGGGATTTGGTATTGCTTAAGGTGTCTCCAATGAAAGGAGTGGTTCGGTTCGGGAAGAAAGGTAAGCTAGCTCCACGGTACATCGGACCCTTTGAAGTCCTGCAAAGGATTGGGAATGTGTCGTACAAGCTGGATTTACCTGCTTCAATGGCAAGAATCCATCCGGTTTTCCATGTTTCCATGTTAAGGAAGTTTGTGTCAGATCCGGGCAAGGTTCTTAGTGAGCCAGATGTGGAGATCCAAGAGGATCTCACTTATGTTGAGCAGCCAGTACGGATCGTTGACACCCAGATCAGAAAGCTGAGAAACAAGGAAATCCCGATGGTGAAAGTCCTTTGGAACCACCACAATATGGAAGAATGCACTTGGGAGACACGGGAGTCTATGCTCCAGCAGTACCCTTATCTTTTCTAAGGTTAGTTCCCTGTGAGTGTTTACGTGCTTTATATGTATGATATGTTGTATGCTTGCTATGTGCTAGTTGAGGAACATTCGGGGACGAATGTTCTTAAGGGGGGAGAATGTAATACCCGGCTAGACTCCGGTATCGGAATTCCTACCGTCCGGTGGAATCTCGGATGTCGGAGACCTCTAGAAGGGTAAAATCATTTTTTTTTTGAAATGTTTTCATGTATTTAATGGTCTTAAGTATGATTTTAAATGAGTTTTTGCATGAATATAGCTTGAAGGAAAACCCAGGTTCGGCCGCCGAACTTGACTTTCGGCCGCCGAACTTGCATGCGTTTTGGAGGCACGTTAGGCCCCCGAAAGCATGAGTGAGGGAAGTCCAGGTTCGGCAGCCGAAAATGAAGTTCGGCCGCCGAACATGGCATGCATGCGGAGGCACATTCGGCCCCCGAACGTGGCCTGGCCAGCCACCTATAAAAGGGTCCCTTAGGTCCGCACGGGCGAGCTTTTTCTCCCCCGTTGTCGGCCAAGGTGAGTCTCCGCCGCTCCTCCCTCGATCTTGAGTGTTTTCTTTAGATCTTTCATGGTTTTCACGGGTTTTAACTTCTGTTTTGAAGATTTGTGAGTAAAGAGCAAGTTTTGGGTACTTGGAGGTTCAAAGAGCTCAATCTCTCCATCTCCAAGCTAGGATCGCCTTTCCTCTCGTTTCTTCAAGAGGTAAGCTCGGATCCACCCTTGTTATGTGTTTTAAACAAGCTTTAAGTTGATTTATGGGTAGAGATGCATGTTTAGGCTTATTGATGAGTTTATGGGTTTTGATGCTTTAATGAACAATGTAGCTTGTTTATGTGTTGTTTGAAGTGTTGTAGATGGGGTATATGATAGTTTGAGACCCCTAGGTGTAATGTATGTGAAGTATGCATGTTGTAGAGCAAGATTATGCATGATTAGAGGTTTTGGGAGGCAAGAGGTTCGTTTGAACCAAGTTTCTGCCCTTTGGCAGAAACCAGGTTCGGCAGCCGAAGGGAGTTTCGGCCGCCGAACCCCCTTTGTGGAGGCAGCATTCGGCTGCCGAAGTTGCCCCCGAAAAGAGACTTTCGTCTCTGTCTGGGACTTTCGGCCGCCGAAGGTGCCGCCGAAAGTGCCTGACTTTCGGATCTGTCCAGGACTTTCGGCCGCCGAAAGTGCCCTGTTCAGCCATTTCATACATATCTTTATGTGATTATTTCATGATGTTCTAGGGGGGTTTTGGGGGTATTCTTAGAGTTATGTTCTAGTATGTTTGGTCCCTCATTTGAGTCCACCTGTGTAGGTTCGGACCCGAGGAACCGAGGACCCCAGCAGTGCTAGCTGCTTCAGTACCTTGTCAGAGTCTTTAGAGCCAACCAGAGGTGAGTAGAATAAACTCTTAAGTTTTTAAAGTAATGAAATATAAATTTTTGAGCATGTTCATGCATCATATATGCCATGTGATATTTTAGGTTATTGCATTAGAAATTTCACGAATATGTTGCATGGCACATTATGTTGTTGATGTGGGTAAATGCTGGATGACCCAATAGTCCCTGGCAGGAAGTCCAGTGAGCCTTTGACTACGCCCTGGCACAGAGTTATGATGACAGGAAGTCCAGTGAGCCTTTGACTACGCCCTGGCACAGAGTTAATATGGGACTATTCGGTGACAGGTTTACCCTTGATGTGGCTTGTCTGTGATGTGATGCATTCCATGATCGCATGTATTTTAAATGCTTTATTATTCTGCTCACTGGGCTCTTGTAGCTCACCCCATTCCCTTTACACCCCCAGGATTGCAGGTTCGGGCTAGACCAGGAAGTGTAGAAGAGTAAAGTTTCCATTTATGTAATAGAATGGTTAGATGTGGACATGATGATCTGATGTATATTGAAAAAGTATTGTAAGGTCATGTAATGTAATGATATGATTTTGAGGAATAGAGTAGTGCTTGACCATATGTGTTTGTTATCCCTTGATACATGATCTATGGATTTTGTTATGATGATTATGTTTAACCAGGCTCAATGTATGTATGAAATACCCCATTGGAGTATATTGATGATGGCTCCAGTGGAGGTTTATGTTTATGTTTATGAGAATGCACAGGTTGAGCTGGTTGATGTATGAGAAAGTATACAGGTTTATGAGTATTGTATGATCATGTATGGGATTGAACAGGTTCGCAGGTTATATGTCAGGCTTGCTACGGGTCCCGGCGGCCTTACGCCGATCTGGATCCTAGCGCCGGTAGCGGTCCGGATTTCCGGGGCGTTACACACTTGATAAAACTAAAAGCCAATGCAATATTAATAAATATCAGACCACTACCTGTTCATATTCAGCAAGTAGCAATTAGTCCTGTAAATTGAGTCTCCAACAAATGAAATACAAAGGTAGATAGTAAGATAGAACAATCAACCAACAGAGAAAATAGACTATTGCTAGTAACCAAAGTAGAGGACCTCTCACTTTTTTACCAGAGGTTGGATGTTCCACTGAGAGAGAATCCATGAGCAAAAATCATTCAAAGATGGAAGCCCATTGAGAAACGACTCGAGCATCGGCGAAAACTCACCAGTCAAAGGTCAAGGTCACTAAAAATAAGTATTTAAAGCAATAATGTCATTTGTAGTCTCTCTTTGATCTCTCCATTACCGATGATGATTGAAAGCATAACTGCTTACAAGTAGAAGCCCATGGTGAATTGGCAAGGACACCTAAAAATCTATAGATATCTCTCAGTGAAAATATAAATCTAACTAAAGCTCATATTATTGAATCCATATCTATCAGTAATTGCAAGGAATCTATAGATATCTTATAGAGATTGCAAACCTGTAGGAAAATAGATAAAGAATAGAAAAATTATATATATATAGTTCCTTCTTCAGCTTTTCAAGATCTTTAAGTCTATTATTGTGCTATTACAGTACATCCTCCACCCCTGAAGCCACTAATATTTTTTTTTAGCATTCACATCTAAATTAATAACGGATGAAGAGTGAGGAACATCATATGCCATGTAATACCCGGCTAAACTCCAGTGTTGAAATTTTAACTTTCCAACGGAATCTCCGTTAGAATCCAAAATCTCAGAATTGGAAAATTTAGAAGGGTAAAATGAGTTTTTTTTATAAAATGAATTTTAAGAATTTTATAATGTGTTTTAAAAGAAATTAGAAAATTTTTAAGGTTCAGTTACTGAAGATGGCTTCTCTAGCCACCTATAAAAGGGCTCCAGCCTAAAAAGGAGAGAAATCTTTCTCCATTTTTGGGTACAGGTAAGTCCAAGCACCTTCTTTAATTATTTTTCAGTTATTCTTTCACTTTCTACTCAAAGAATTTATAGTTCTTTCTCTCGGTTTTAAAGATAAAAGTTTTGGGTTAAGAGCTTAAAGTCAAAGGTGTTTAGATCTCTTTCTCCTTTCTTAAAATTCTTACTGCAGTTGTAGATTTGTCTTAAGAAGATAAGCAAATCCTTGCCTCTCTTTGGTCCTATAATTTTTGTAAATAAAATGCAAGTTGTTTTGTTTCAATGGTTTGATAACGCATGCAAAGTTTGCAGTTTAAGTTCTTAATTTTGAGATAATGGATGATTTCTTATTTTGATGATGCATGTTTAAATTTAGGTTGGTTTTAAGCGGTTCTTGGTGTGTTGGGTTGTATATGTGTGCCTTTGAGCTATTGCATTTGGGTTTTAATCACATTTTGGTGGTTGTTGGCTGAGACAGAATCGGGTTCTGCATTGTAGAAGAACCTAAGTTAAGCCGCCAAAGCCAAGTTTGACCGCCTAACCTGCCTCCGTAGGTTTGAACTTCGGATTTGTAAGGGGATTTTAGGCCACCAAGCCTGCCACCGAAAGTTTTCTGTCTAGTATTTTCAGTCTGTTTTGATCATGTTTTCTTATATATTTTTAGGAGTTTCTTGGAGTATTTTTAAGAGTTGTAAAATTTATGTTTGGTCCCTCATTTAAGTCTATCTATGTAGGATCAGACTTGGGAGACCGTAGAGACCAGCAGTGAGATAACTGCTTTAGAGCTAGACTTGCATCAGCCAGAAGTGAGTAGAATTAAACTAAACTAAACTATTATTTTCAAGAAATCAAACATTTTAAGCATGTCCATACATCACGAATGCCATATGTATATGATTAGATTATTTTGCATTAGAGTTTACGAATATGATGCATTGGATAAGTAACTGTTATTGTGGATGGATGTTGGATGACTCACTAGCCCTCGAGCATGTTATAATATATTATGAGAGATATGGAAAGACTAGAGTTGTGCCTTTGACATTATGTAAGGGAAAGATTAGGGTTGCCCATTCTATACGCCTGGTACTATGGATATGTTATGTTCTAACCCCAGGTTTGCAGGATTAGAGGTAGCTTAAAAAGTCAGAAATATCTTATGGTATAGTTTTGATGTAATAATTATAGCTGTGGACATATAATCTTTTGTGGTTTAGAATTGTGTTTTGCCCAGGTTCTTTCTTTTATAATCCTTTGTTCATAATCTTATTATGTAAAAGTTTTAAAATTTAAGCTATATTTGAATCAAATTAAAGCTTGAGGACTCTAGTATGGATTTACGTTTTCAATTATGTTTTTATGCACAGGTCGAGTTTTAATTCATGAGATAGAAATATTTTTGTATATTTTTAAGATCATGTATGAGATTATGTCAAGAATAACAGGATATATAGTAGGCTTGCGACCCTAACACCAGTAGTGATCTGATTTTCGGATCGTTACATGCCCGTGCTTCAATAATCAAAATATGATTGAGAGAGAGAGAAATGAACTTGAATAAATAAAAAAAGGGGAAGAGGACTTTGTCTTACCCATGCGATCTTTGAGGCTGAGAGCTCAACTGAAGAAGTTGCCGTAATCGAAGAAGAAGGCAAAGTCCAAATTGAATCTAAATGTATCAAATCCACCAAAGAGTACATGTCCTTGATCATTCAAAATCTCACTCAAGATAATTAGAAGCGGGATCTTTCACTCCCTTTCATCCCACTCATCCTTTTTTCTATCTCATAAGAAGAAGTTGGGAGAAGAGGATGGCAAAGCACTGAGGATCTATGATCAACAAACTAAAGAAATCAATCAGTCTCATTGTATAAATAGACTTAAAAAAATTAATTCAACTCTCATAAATGTCTAAATATTGGATTCAAAAGAATAAAGAAGTCGGGAGCACCAAAACTCACCAATCGAAGATCAGAATTACCGGAAATCAGGAGATATTGCTTCACTGCTCTAATTCACCTACAAGCGTCAATACTAAAGGATCTCACTCCTCCTTACTCTCTCTCTCTCTTTCTCAAATGTCAATGATGGTCTAGAAAAACAACGTCATTTGGGAAGGAGAGGAGGATACTAAAATCTCATAGAAGGACATGATTGCTATTTCATAGTTTTTACAGCAAAGCAATAAACACAGCTGTGACAAAGTTAAAAAACCTATGGAGAAAGAATCTGTTTGAAGAGAAGACCATGGAGAAAGTGAATCCAAAATTGGCACTATTCATAAGCTGTTGCAGTCGCAATTGGGTTTTAATATATATATATATAATTGCCCCTTACACTTTACTTAAAAAGTCAATTGGCTTCCTAAACTTTTCATTATTAACTTTTAATACTTAATTATTATAAAAGTGTAACTATTTAATCTCTACGCGCATATATAAGTTACACTATAAATTTTCAAGGATTAAATAGTTATATTTTATAAAATTTAAAGATTGAATAGTTATATTTATAAAATTTATATGTTTAATATTTGTATTTTTATAAAGTTTAATGTCAAAAAGTTAAATTAGAAGATTTCAGGTTATATTTCTCAAATTTTCAACTTTCAATTTTCAGTTTAAAAAAAAATCAAAAAGTTAAATATTAAAAATTAAAAAAATCTAGATGCTAATTGACTTTATATAATAAAGATTAAAGTTAAATTATGTATTTAGCTTTATTTAAAGAATTTGGGCCTCTTTTGAAAAGGTGCCACTCGTTTTTGTGCTTTTGGTGATCTTTGCTGTTTCTTTATGTTTTACTCCTGCGTTAACCTTTGATGATCTAGTTACGTGTGTAAGGCTTTAGTGTTTTTCTAAAATTTATTATTTGGTTCCAGTAATTTAATGAAATTAATTAATTAATTAATTATTTTAAAATACACTAAATAGTGATTATATGTTTAGCTATTAATTATTTACCTTTTTTATTTATTTAAACTGTTAGTATGTGTGAAATTATTAAATTATTTTTATATTCTAATTATTATATTTAATTTTAAAATATAAATATTTAATTTCTATAATTTTAAAATAATAACTAAGTCTCTAAAATAAATGAGAGAGAATAATTTAAGGTTTGAATAAAATCAAAAGTTTAGGAGATCAGTTTTTAAATTTTATGTTCAAAAATAAATTTACATTTAATTATATTTATGAGTTTATTTTTTTGGGGTTAGGTGAGATTTTTGGTAAGATATTCTATAAGAATAAATCCAAACCCCTATCACAACCTCTCTCCCTTCCGTTTCTTCTCCTTTCCCTCATGTCGACAGCCACCAATGTCGGTGATGTCACCCTAGCAACCACCCAGGTGAGCTTCGGCGACACCCAGACGGCATGAATAGCAGCAGCAACAATTGTTCGAGAGGAGAGAGAGAAAAACAAGTCTAGCTTCATTTCTGGCAATTCTAGCGGCCTTTGGCTCCTGATGGTGAGGCTTTCATTTAAAACTAGCCACATCTCCTACGGTGGCTGGAGGAGTGAGATCAAAGAGAGAGAATATTGAGGAAAACCAAACCTTCTCAGCCAATTCGACCATTACCCAGATAATTACTAGTGAAGGATTTCTCTGCTATCAAACTTGAAATCACTAATTTTTTCCTATTGAATTGCTCTTGCTATGTTAACTAACTCTAAGTCTCATCTATACCATTAGAGAGCCCATACATGACAACTCCGAATACAATTAATCCTTTGTTAACCAATATGGACAAGGATATTTATGAATATTTATAGTTAGAATATTTGGTTGGTTTGATTTAAAATTAAATTAAATTAAATAAATTAAAATTTAAAATTTTAGTATTTATAAAAATTATATTAAATCGATTTTAGTCAAAAATCAAATTGAATTGAATCGATTTAAATTTTTAATATTTTTTTTTTATTTTTTATGCTTTATTTTTAATATTTTAAAATTTAATTAAAATATTTTAATTTTAATATGATCTAATCTCTCTGTATTATTAAAAATAGTCTACTATTATCACTAATAAATTTGGTTCGATTTTTTTAATTTTTTTATTAAAACTAAATCGAATTGAAATAATCAAAATTTTTAAAATTAAAAATTGAATCAAACTGAAATGAATAAAAATTGAACTGAATTTTTAAATTAATTCAGTTCGATCAATTTTTTCGATTTGAATCGAGTACCGCTCATCCTAAATATTTATATCTTATCGAAATGAAAAGGAAGAGAAAATAATTTTTAAAAAAATTAAAAAATATTATTTATTTTAAAAAGTTAAAATAGAAAATTACTTCTATTTTTAAATAAAAAAAGTGTAGATGAATTATGGACATATATTATGAATCTATAAGCGTGCAAGGAAGATGTTGTATTTAAATAAATTAATTATCTATAATATAAAATAAGTCTAAATTATAATATTAATTTCTTATATTTAATAAAAATAAATAAAAACCAAATAAAAGAGCAAAAGAATTAACTTCAAAGTTCTACACTATTTATTTTATTATATTTTTATTTTAAAAAAATTCTTTTTAAAAAATGAGAAAAAAAAAAGCTTTTAAGTTTCTCTAATGGACGAATAATGGTGAGAATAAAAGATTAAGACTTAAAGAAAATGCCCTTAATTTTTTTTGGAGAAATGATTTATTATTTATTTAAGAAGGTAATTTTGAATTAATTTAAAGTTAAAAAAATTAATACATGATTTTTAGATTTTCTTTTATTATTATTATTATTATTATTATTATTGTTTGAATATTGGAGACGAAAAAAGAATGGAAATCAGGAATGAACCAAATGTATAAATTGAACAGTATAAATTTTTGGATACAAAAAGTAAAATGTAATGATCTAAAACAGAATTTAAAAACTAAAATGTAGAAATTTAAAATACAAAGATCTTGGGTTCAAAAAATTAAAATGAAAAAATTTAAGGTATATTAGGTATCACTACAAGATTTATATTTTTTATTTTTAAAAAATAAAAAATATTTTTTTAATTTTTATTATTTACTTTTAAAAAACTGTTTGTATATAAATAATTATAATTTTTTATATAAAACTAAGAAATAAAATATATTTTTTTAAAATATGATATTTAATAATAATATAAGGCTATAAATAATTCTATAAATAGTTATACATAAAAATAAATAATAAATTTTTTACACTTACTAAAAAATAAAAATTACTATTTAATCCTTGTAATATAGAAAAACTCACTCATTAATTTATTGATTTTAAAAAATACATTAAAACGTTATTGGTATTCTAAAAAATCTACTAATTAATTCCTCCATCAATTTTAACTGTTAAGTGTTAATAAAGAGATTCAAATGTCCTCAATATGAAGTAAGTGATTAGTAGACATTTTTATAAAATTGAGAGACCAACTAAAGTATTTTTTCTTACTACAAGGACTAAATAGTAAAATATTTAATAGATAAAACTAATGAATGTACTAATTAATATATTTTTAATATCTTAAGAATATTTTAATGTATTTTTCAAATAAATGGATTAAATAATGAGATTTTTCATATTATAGGGACTAAATATTATATTTTTCTTGCAAAAAAGTTTAAAATAAATTTAATACGGAGGAATTAATTAGTTGACATTTTTACAAAACTAAAATACTAACTAATGAGTTTTTCATATTATAGGGACTAAATAATAAAATATTTAATGACTAAAACTATTGAAAGGATTAATTAGTATATCTTTTTATATTAAATGATGTTTTAATTTATTTTTTAAAATTGATGAATTAATTAATGAATTTTTTTATATTTAGTAAATTTATCTTATAATAATTAAATAAAATATAATTGATTAATTAATTAATTATACTTTTTTTTTTAATCAAGAAAGACTATATTTATCTTGTAGAATAATAATCTAAGAGACAATTAGGAATGTCAATCCAAATCTTGAATCTACCATGATGAATAGACTCTCTAGCTAATAAATGGGCGGCTTTATTTTCTGAACGCCGTATCCAACGAACATGAATGTTACCATGAGACCGCATAGCCTCCTTGCAATCAGAAACAACTAATCCAAACTCTGAAAAGTCATCCAGAGGAAAGCGAATAGCCAAGGCTAAGGATTGGTTATCCGTAAAAATACAACCAGCCTGAAGAAAACAATCTCTAGCATAAGATAAACATTGACGCAAGGCCAAAACTTCAGCAATAGCAGGTTGCCCACCCCCCTCATAGAAACCCGAAATTGCAATGGAAAAGAAGCCTTCCAAGTCCTCAAATACTGCTGCAAAACCAAACAAATCAGCACTAGCAAAGACTGCACAATCAATGAATGCAATCCAATCAATTTCAAGAGTGGTAACCTCAACCAATGGGGGCACCTGAGGAACAGATAGGTGGGATAACGCCCTTGACCGAGACACAAGTGAAGCCACATAATCATTAAAATAGGAACTAGCAGTATGATGAACCTCACTAGGTGGCAAAATTTTATTGACCCACAATCTTTCATTCCTGGCATGCCATAACTTCTATGCATGTATAGCCATACGTGCTGTCCTTTCTCTGCCAAAAGTATTATAAATATGAATAAAGAAATCCATGAATATAGGAAAATCAACAGCAGTAGAAAAACCAGCAAGTCTCCATAACTCAACAGCCATTGGACAATGCAAAAAAACATGTGAAATAGATTCATCATGATCACAAAAAAGACATGCAGCACGTACATATATCCCACGCCTCAAGAGAATATCCCGAGTAGGAAGCACTCCACGACAAGCACGCCAAAGAAAATCACGAACTTTGGGAGGAACATCAAGAGACCAAAGACGGTTCCACCCATCATTATAACCCAGCACACCAGTCCTACCCGACAATTCTAAGGCACAAAAATAGGCAGATTTAACTGAGTACACACCCTTCTTATGCAAATGCCAAATTAATTTATCCGGTTTTGGGAATAGAGGCAATGGAATAGTAAGAATAGCTCTCATATCAGCAACACTAAAAATATTCATTAAAGTATGAATTTGATTGATAAGATCTATAATGATTCATAAACTAAACCATTAGAGTTCAAATCGACGTAAGGTCACCGGTACCAGTAGCAAGCCTACCATACATCATGTTACATCTTATACAATCCCAAACATAATTTTAAAAATATACATAAACATTCCATCTTATGAACAGATTTAGTTAAGGTTGTAATCTCCCAGTACAAAAATCCTTTAATTCAACATTTTTTTCGTTCATTTTCTCAACTTCTGCTCACAAACCTGTCCAAAATTAAATTCAAATTCAAATTAAATATTTATATCAAAATTATAACAAAATCATGAAATTAAATGAGGAAAAAAATTGTGAGTTTTGCAACTCATCAGAAGTTATGCCCTTTAGGTCCTCAATGTACTTGTTAAGCTCTTGCTTAAGGATAGTAGCACGAGCCAAGACCTCGTCGCGCTGGGCCCAGGCCTCATCGCGTTGATGGTGAGTCTCCTCAAAAATAGATAGTTGCGTGAGGGCCTCATCTCGTTGAGATTCTGCCGCAGAAGCCCATTGAGAAGACTTGGGCAACCTCCTCCTTCATCTCCCATAATTACTTGGTGAGGTCTTTAATTTGCCTCCAGAACTTGATAATGTGCCCACGAGTCTCACCAATAGCAATCAGATTCTCATCCCAGCGTGCCTCAGTCATGCACTGGTCTCTAAAGAGATTGATTTCGGGCATCAATTTTCCATGAATGTGCTAAAGGACTATCACAGAAAAGAAAAATTAAAGTTAAAAAAACTAAAAACTGAAAAACGCTTTGAAGAAAGACAAACAACTTACCATGAGAGAGATCAATTTTGGGCATCGATCTCCATGAATGTGCTAAAGGACTATCACAGAAAAGAAAAAGTAAAGTTAGAAAAACTAGAAACTGAAAAATGCTTTGAAGAAAGACAAAAAACTTACCATGAGGAACATCTCCCTCAAACTGTCCCCGAGATCCTCTAGGGAGTGCAAGCTAAAAGCCCCCTGCTATTTGGTAGCACAGGTCAGATGACTAATAAGAGCTAGAAAACGAGGGTCAAAAGCATTTCGAACCCCCCTAAACATCTTACTGCACAGCATCTCAGCCATGAAAGCTAGCATCAACTCTGTGGTCACCTCGACTATGTTTAACAACTCATTGTTTGGGGCAGACGACAAGTGATCTACTACCTTTTTCCCTTTATCAACGGGAAGGGAAGTGTAACGACCCGAAAATCGGACTGCTACCGGCGCTAGGATCCAGATCGACTTAAGGTCGCCGGGACCCGTAGCAAGCCTAACATACATCCTGTACAGCTGGTATAATCCCATACATGATCAAACATTTTCATAAAACATTTAAAACTTTACCTTTAACCAATTTGACCTGTGTATGCACTATGACTGAACTCATAGAACCCCTAGGGTCAGCATACCCTATGTCAAACTCGGTCCATCACATGAAACAACATAAAATAAAACTCATGTACAAAGGGATTAACCAACTCGGGCCAAGCACAATACTATAACTCTGAACATATAACATAATATCACTATGCAATACAACTCTTTATACAACAATATATAACCGTACATTACATCATGTCCACTACTATTCTATTACATAAACATGACCGTGGACGTAACCTGCTGATCTCCTGACTATCTCTGACCCTGCAAACCTGGGGTTAGGGGAGAGGGGTGAGCTAAAAAGCCCAGTGAGCAGAAACCATAAAAGAAAACAGTTCATTTTAACGTATGCTATCATGGAATGCGTCACATCACAAATATATCACCTCAAGGATGAATCTGTCACCAATAGCCCTCTACATATCAATCTCGTACCATAACAAGTCAACAATACTCTATGCCAGGGGCGATACGGCCACGCCTGGACTTCACATACTCTATGCCAGGGGCGATATGGCCACACCTGGACTTCTCATGCTCTATGCCAGGGGCGATACGGCCACACCTGGACTTCTCATCTCATATCATATCGTACATGCCATATCATATCATTTCATATCATGTCATAACATACTGAGGGCTAGAGGATCATCCAGTATCCATCCACATCACTATCATCGTATTATGCAATGCATCATATTCGTGAATTCTAATGCAAACAACCTATTGCATAACATGGTATTCATGATGCATAAACATGCTTGAACATGCTGAAAACATTTGATTTAAAACATAAGGGTTAGTTCCACTCACCTCTGGCTAGCTCTGGACTAACTCTGAAGCAGCTAACACTGCTAAACACCTCGGTTCCTCGGGTCCGATCCTACACAGGTGGACTCCAGTGAGGTGCCAAACATACTCTAAACAACTCATAAACAACTCCCCAAAAACCCCCCCTAAAGTATCACTTAAACATGCATAGAAAACACTCAAGAAAAGGCTGGGCAGGGCACTTTCGGCGGCACTTTCGGCTGCCGAAAGTCCCAGACAGAGACGAAAGTCAGGCAGGTTCGGCGGCACCTTCGGCGGCCGAACCCTCTCTCCAGAGACGAAAGTCAGGCACTTTCGGCGGCCGAATATTACCTTCGGAGGCCGAAAGTCTGCTTTCAAGCCAAAACTCAACTTTCGAGGGCAAGGTTAGGCGGCCAATCCATGCGTCCTCAGGCAGGTTCGGCGGCCGAAACCACCTTCGGCGGCCGAACCTGAGTTCATCCAGAACTCAGCCTTTGTGCATTTCAAGCCTCCCAAACCTTCCATACACCCCAAAACAAGCATCCAACTTCTCAAACACATGCATACATCCTCAACCATGCACAAGGGAGCTCAAACAAGCTTAAACTCCCAAAAACAACATCTAAAGCATACATAGATGGTTTATGACCCACATAGGCCAAAACCATCAAAACAAACCAAACCTCACATACTCTCTCCCAATCATGCATACTCTCTCCCATATGCTCAAGGGGCTTGAAAACTAACTTAAACCCCAACACAAACATCACATGAACATACATTATCATACATTGGGCATAAAACCCTCATAAACCCTAACATGCATATCTACCCATACTCAACCATCAAAACCTCTTAAAACTCACTTAAAACTTCATGAAACGTAAAGAAAAGCATAGATCCACACTTACCTCTTGAAGATCGAGGGTTGGTGCGACCCAAAGCTTGAGATGTGGAGAACCCAAACTCTTAAAGTCTCCAAGCTCTCCAAACCTTGATCCAAGCTTTAAAACTCTTCAAAACAACCATATAGCTTATAAAACGTGAAGGATTTGAAGAAAAAGCAAGAAAACGACTAGAGGAGGACATGAACACACCTGAGCTCGAGAATGGGGAGAAAACTCGCCCATTTTCGGTCTGAGGGACTTTTATAGGTGGCCAGCCGAACCTCCTTCGGCGGCCTAACGTGTAACGACCCGGAAACCGGACCGCTACCGGCGCTAGGATTCAGGTCGGCTTAAGGCCGCCAGAACCCGTAGCAAGCCAAACATACATCCTGTGAACCTGTTTAATCCCATACATGATCAACAACATACATAAAAATTAAAACTTTTCTTTCCAAGCCTAACCTGTGCATACATAACATATCATAAACCCCTCATTGGAGTCCTCATCAAATACTCCAATGGGTAACATAACATATGATAGGCTTAGATAACATAAACATCATAAAAACATTTTTGGATCATATACACAAGGGATTAAAACAAACTCCAGTCAAGCACATTCTAAACTTTCATTACATTACATAACATACTTTTACATTACAAATAAACCATGTCCACTACTATACTATTACAAGGACTTCTCTTACTCTTGCTGACTTCTCTATCTACACTGCACCTGCAAGACTGGGGTTAGGGGAGAGGGGTGAGCTATAAAGCCCAGTGAGCAGAAAGATAAAAACATGTGATTTAGTTTCACCATTTTTATGTTTATTATTATTTGTTCTATTATTCTTATCATAATTATTATTATTATTATTATTATTATTATTCATTTTATTTTATTTCTTATCATCAAATTATTTAACTTTTTCTTTTTCTTATTCATGCTTTTATGAAATGCAACACATCACAGCTAATCACATAAAGGATGGTATTGTCACCATTAGTCCTCAACATCTCCAAATGCCAGGGGCGTAGAATGGGCCTCACTGGTCTTTCTCTTACATAACATAACATAACATAACATAACATTCTAAAGTGCCAGGGGCGTAGAATGGGCCTCGCTGGTCTTTCTCTTACATAGTGCCAGGGGCGTAGAATGGGCCTCGCTGGTCTTCCATAACATATCATCATAACATAACATCAGAGGACTATGGATCACCCAACAACCATCCACATCAACATCAAATTATGCAATGCAACATATTCGTGAATTTCTAATGCAAACATCCTGGAATATTTCATGGCATTAATGATGCATGAGTATGCTTTCAGATTCATTCATTTGTTCATTTATTCAATTACTTTACTTAGAAACTTAGGGAGTTATCCCACTCACCTGGTGACTGAAGCTTTAACAACGGACTCTGAACGACTATCTCACAACCGGGGGTCTCGGTTCCTCGGGTCCGAACCTACACAGGTGGACTCAAATGAGGCACCAAACAACAAGAACATAACTCTAAACATACCCCCAAAACCTCCTAAAAACACCTCAAAACATCCCTAGAAAACATGCAAGAAAAGGCTGGGAAGGGCACTTTCGGCGGCACCTTCGGCGGCCGGAAGTCCCTCCAGAGCCGAAAGTCAGGCAGGTTCGGCGGCACCTTCGGCGGCCGAAAGTCTCGGACAGAGCCGAAACTCCCACTTTCGGGGGCAGGCTTCGGCAGCCTAAAGCTGCCTCCCAAGCTGGTTCGGCGGCCGAAAGTGCCTTCGGCTGCCGAACCTGGTTTCTGCCAAAGGGCAGAAACTTGGTTCTTCATGCCCATTTCAACCCCCTACACAACCAATCATGCATAAACTTGTTCTAAAACATGCATAAGCACCATACATCACACCTAGGGGTCTCAAACTATCAAATACCCCAACTACAACACTTCAAACACACACAAACAACATACATTGCTCATCAAAACATCAAAACCCATAAACTCATCAACAAGCCTAAACATGCATCTCTACCCATAAAACAACTTAAAACTTACTTAAAACATATAAGGAGCTTAAGATCGGCTCTTACCTCTTGAAGATCGAGAGGGAGACGACCTAAACTTGGAGATCCACGAAAATGAGCTCCTGGGTTCCCAAAGCTCCAAAACTTGTTTCAAAAGTTCAAAACCTTCAATGCAAGCTTAAAACTCAAGAAAAATGGTGGGGATTTGAAGGAAGAACACTAGATTGGGAAGAGGGAGGTCGGAAGCTAGCTGTGGCCGAAAATGGAAGAAAGCTCGCCCATTTCGGCTAAGTGCCCCTTTTATAGTGGCTGGCCAGACCACGTTCGGGGGCCGAAAGTGCCTCCGCACGCATGCCATGTTCGGCGGCCGAACTTGACTTTCGGCGGCCGAACCTGAACTTCCCTCACTCATGCTTTCGGGGGCCTAACGTGCCTCCAAAACGTATGCATGTTCGGCGGCCGAACTTGACTTTCGGCGGCCGAACCTGGGTTTTCCTCCAAAGACTTTTCATGCAAAAACTCATTTAATTTTCATACTTAAAACCATGAAATGCTTTAAAACATTTTATGAAAACATGTTTCTACCCTACTAGAGGCTTCCGACATTCGAGATTCCACCGGACGGTAGGAATTCCGATACCGGAGTCTAGCCGGGTATTACATTCTTCCCCCCTTAAGAACATTCGTCCCCGAATGTTCACCAAACAACACATAACATGGCAAACATATAACATACATATATAGCATATCAACACATAGGGATCTAACCTTAAAAGAGATGAGGGTACTGCTGGAGTATAGACTCCCGTGTCTCCCAAGTGCACTCTTCCAAGTTGTGGTGGTTCCACAAGACTTTCACCATCGGGATTTCCTTATTTCTTAACTTTCTGATCTGCGTGTCTATGATCCGTACTGGCTGTTCAACATAGGTGAGATCCTCTTGGACCTCCACATCAGGCTCACTAAGAACCTTGCTCGGATCTGACACAAACTTCCTCAACATCGAAACATGGAAAACCGGATGGATTCTTGCCATTGAAGCAGGTAAATCCAGCTTGTACGACACATTCCCAATCTTTTGCAAGATTTCAAAGGGTCCGATGTATCGTGGGGCTAGTTTACCTTTCTTCCCGAAGCGAACCACTCCCTTCATTGGAGACACCTTGAGCAATACCAGATCCCCCTCCTGAAACTCTAACTGCCTTCTGCGGATGTCTGCATAACTCTTCTGTCTGCTTGCAGCAGTCTTGATTCTCTCTCTGATTATGGGTACCACCCTGCTGGTAATCTCTACTAGCTCAGGCCCTGCTAAGGCCTTTTCTCCAACTTCCTCCCAGCAAACAGGTGATCTGCATTTCCTTCCGTACAAAGCTTCATATGGAGCCATCCTGATGCTAGTGTAATACCCGGCTAGACTCCGGTATCGGAATTCCTACCGTCCGGTGGAATCTCGGATGTCGGAAACCTCTAGAAGGGGTAAAACCATGTTTTATAAAATGTTTTAATGTATTTTATGTTTTTAAGCAAAAAGGAAATTGAGTTTTGAATGAAATAGACCAAGGAGACTTTGCCAGGTTCGGCCGCCGAAAGTTAAGTTCGGCCGCCGAACATGGAGGGGTTTTGGGAGCGCTTTAGGCCTCCGAAAGCCTTGTTTGAAAGACTCAAGGTTCGGCCGCCGAACCTCATGTTCGGCCGCCGAACATGCATGAGATGTGGGGGCACGTTAGGCCGCCGAAAGGTGGCAGAACCAGCCCTATAAGAGACCCCGTGACCGAAACAGGCGAGGTTTTCTCTCCCATTTCGGCCGACGGTAAGCTTTAGCCCTCCTATGGTCATTTTAAGTGTTTTCCCTCAAATTCTTTAGATCTTGACAAGTTACATCTTGTTTTTGAAGAGTTTTAAAGTTTAAGCAAGTTTTGGAGCTTTGAAGTTCAAGAACTCGAATCTCCTCATCTTCGAGCTAGGATCGTTTCTCTCTCGATCTTCAAGAGGTAAGAGCCGATCTCTAGTTCTATATGTGTTTTAAGTAAGTTTTATGCAAGTTTTTGGGGTAGAAATGCATGAGTAGGCTTGATGAGTTTTTATGAAAAATCCATGGTTTAATGTGTGTTTATGTGCAATGTGGCTTGCTTGTGTGTTGTAGTTGGGGTTTAAGCTTGTTGGAGACCCCTAGGAGCTTGTATGCTTGAGTATGCTTGTTGTAGAATAGGTTTATGCATGATTGGTTGTGTAGGGGGTTGTTTTGGACAAAGAAAACCAAGTTTCTGCCCTTTGGCAGAAACCAGGTTCGGCAGCCGAAGGTACTTTCGGCCGCCGAACCAGCTTGGGAGGCAGCTTTAGGCTGCCGAAGTCTGCCCCCGAAAGTTTGAGTTTCGGCTCTGTCCGAGACTTTCGGCCGCCGAAGGTGCCGCCGAACATGCATGAGTTTCGTCTCTGTCTGGGAGTTTCGGCCGCCGAAGGTGCCGCCGAACCTGCCTGACTTTCGGCTCTGGAGGGACTTTCGGCCGCCGAAGGTGCCGCCGAAAGTGCCCTTCCCAGCCTTTTCTTGCATGTTTTCTAGGAATGTTTTGAGGTGTTTTTAGGAGGTTTTTGGGGGTATGTTTAGAGTTATGTTCTTGTTGTTTGGTGCCTCATTTGAGTCCACCTGTGTAGGTTCGGACCCGAGGACCCGAGACCCCCGGTTGTGAGATAGTCTTTCAGAGTCCGTCGTGAAAGCTTCGGTCACCAGGTGAGTGGGATCTTTCCCTAAGTTTTTAAGTAAAGAATAAATGAACAAATGAATGAATCTGATAGCATACTCATGCATCATTAATGCCATGCGATGTTTCAGGATGTTTGCATTAGAAATTCACGAATATGTTGCATTGCATAATTTGATGTTGATGTGGATGGTTATTGGGTGATCCATAGTCCTCTAATGTTATGTTATGATGATATGTTATGGAAGACCAGTGAGGCCCATTCTACGCCCCTGGCACTATGTAAGAGAAAGACCAGCGAGGCCCATTCTACGCCCCTGGCACTTTGGAATGTTATGTTATGTATGTTATGTAAGAGAAAGACCAGCGAGGCCCATTCTACGCCCCTGGCACTTGGAGATGTGAGGACTAATGGTGACAATACCATCCTTTATGTGTTTAAATGTGATGTGTTGCATTTCATGAAAGCATGTAAAGTAAAAGTTATGTTATTTAATGTTATTAATAAAATGAATAATAATATACCTAAAAAGTGTGGAATTAAAGTAAATGTTAATAATAAAATGAATAATAATATACCTAAAAAGTGTGGAATTAAAGTAAATGTTATTAATAAAATGGAGAATAAAATACCTAAAAATGGAGGAATTAATATCATGTTTTTACCTTTTGCTCACTGGGCTTTTTAGCTCACCCCTCTCCCCTAACCCCAGTCTTGCAGGTACCGTGTTGATAGAGGAGTCAGAAGAGTAAGAGAAGTTTATGTAATAGCATAGCTGTGGACATGGTTTATTCATAATGTAAAAGTATGTAATGTAATGTAAGTTTTATAGTGTGCTTGACTAGAGTCTGTTGTAATCCCTTAAATACATGAGATAAACGTTTTATGATGTTTATGTAACCCAAGCCTGATATATGTTATGTACCCCATTGGAGTATTTGTTGAGAACTCCAATGAGTGGGTTTATGTTATGTTTATGCATGCACAGGCTAGGCTGGGTAAAGAAATGTTTGAATGAAAGAAAAGTTTTAATTTTTATGTATGTTTTGGTTCATGTATGGGATTGAACAGGTTCACAGGATGTATGTTTGGCTTGCTACGGGTTCCGGCGGCCTTAAGCCGACCTGAATCCTAGCGCCGGTAGCGGTCCGGTTTCCGGGTCGTTACAGAATGGTATCAGAGCCCTAGGTTCATATGGTCGGACCTAGAGTGTCGGGCTCATAGATGTGATAGAATGTCAAGCACAATAGGAAATCATGTCCACTAGGATAGGATGTAGAGTCCTGTCTAGAATGAAAGTATGTATGCCATGAGATATGATGTGTATATGATGTGGGTTCATGTGTTTCCACATGAACCATTTGATGCTAATGTTTTGTTATCTGTGCTGTTTTTCAGTAAACAGAATGCGAGGAACTCGTCGATCAGCTAGATTGACTAGAGTACCACCGGAGGATGAGGGCACGAACGCCCGTCCTCCAGCATTGCCAAGGGCGATGTCAAGCAGGTCCAACAGGGACAGAACAGTGAGGGACCCTAGAAGGTCTCTGGATCTGGGTAGAAGCAGATCAGTAAGGGGTACAGTTCAGGAAAGGATGTCAGTTGATGAAGAAGTAGAGATGGATGTGGAGCAGAGGAGGGATGGTAACCTTGGTGTAAACATGCCAGAAGAGGGCATGGGTGAGTCTCAGGGAGGCACTCAGGCCTCGGGGTTTGTTCCACCACCCCAGTACCCACCTTTTTCACCATACCCCGGGTATTCGATGGGAAGTACATCGGATTACCCCAGTTTTAATCCTTACCCTTCTCACATGCCATATCCACCTTTCTACCCACAGTATCCACAGTACCCTATGTACCCACCTCCATCCTTCCATCCAGGCACGGCAAACCCTATCCCAGGGGATGTCGCACCTCCACCACCAGCAGAACCCACAGTTCCAGAAACTCAAAGACCTCAACCTACCTCATCTGGAGGGAGCAAGGCCAAGATGACCGACTATATGAAGTTGGGTGCTCCCCAGTTTGATACCGGTGATGATCCGTTTGTGTACCTGGAGAAGGTCAGAACAATTACAGATGAGATAGGTGCTGATGATAGTAGAGCCATTCAGATGGCTGGTTTCACCCTGAAATGCAAAAAGGCCCGTGAGTGGTTCAAGGGCTATGTGAAACCGAGGGTGGACAATCTTTCATGGGAGGAGTTTGCGAATGAGTTCGCAGGTTGGGCGTTCCCTGACAGTTCCAGGGAGCTGAAGATGATTGAGTTTGAACAGCTGAAACAGACAGATGAGATGGGTGTCGATGAGTACACCGATAGATTCTTAGAGTTGTTGCCGTTTGCTGGGCAACATCTGGACACCGATTCGAAGAAGTCGAGGAGGTATACCATGAGGCTCAATTCCAGGTATTCCTCTTTGATTCAGTCAGCAGATAGAGAAAGTTTCCATGCCATTATAGACATGGCCAGGAGAATGGAGGCTAGTGCCGTAATAGAGGGAAAAGTCAAGCAGTCAGTGGCACAACCTTCTGGTTCTAAGACCCCAAGTGGGGGAAGGATAGATCCTTCATCCTTGAGTTCAGCTAGTAAGAAGTGGAGCAGTACCACTAAGAAACCAAAGAAGAATAAGTTCTGGAGCAAGATCAAGTCGGGTCTGGGACTAGGAAGTGGCTCAAGCTCTGGTGCTGATAATGCAGTATGTGCAAGGTGTGGTAAGCTACACAGAGGGGTATGCCGTTTTGGGACAACAGCCTGTTACAGGTGTGGGCAGGAGGGACACATGTCCATGGAGTGTCCTAGAGCAGTTCCTATGGCGCGGCCCCAGCAGATTACTTCAGGTAGTGTGGCACAGCCAGCAGCTTCAGCCGCGACACAGGCCAGTGGCAGAGGCCGAGGGAGAGGGTCAGCCTCTTCTTCATCAGCTTACAGAGGGGAAGGTCCGTCAGCTCCAGCGCGGATCTTCACTATGACACAGCAGGAGGCAAACGCATCCAACACCGTGGTGTCAGGTAATATCATCATTGGTTGTTCAGATGCTTATGCCTTAATGGACCCGGGTGCATCCCATTCTTTTGTTTCTCCGAGAGCGGTCGAGAGGTTGGGTTTGATGGTCTCTGGGTTAGAGTGTCCCCTGTGGGTTAGTGGACCCAAGTGTGACCCGTCAGTGGCGGCGTCAGTCTGCCAGTACAGTCCAGTTTTCATAGAAGGAAGATGCCTATCCGCCGACCTTGTGGTTCTAGACTTGACAGATTTTGACGTCATTCTAGGGATGGATTGGCTATCTACCCATGGTGCTACCTTGGATTGCAGAGACAAGGTAGTTAAGTTCAGATGTCAGGATGGGTCAGAGGTTGTCTTTAGAGGAGACAGAGGGAGTACACCTAGAGGTTTGATATCAGCCCTACAGGCTCGTAGGCTGCTCAGGAGGGGTTGTCGGGGTTATCTAGCTCATGTGAGAGAGCTAGACAGAGATGTCAGAGAGCCCGCCTCAGTGCCTGTGGTTAGAGAGTTCTTAGATGTTTTCCCAGACGAACTGCCAGGTTTACCGCCTCCGAGGGAGATAGAGTTCGAGATAGAATTGATGCCAGGAACCAGACCGATCTCTATCCCTCCCTACAGGATGGCGCCAGCAGAGTTGAAGGAGCTTAAAGAACAGTTGCAAGAGCTGGTAGATAGGGGTTTCATCCGACCGAGTACCTCACCTTGGGGTGCTCCAGTGTTGTTCGTGAAAAAGAAGGATGGATCCCTTAGACTTTGTATCGACTACAGACAGTTGAACAAGGTCACTACCAAGAACAAGTACCCGTTGCCTAGGATCGATGATCTATTCGACCAGCTATCAGGAGCAGGTTGTTTCTCCAAAATAGATCTGAGATCTGGGTACCATCAGCTGAGGATCAGAGATGAAGACGTACCAAAGACAGCTTTCAGAACCAGATATGGGCACTATGAGTTCCTAGTGATGCCGTTCGGGTTAACAAACGCCCCTGCAACATTCATGGATCTCATGAACAGAGTATTTAGCCAATACCTGGATCACTTCGTTATTGTCTTCATAGATGATATCTTAGTGTATTCCAGGAATGCAGAAGAGCATGCCCATCATCTGCGGTTGGTCTTGCAGACTTTGAGGGAACATGGCTTGTATGCCAAGTTCTCTAAATGTGAATTCTGGCTGAGGAGCATTTCGTTCTTGGGGCATGTAGTTTCAGAGAATGGTATTGAGGTGGACCCCAAGAAGACAGAAACTGTGGCTAACTGGCCTAGACCCACTTCAGTGACAGAGATTAGAAGTTTCTTGGGTCTGGCTGGTTACTACAGGAGGTTCGTTCAGGACTTCTCAAAGATAGCAGCTCCTCTGACCAGGTTAACCAGGAAGAATCAGAAATTTCTGTGGACCGACCAGTGCGAAGAGAGTTTTGAAGAGCTTAAGAAGAGGTTGACTTCAGCACCAGTTTTAGCTCTGCCATCTAGTGATGAGGACTTTACAGTCTTTTGTGATGCATCCCGTGTGGGACTGGGTTGTGTATTGATGCAGAATGAGAGGGTGATTGCTTATGCTTCTAGGCAGCTGAAGAAGCATGAGTTGAATTACCCCACACATGACCTTGAGATGGCAGCAGTAATCTTTGCACTCAAGATGTGGAGGCACTACCTCTATGGGGTAAAATGTGAGATCTTTACAGATCATAAGAGCCTGCAGCACATCCTGAGTCAAAGAGATTTGAATTTGAGACAGAGAAGATGGGTAGAACTGCTCAGTGACTACGATTGCAAAATCCAGTATCATCCGGGTAAGGCTAATGTAGTAGCTGATGCCTTAAGCCGGAAATCGCTCGGCAGTCTATCCCACATCACAGCAGAACGAAGACCAGTAGTAAAGGAGTTCTACAAGCTCATCGAAGAAGGGCTACAGTTGGAGTTGTCGGGTACAGGTGCCTTGTTGGCTCAGATGAAAGTGACACCCGTGTTCCTTGAGCAAGTTGCTCAGAAACAGCATGAGGACCCCGAGTTAGTGAAGATTGCCAGGACTGTTCAGTCAGGCAATGATAGTGAGTTCAGATTCGACAGTAAGGGGATTCTCCGCTATGGGAGTCGATTATGTGTACCAGACGACATAGGGCTAAAAGGAGACATTATGAGAGAGGCTCATAATGCAAGATACAGCATTCACCCCGGAGCCACCAAGATGTATCAAGATTTGAAGAAAGTTTATTGGTGGCCAGCAATGAAGAAAGAAGTGGCACAGTTCGTGTCAGCCTGCGAAGTGTGTCAGAGGGTGAAGCTGGAACATCAGAAGCCAGCTGGAATGCTTAACCCGCTACCTATTCCAGAATGGAAATGGGAAAATATAGCTATGGACTTCGTAGTAGGGTTACCGGCGGCGTCCAACAGAGTGGACTCCATATGGGTGATTGTGGACAGACTCACCAAATCTGCTCACTTCATTCCTGTCAGGAGTGGCTATTCTGTGGACAAGTTGGCGCAGGTGTATGTGGACGAGATAGTCAGGCTGCATGGGGTTCCCGTTTCGATAGTGTCAGATAGAGGGCCCCAGTTCACCTCCAGGTTTTGGCGGAGTCTGCAGAATGCCATGGGTACTAGGTTGGATTTCAGTACTGCCTTCCACCCCCAGACTGATGGGCAGTCAGAAAGGACCATCCAGACTATCGAAGATATGCTCAGAATGTGTGTGCTGGACTTTGGCGGTTCTTGGAGGCAGCATCTACCTTTGGTGGAGTTTGCCTACAATAACAGCCATCATGCTAGCATCGGGATGGCTCCATATGAAGCTTTGTACGGAAGGAAGTGCAGGTCACCTGTTTGCTGGGAGGAAGTTGGAGAGAAGGCCTTGGCAGGGCCTGAGCTAGTAGAGATTACCAGCAGGGTGGTACCCATAATCAGAGAAAGAATCAAGACTGCTGCAAGCAGACAGAGGAGTTATGCAGACATCCGCAGAAGGCAGTTAGAGTTTCAGGAGGGGGATCTGGTATTGCTTAAGGTGTCTCCAATGAAGGGAGTGGTTCGCTTCGGGAAGAAAGGTAAACTAGCCCCACGATACATCGGACCCTTTGAAATCTTGCAAAAGATTGGGAATGTGTCGTACAAGCTAGATTTACCTGCATCAATGGCAAGAATCCATCCGGTTTTCCATGTTTCGATGTTGAGGAAGTTTGTGTCAGATCCGAGCAAGGTTCTTAGTGAGCCTGATGTGGAGATCCAAGAGGATCTCACCTATGTTGAACAGCCAGTACGGATCATAGACACGCAGATCAGACAATTAAGAAACAAGGAAATCCCAATGGTGAAAGTCCTGTGGAACCACCACAACTTGGAAGAGTGCACTTGGGAGACACGGGAGTCTATGCTCCAGCAGTACCCTCAGCTCTTTTAAGGTTAGATCCCTATGTGTTGTTGTGCTTAGTATGTATGTTATATGTTTGCCATGTTTTGTGTTGTTTGGTGAACATTCGGGGACGAATGTTCTTAAGGGGGGAAGAATGTAATACCCGGCTAGACTCCGGTATCGGAATTCCTACCGTCCGGTGGAATCTCGGATGTCGGAAACCTCTAGAAGGGGTAAAACCATGTTTTATAAAATGTTTTAATGTATTTTATGTTTTTAAGCAAAAAGGAAATTGAGTTTTGAATGAAATAGACCAAGGAGACTTTGCCAGGTTCGGCCGCCGAAAGTTAAGTTCGGCCGCCGAACATGGAGGGGTTTTGGGAGCGCTTTAGGCCTCCGAAAGCCTTGTTTGAAAGACTCAAGGTTCGGCCGCCGAACCTCATGTTCGGCCGCCGAACATGCATGAGATGTGGGGGCACGTTAGGCCGCCGAAAGGTGGCAGAACCAGCCCTATAAGAGACCCCGTGACCGAAACAGGCGAGGTTTTCTCTCCCATTTCGGCCGACGGTAAGCTTTAGCCCTCCTATGGTCATTTTAAGTGTTTTCCCTCAAATTCTTTAGATCTTGACAAGTTACATCTTGTTTTTGAAGAGTTTTAAAGTTTAAGCAAGTTTTGGAGCTTTGAAGTTCAAGAACTCGAATCTCCTCATCTTCGAGCTAGGATCGTTTCTCTCTCGATCTTCAAGAGGTAAGAGCCGATCTCTAGTTCTATATGTGTTTTAAGTAAGTTTTATGCAAGTTTTTGGGGTAGAAATGCATGAGTAGGCTTGATGAGTTTTTATGAAAAATCCATGGTTTAATGTGTGTTTATGTGCAATGTGGCTTGCTTGTGTGTTGTAGTTGGGGTTTAAGCTTGTTGGAGACCCCTAGGAGCTTGTATGCTTGAGTATGCTTGTTGTAGAATAGGTTTATGCATGATTGGTTGTGTAGGGGGTTGTTTTGGACAAAGAAAACCAAGTTTCTGCCCTTTGGCAGAAACCAGGTTCGGCAGCCGAAGGTACTTTCGGCCGCCGAACCAGCTTGGGAGGCAGCTTTAGGCTGCCGAAGTCTGCCCCCGAAAGTTTGAGTTTCGGCTCTGTCCGAGACTTTCGGCCGCCGAAGGTGCCGCCGAACATGCATGAGTTTCGTCTCTGTCTGGGAGTTTCGGCCGCCGAAGGTGCCGCCGAACCTGCCTGACTTTCGGCTCTGGAGGGACTTTCGGCCGCCGAAGGTGCCGCCGAAAGTGCCCTTCCCAGCCTTTTCTTGCATGTTTTCTAGGAATGTTTTGAGGTGTTTTTAGGAGGTTTTTGGGGGTATGTTTAGAGTTATGTTCTTGTTGTTTGGTGCCTCATTTGAGTCCACCTGTGTAGGTTCGGACCCGAGGACCCGAGACCCCCGGTTGTGAGATAGTCTTTCAGAGTCCGTCGTGAAAGCTTCGGTCACCAGGTGAGTGGGATCTTTCCCTAAGTTTTTAAGTAAAGAATAAATGAACAAATGAATGAATCTGATAGCATACTCATGCATCATTAATGCCATGCGATGTTTCAGGATGTTTGCATTAGAAATTCACGAATATGTTGCATTGCATAATTTGATGTTGATGTGGATGGTTATTGGGTGATCCATAGTCCTCTAATGTTATGTTATGATGATATGTTATGGAAGACCAGTGAGGCCCATTCTACGCCCCTGGCACTATGTAAGAGAAAGACCAGCGAGGCCCATTCTACGCCCCTGGCACTTTGGAATGTTATGTTATGTATGTTATGTAAGAGAAAGACCAGCGAGGCCCATTCTACGCCCCTGGCACTTGGAGATGTGAGGACTAATGGTGACAATACCATCCTTTATGTGTTTAAATGTGATGTGTTGCATTTCATGAAAGCATGTAAAGTAAAAGTTATGTTATTTAATGTTATTAATAAAATGAATAATAATATACCTAAAAAGTGTGGAATTAAAGTAAATGTTAATAATAAAATGAATAATAATATACCTAAAAAGTGTGGAATTAAAGTAAATGTTATTAATAAAATGGAGAATAAAATACCTAAAAATGGAGGAATTAATATCATGTTTTTACCTTTTGCTCACTGGGCTTTTTAGCTCACCCCTCTCCCCTAACCCCAGTCTTGCAGGTACCGTGTTGATAGAGGAGTCAGAAGAGTAAGAGAAGTTTATGTAATAGCATAGCTGTGGACATGGTTTATTCATAATGTAAAAGTATGTAATGTAATGTAAGTTTTATAGTGTGCTTGACTAGAGTCTGTTGTAATCCCTTAAATACATGAGATAAACGTTTTATGATGTTTATGTAACCCAAGCCTGATATATGTTATGTACCCCATTGGAGTATTTGTTGAGAACTCCAATGAGTGGGTTTATGTTATGTTTATGCATGCACAGGCTAGGCTGGGTAAAGAAATGTTTGAATGAAAGAAAAGTTTTAATTTTTATGTATGTTTTGGTTCATGTATGGGATTGAACAGGTTCACAGGATGTATGTTTGGCTTGCTACGGGTTCCGGCGGCCTTAAGCCGACCTGAATCCTAGCGCCGGTAGCGGTCCGGTTTCCGGGTCGTTACAGCTAGCATGATGGCTGTTGTTGTAGGCAAACTCCACCAAAGGTAGATGTTGCCTCCAAGAACCGCCAAAGTCCAGCACACACATTCTAAGCATATCCTCGATAGTCTGGATGGTCCTTTCTGACTGTCCATCAGTCTGGGGTGGAAGGCAGTACTGAAATCCAACCTAGTACCCATGGCATTCTGCAGACTCCGCCAAAACCTGGAGGTGAACTGGGGCCCTCTATCTGACACTATAGAAACAGGAACCCCATGCAGCCTGACGATCTCATCCAGATATACCTGCGCCAACTTGTCCACAGAATAGCCACTCCTGACAGGAATGAAGTGGGCAGATTTGGTGAGTCTGTCCACAATCACCCATATGGAGTCCACTCTGTTGGACGCCGCCGGTAACCCTACTACGAAGTCCATAGCTATGTTTTCCCATTTCCATTCTGGAATCGGTAGCGGGTTAAGCATTCCAGCCGGCTTCTGATGTTCCAGCTTCACCCTCTGACACACTTCGCAGGCTGACACGAACTGTGCCACTTCTTTCTTCATCGCTGGCCACCAATAAACTTTCTTCAAATCTTGATACATCTTGGTGGCTCCGGGGTGAATGCTGTATCTTGCATTATGAGCCTCTCTCATAATGTCTCCTTTTAGCCCTATGTCATCTGGTACACATAATCGACTCCCATAGCGGAGGATCCCCTTACTGTCGAATCTGAACTCACTACCACTGCCTGACTGAACAGTCCTGGCAATCTTCACTAACTCGGGGTCCTCATGCTGTTTCTGAGCAACTTGCTCAAGGAACACGGGTGTCACTTTCATCTGAGCCAACAAGGCACCTGTACCCGACAACTCTAACTGTAGCCCTTCTTCGATGAGCTTGTAGAACTCCTTTACTACTGGTCTTCGTTCTGCTGTGATGTGGGATAGACTGCCGAGTGATTTCCGGCTTAAGGCATCAGCTACAACATTAGCCTTACCCGGATGATACTGGATTTTGCAATCGTAGTCACTGAGCAGTTCTACCCATCTTCTCTGTCTCAAATTCAAATCTCTCTGACTCAGGATGTACTGCAGGCTCTTATGATCTGTAAAGATCTCACATTTTACCCCATAGAGGTAGTGCCTCCACATCTTGAGTGCAAAGATTACTGCTGCCATCTCCAGGTCGTGTGTGGGGTAATTCAACTCATGCTTCTTCAGCTGCCTAGAAGCATAAGCAATCACCCTCTCATTCTGCATCAGTACACAACCCAGTCCCACACGGGACGCATCACAAAAGACTGTAAAGTCCTCATCACTAGATGGCAGAGCTAAAACTGGTGCTGAAGTCAACCTCTTCTTAAGCTCTTCAAAACTCTCTTCGCACTGGTCGGTCCACAGAAACTTCTGATTCTTCCTGGTTAACCTGGTCAGAGGAGCTGCTATCTTTGAGAAGTCCTGAACGAACCTCCTGTAGTAACCAGCCAAACCCAAGAAACTTCTAATCTCTGTCACTGAAGTGGGTCTAGGCCAGTTAGCCACAGTTTCTGTCTTCTTGGGGTCCACCTCAATACCATTCTCTGACACTACATGCCCCAAGAACGAAATGCTCCTCAGCCAGAACTCACATTTAGAGAACTTGGCATACAAGCCATGTTCCCTCAAAGTCTGCAAGACCAACCGCAGATGATGGGCATGCTCTTCTGCATTCCTGGAATACACTAAGATATCATCTATGAAGACAATAACGAAGTGATCCAGGTATTGGCTAAATACTCTGTTCATGAGATCCATGAATGCTGCAGGGGCGTTTGTTAACCCGAACGGCATCACTAGGAACTCATAGTGCCCATATCTGGTCCTGAAAGCTGTCTTTGGCACGTCTTCATCTCTGATCCTCAGCTGATGATACCCAGATCTCAGATCTATCTTGGAGAAACAACCTGCTCCTGCTAGCTGGTCGAATAGATCATCGATCCTAGGCAACGGGTACTTGTTCTTGGTAGTAACCTTGTTCAACTGTCTATAGTCGATACAAAGTCTGAGGGATCCATCCTTCTTTTTCACGAACAACACTGGAGCACCCCAAGGTGAGGTACTCGGTCGGATGAAACCCTTGTCTACCAGCTCTTGCAACTGTTCTTTAAGCTCTTTCAGCTCTGCTGGCGCCATCCTGTAGGGAGGGATAGAGATCGGTCTGGTTCCTGGCATCAATTCTATCTCGAACTCTATCTCCCTAGGAGGCGGTAAACCTGGCAGCTCGTCTGGGAAAACATCTAAGAACTCTCTAACCACAGGCACCGAGGCGGGCTCTCTGACATCTCTGTCTAGCTCTCTCACATGAGCTAGATAACCCTGACAACCCCTCCTGAGCAGCCTACGAGCCTGTAGGGCTGATATTAAACCTCTAGGTGTACTCCCCCTGTCTCCTCTAAAGACAACCTCTGACCCATCCTGACATCTGAACTTAACTACCTTGTCTCTGCAATCCAAGGTAGCACAATGGGTAGATAACCAGTCCATCCCTAGAATGACGTCAAAATCTGTCAAATCTAGAACCACAAGGTCGGCGGATAGGCATCTTCCCTCTATGAAAACTGGACTGTACTGGCAGACTGACTCTGCCACTGACGGGTCACATTTGGGTCCACTGACCCATAGGGGACACTCTAACCCAGAGACCATCAAACCCAACCTCTCGACCGCTCTCGGAGAAACAAAAGAATGGGATGCACCCGGGTCCATTAAGGCATAAGCATCTGAACAACCAATGATGATATTACCTGACACCACGGTGTTGGATGCGTTTGCCTCCTGCTGTGTCATTGTGAAGATCCGTGCTGGAGCTGACGGACCTTCCCCTCTGTAAACTGATGAAGAAGAGGCTGACCCTCTCCCTCGGCCTCTGCCACTAGCCTGTGTTGCGGCTGAAGCTGCTGGCTGTGCCACACTACCTGAAGTTGTCTGCTGGGGCTGTGCCGTAGGAACTGCTCTCGGACACTCCCAAGACATGTGTCCCTCTTGCCCACACCTGTAGCAGGCTGTCGTCCCAAACCGGCATACCCCTCTGTGTAGCTTACCACACCTTGCACACACTGCATTATCAGCACCAGAGCTTGAGCCACTTCCTAATCCCAGACCTGACTTGATCTTGCTCCAGAACTTATTCTTCTTTGGTTTCTTAGTGGTACTGCCCCACTTCTTACTAGCTGAACTCAAGGATGAAGGGTCTATCCTTCCCCCACCTGGGGTCTTAGAACCTGAAGGCTGTGTCACTGACTGTTTAACTGTCCCCTCGATGATTGCACTAGCCTCCATTCTCCTGGCCATGTCTACAATGGCATGGAAACTTTCTCTATCAGCTGACTGAATCAAGGAGGAATACCTGGAATGGAGCCTCATGATATACCTCCTTGACTTCTTCGGATCTGTGTCCAGATGTTGCCCAGCAAACGGCAACAACTCTAAGAACTTGTCGGTGTACTCATCGACACCCATTCCATCTGTCTGCCTCAGCTGTTCAAACTCAATCATCTTCAGCTCCCTTGAACTGTCAGGGAAAGCCCATCCTGCGAACTCATTCGCAAACTCCTCCCATGAAAGACTGTCCACCCTCGGTTTCACATAGCCCTTGAACCACTCACGGGCCTTTTTGCATTTCAGGGTGAAACCAGCCATCTGAATGGCTCTGCTGTCATCAGCCCCTATCTCATCTGTAATTGTTTTGACCTTCTCCAGGTACACAAACGGATCATCACCGGTATCAAACTGGGGAGCACCCAACTTCATATAGTCGGTCATCTTGGCCTTGCTCCCTCCAGATGAGGTAGGTTGAGGTCTTTGGGTTTCTGTAACTGCGGTTTCTGCTGGTGGTGGAGGTGCGGCATCCCCTGGGATAGGGTTTGCTGTGCCTGGATGGAAGGATGGAGGTGGGTACATAGGGTACTGTGGATACTGTGGGTAGAAAGGTGGGTATGGCATGTGAGAAGGGTAAGGATTAAAACTGGGGTAATCCGATGTACCTCCCATCGAATACCCGGGGTATGGTGAAAAAGGTGGGTACTGGGGTGGTGGAACAAACCCCGAGGCCTGAGTGCCTCCCTGAGACTCACCCATGCCCTCTTCTGGCATGCTTACACCAAGGCTACCGTCCCTCCTCTGCTCCACATCCATCTCTTCTTCTCCATCAACTGACATTCTTTCCTGAACTGTACCCCTTACTGATCTGCTTCTACCCAGATCCAAAGACCTTCTAGGGTCCCTCACTGCTCTGTCCCTGTTGGACCTGCTTGACATTGCCCTTGGCAATGCTGGAGGACGGGCGCTCGTGCCCTCATCCTCCGGTGGTACTCTAGTCAATCTAGCTGATCGACGAGTTCCTCGCATTCTGTTTACTGAAAAACAGCACACATCACATAAACATTAGCATCGAATGGTTCATGTGGAAACACATGAACCCTCATCATATACATCATATTCATAGCATATCTCATGGCATATCATACTTTCATGCAAGACAGGACTCTACATCCTATCCTAGTGGACATGATTTCCTATTGTGCTTGACCTTTCTATCACATCTATGAGCCCGACACTCTAGGTCCGACCATATGAACCTAGGGCTCTGATACCACTCTGTAACGACCCGGAAACCGGACCGCTACCGGCGCTAGGATTCAGGTCGGCTTAAGGCCGCCAGAACCCGTAGCAAGCCAAACATACATCCTGTGAACCTGTTTAATCCCATACATGATCAACAACATACATAAAAATTAAAACTTTTCTTTCCAAGCCTAACCTGTGCATACATAACATATCATAAACCCCTCATTGGAGTCCTCATCAAATACTCCAATGGGTAACATAACATATGATAGGCTTAGATAACATAAACATCATAAAAACATTTTTGGATCATATACACAAGGGATTAAAACAAACTCCAGTCAAGCACATTCTAAACTTTCATTACATTACATAACATACTTTTACATTACAAATAAACCATGTCCACTACTATACTATTACATAGGACTTCTCTTACTCTTGCTGACTTCTCTATCTACACTGCACCTGCAAGACTGGGGTTAGGGGAGAGGGGTGAGCTATAAAGCCCAGTGAGCAGAAAGATAAAAACATGTGATTTAGTTTCACCATTTTTATGTTTATTATTATTTGTTCTATTATTCTTATCATATTATTATTATTATTATTATTATTCATTTTATTTTATTTCTTATCATCAAATTATTTAACTTTTTCTTTTTCTTATTCATGCTTTCATGAAATGCAACACATCACAGCTAATCACATAAAGGATGGTATTGTCACCATTAGTCCTCAACATCTCCAAATGCCAGGGGCGTAGAATGGGCCTCACTGGTCTTTCTCTTACATAACATAACATAACATAACATTCTAAAGTGCCAGGGGCGTAGAATGGGCCTCGCTGGTCTTTCTCTTACATAGTGCCAGGGGCGTAGAATGGGCCTCGCTGGTCTTCCATAACATATCATCATAACATAACATCAGAGGACTATGGATCACCCAACAACCATCCACATCAACATCAAATTATGCAATGCAACATATTCGTGAATTTCTAATGCAAACATCCTGGAATATTTCATGGCATTAATGATGCATGAGTATGCTTTCAGATTCATTCATTTGTTCATTTATTCAATTACTTTACTTAGAAACTTAGGGAGTTATCCCACTCACCTGGTGACTGAAGCTTTAACAACGGACTCTGAACGACTATCTCACAACCGGGGGTCTCGGTTCCTCGGGTCCGAACCTACACAGGTGGACTCAAATGAGGCACCAAACAACAAGAACATAACTCTAAACATACCCCCAAAACCTCCTAAAAACACCTCAAAACATCCCTAGAAAACATGCAAGAAAAGGCTGGGAAGGGCACTTTCGGCGGCACCTTCGGCGGCCGGAAGTCCCTCCAGAGCCGAAAGTCAGGCAGGTTCGGCGGCACCTTCGGCGGCCGAAACTCCCAGACAGAGACGAAACTCATGCATGTTCGGCGGCACCTTCGGCGGCCGAAAGTCTCGGACAGAGCCGAAACTCCCACTTTCGGGGGCAGGCTTCGGCAGCCTAAAGCTGCCTCCCAAGCTGGTTCGGCGGCCGAAAGTGCCTTCGGCTGCCGAACCTGGTTTCTGCCAAAGGGCAGAAACTTGGTTCTTCATGCCCATTTCAACCCCCTACACAACCAATCATGCATAAACTTGTTCTAAAACATGCATAAGCACCATACATCACACCTAGGGGTCTCAAACTATCAAATACCCCAACTACAACACTTCAAACACACACAAACAACATACATTGCTCATCAAAACATCAAAACCCATAAACTCATCAACAAGCCTAAACATGCATCTCTACCCATAAAACAACTTAAAACTTACTTAAAACATATAAGGAGCTTAAGATCGGCTCTTACCTCTTGAAGATCGAGAGGGAGACGACCTAAACTTGGAGATCCACGAAAATGAGCTCCTGGGTTCCCAAAGCTCCAAAACTTGTTTCAAAAGTTCAAAACCTTCAATGCAAGCTTAAAACTCAAGAAAAATGGTGGGGATTTGAAGGAAGAACACTAGATTGGGAAGAGGGAGGTCGGAAGCTAGCTGTGGCCGAAAATGGAAGAAAGCTCGCCCATTTCGGCTAAGTGCCCCTTTTATAGTGGCTGGCCAGACCACGTTCGGGGGCCGAAAGTGCCTCCGCACGCATGCCATGTTCGGCGGCCGAACTTGACTTTCGGCGGCCGAACCTGAACTTCCCTCACTCATGCTTTCGGGGGCCTAACGTGCCTCCAAAACGTATGCATGTTCGGCGGCCGAACTTGACTTTCGGCGGCCGAACCTGGGTTTTCCTCCAAAGACTTTTCATGCAAAAACTCATTTAATTTTCATACTTAAAACCATGAAATGCTTTAAAACATTTTATGAAAACATGTTTCTACCCTACTAGAGGCTTCCGACATCCGAGATTCCACCGGACGGTAGGAATTCCGATACCGGAGTCTAGCCGGGTATTACATAACGTGCATGCAAAACACCCCTATGTTCGGCGGCCGAACTTGAGGTTCGGCGGCCGAACTTGAGGTTCGGCGGCCGAACCTGGTTTGTTCAAACATAGCTTTCGGAGGCCAAAAGCGCTCCCAAAACCAACTCATGTTCGGCGGCCGAACTTCACTTTCGGCAGCCGAACCTGGCAAAACCTCCTTGGTCTTTTCCTTTTCAAAACTCAAATCTTTTTCATTTAAAACCATGAAATCAGTAAAAATCATTTTAGAAATCACATTTTACCCTTCTAGAAGACTTTGGCATCATCAAAATTCCATATTCCAACGGAGATTCCGCCGGAAGGTAGGGATTCCGATGCCGGAATCTAGCCGGGTATTACATTCTTCCCCCCTTTAAGAACATTCGTCCTCGAATGTTCAAACAAACAAACAGGCAACTCAAAGCATAGCATCTAACATACATAAGCAAGCAAAACCTAAAAACCTCTCTTCTAAAAGAGAGACACGGTCATTGCTAGAGTATAAACTCTCGGTCTCCCTGGTGCACTTTTCATCTTAAGGTGATTCTAAGGGCTTTCACCATCGGGATTTCCTTGTTTCCACACTTTCTGACTTGTGTGTCCATGGTCCGTACTAGCTGCTCAACATAGGTGAGATCCTCTACGGTCTCCACCTCTGGTTCCTTTAAGAACCTCACTCGGATCCGACACGAACTCATATACCGTGGAAACATGGAAAAACGAATGGATCTCTTCCATAGAAGTGGGTAAATCTAACTCGTAGGATACATTCCCAAATCCCTTGCAGGATTTCAAAGAGTCCAATGTATCTGAGAGCTAATTTACCTTTCTGCCCATAACGAATCACCCTCTCTTTAGGAGACACCTCCAGCAAACCTCAACTTCCTCGAGAACCTCAACACGCTTCCGCTGCGCACTCTGACAAAACTCTTCTTCTCTTTTGAAACTCTACATGCCTCTTGCGGACAACTTCATACTCTCCTGCTGACTCACAACAGTTCTGATTCTTCTCATCTTCTGACTATGCAGCTCTTACTCTTTTTCTCTGCCTCTGATTCTCCTCTCTTGACTCAAGATGTATTGCAAGCTCTTTCGATCTGTAAGGATCTGTCCTCATACCTTATACAGGTATCGCTTCCACATCTTGAGTGCAAGTATTACCATTGCCATCTCTGGATCGTGTGTAAGATGATTCAACTCATGCTTCTTCAGCTACCTAGAAGCATAAGCAATCATTCTACCACTCGCATTAACACACAACCTAGTCCCACACGGGACGCATCACAGGACACTGTGAAATCTCCATCACTGGCGGACAGAGCTACCACTGGTGCTGACATCAACATTTCCTTTGGCTTTTCAAAGCCCTCATCACTCCGAGTAGACCACACACCCTCTGGTTCTTCCTGATCCATCTGGTCATAGGAGCGGCAACTCTAGAGAAGTTCTAGATGAACCTCCATTAGGTAACCTGCCCAACCCAAAAAGCTCTTGATCTTAGTCACTACAAGGGGCCTGGGCTAGTTAGCTATAACTTCAACTTTCTCAGGTCTACTTCACTTTTCTTTTCTCCGACACACATGACCCAAGAAGGATATGCTCCTCGACCAAACTCACGTTGGAGAACTAGGCATCCAAGCCATGTTCTCTCAGGATTTGCAATCCTGATTTCAGATGATGGGTATACTCTTCTGCATTTCTGGAACTCGCCGAGATACCGTCAATGAAGACAATAACGGAGTGATCCAGAAACCGACTAAAACTCTGCTTATGAGATCCATGAATGATGTAGGGGCGTTCATTAACCCGAACGACATTCCTAGGAACTCATAGTGCCCATATCTGGTTCTAAACACTGCTCTCAGTACATCTTCTTCCTTGATCTTTACTGATGGTACCTAGACTTCAGATCTATCTTGGAAAGGCAACTAGCTCCTGTTAGTTGGCTTAAAATAGATCGTCGATCCAAGGTAACCAATACTTGTTCTTGGTAGTGACTTTGTCCAACGACTAGTAGTCGACACAAAGTCCTAGGGATCCATCCTTCATCCTCATAACAACACTGGAACACCCCAAGGTGAAGTGCTCAGTCAGATGGGAACCCTTAACTACCAACTCTTACAACTGATCCTTATCACTCCTTTAACTCTGTTGATACCGTCCTGTGGGGAGGGATAGAGATTGGTCCAATTCCATGCATTACTTCTATATTTTTTTTTTAAACTCTATCTCCCTGACAGGTGGTAGTCCTGGGAACTCGTCTGGGGAAACATCTAAAACTCTCTAACAATGGGCACTGAGGCGGGCTCCCTGACCTGACTGCTATACTCTCTCAGAAGAGCTAGAACCCCTGACAACTTTTCCTGAACAACCTACGAGCCTATAGGGTTGATACTGAACCTCTAGGTATCCCTTTTCTGTCCCCTCTAAGGACTACCTCTGATCCATCCTGACCTCTGAACCTGACTACCTTGTCTCTGCAGACTAGGTAGTACCACTAGTAGAAGAACCAATCCAACCCTAGAATGACGTCAAACAGTCAAATCTAGAACCACTAGGTCAGCTGGAAGGCATCTACTCACAACACATACTCTGACTATACCGGCAGACTGACTCTGCCACAGATGGATCACACTTGGGTGCACTGACCCCAAGGGAATACTCTAACCCATAAGCTATCAACCCAACCTCACAAGGGCTCACAAGCAAACAAAGAAAAGAGAAACATCAGGGTTCATAAAACAGACACATCAGAACATACCAGAGTGAGATTACCTGATCCCATCGGGTTCGATGTGTTAGCCTCCTGCTGGGTCATGGCGAAGATCCGTGCTGGAGCTGATGGACCTTCCCCACGGAAACCTGCTGAAGAAGGGGCTGTCCCCCTGTCTTCGCCTCTACCACTGCCCTGAAACATGACTGGAGCTGATGGCTGAGCCATACCGCCTGAAGTTGTCTGATGGGACGGTGTCATAAAAGCTGCCTTAGGGCACTCTCGAGCTATGTGCCCCTCCTGGCCGCATTTGTAACATGCTGTAGTCCCAAACCGACAGACTCCCTTGTGCGGCCTACCGCACCTTGCACACTCTGCAACCTCTGTGCCTGAGCTCGAGCCACCTCCTAATCCCAGACCAGACTTTATCCGATTCCAGAACTTGTTCTTCTTTGATCTTCTGAGACCTCTGTCTCCCTTCTTACTTTTTGTGACAGCCTCGCTTAGAGGGGAGAGATTAACATCACTTGTCCTCGGGAGTTTGGAACCCGAAGACTGTGCCACGTACTGTTTAACTGTCCCTTGGACAATGGCACTAGCCTCCATTCTCCGTGCCATATCCACTATAGCATGGAAGCTCTCCCTTTCTGCTGATTGAACCAACGAGGAATACCTGGAGTGAAGCTTCATAACATATCTCCTAGACTTCTTCAGGTCTGTGTCAAGACCTTGTCCTGCAAACGGCAACAGCTCCAGGAACCTGTCCGTAAACTCCTCTACTCTCATCTCTTCCGTTTGCCTTAGCTGTTCAAACTCAATCATCTTCAGTTCTCTGGAACTATCTGGAAAAGCCCATCCTGCAAACTCATTGGCAAACTGCTCCCAGGATAAGCTCTCCAACCTTGGGTCCACATAGTTTTTGAACCATTCCCTTGCCTTCTTGCATTTCAATGTGAACCCTGCCATCTGGATGGCTCTACTGTCACTTGCTCCTAGCTCATCTGTTATCATCTTTACCGTTCTGAGGTACTCAAAAGGGTCATCGCCTGCTTCAAACTTGGGGGCATCCAACTTGAGGTAATCTGTCATCTTTACTTTACCCCCAACTGATGAACCAGGTTTGAGTATCCAGACATCAGGGACTATTGGTTCTGCTAGTGGAGAAGGAGGTGCAGCATTCCCCGGGTTAGGGTTTGCTGGACCTGGGAAAAAGGGTGAGGATGGAAACATGGGGTACTGTGGGTAAAAGGGAGGATAGGGCATAAAGGTGGGATATGGGTTATGGCTAAAGAAATCCGATGTACCTCCCATCGGATACCCTGGCCCTTGCGGGTAGGGTGGATACTGTGGTGGAACAAAGCCCGAGGCCTGAGTGCCTCCTTGGGACTCTCCCATATCCTCTACTGACATACTCATGCCCAAACTACTATCTCTTCTTTGGTTATCCTCCTCTATTTCCATCACATCTGCTGACATACCTTCATGAATTGATCTCCTCCGACCTGCATCACAAGACCTTCTAGGGTCCCTTGATGTACTTTCCCTGATCGTCCTACAAGATCTTGCCCTCTGCAGAGCAGGGGAATGGGCATCCATGCCCTCATTCTCTGGCGGAGCTCCAGTCAATCTCGCAGATCGACGAGTTCCTCTCATCTTGACTTCTGAAAGCATAACATAGCACATAAACATAAGCATCATACGGTTCATGTGGAAACACATGAACCTGCACCACATACATAACATACAGATCATAGCATTAATGCACATGCTCATTATCATGGCATTTCACATCATCATACAAGACAGGACTCCATATCCTATCCTAGTGGACATGATCTTCCTATTGTGCTTGCCCTACTATAACCTTTATGAGCCCTACACACTATAGCTCCGACCATGTGAACCTAGGGCTCTGATACCATTCTGTAACGACCCGGAAATCGGACCGCTACCGGCGCTAGGATCCAGATCGACTTAAGGTCGCCGGGACCCGTAGCAAGCCTAACATACATCCTGTACAGCTGGTATAATCCCATACATGATCAAACATTTTCATAAAACATTTAAAACTTTACCTTTAACCAATTTGACCTGTGTATGCACTATGACTGAACTCATAGAACCCCTAGGGTCAGCATACCCTATGTCAAACTCGGTCCATCACATGAAACAACATAAAATAAAACTCATGTACAAAGGGATTAACCAACTCGGGCCAAGCACAATACTATAACTCTGAACATATAACATAATATCACTATGCAATACAACTCTTTATACAACAATATATAACCGTACATTACATCATGTCCACTACTATTCTATTACATAAACATGACCGTGGACGTAACCTGCTGATCTCCTGACTATCTCTGACCCTGCAAACCTGGGGTTAGGGGAGAGGGGTGAGCTAAAAAGCCCAGTGAGCAGAAACCATAAAAGAAAACAGTTCATTTTAACGTATGCTATCATGGAATGCGTCACATCACAAATATATCACCTCAAGGATGAATCTGTCACCAATAGCCCTCTACATATCAATCTCGTACCATAACAAGTCAACAATACTCTATGCCAGGGGCGATACGGCCACGCCTGGACTTCACATACTCTATGCCAGGGGCGATACGGCCACACCTGGACTTCTCATGCTCTATGCCAGGAGCGATACGCCCACACCTGGACTTCTCATCTCATATCATATCGTACATGCCATATCATATCATTTCATATCATGTCATAACATACTGAGGGCTAGAGGATCATCCAGTATCCATCCACATCACTATCATCGTATTATGCAATGCATCATATTCGTGAATTCTAATGCAAACAACCTATTGCATAACATGGTATTCATGATGCATGAACATGCTTGAACATCCTAAAAACATTTGATTTAAAACATAAGGGTTAGTTCCACTCACCTCTGGCTAGCTCTGGACTAACTCTGAAGCAGCTAACACTGCTAAACACCTCGGTTCCTCGGGTCCGATCCTACACAGGTGGACTCCAGTGAGGTGCCAAACATACTCTAAACAACTCATAAACAACTCCCCAAAACCCCCCCTAAAGTATCACTTAAACATGCATAGAAAACACTCAAGAAAAGGCTGGGCAGGGCACTTTCGGCGGCCGAAAGTCCCAGACAGAGACGAAAGTCAGGCAGGTTCGGCGGCACCTTCGGCGGCCGAACCCTCTCTCCAGAGACGAAAGTCAGGCACTTTCGGCGGCCGAATATTACCTTCGGAGGCCGAAAGTCTGCTTTCAAGCCAAAACTCAACTTTCGAGGGCAAGGTTAGGCGGCCAATCCATGCGTCCTCAGGCAGGTTCGGCGGCCGAAACCACCTTCGGCGGCCGAACCTGAGTTCATCCAGAACTCAGCCTTTATGCATTTCAAGCCTCCCAAACCTTCCATACACCCCAAAACAAGCATCCAACTTCTCAAACACATGCATACATCCTCAACCATGCACAAGGGAGCTCAAACAAGCTTAAACTCCCAAAAACAACATCTAAAGCATACATAGATGGTTTATGACCCACATAGGCCAAAACCATCAAAACAAACCAAACCTCACATACTCTCTCCCAATCATGCATACTCTCTCCCATATGCTCAAGGGGCTTGAAAACTAACTTAAACCCCAACACAAACATCACATGAACATACATTATCATACATTGAGCATAAAACCCTCATAAACCCTAACATGCATATCTACCCATACTCAACCATCAAAACCTCTTAAAACTCAATTAAAACTTCATGAAACGTAAAGAAAAGCATAGATCCACACTTACCTCTTGAAGATCGAGGGTTGGTGCGACCCAAAGCTTGAGATGTGGAGAACCCAAACTCTTAAAGTCTCCAAGCTCTCCAAACCTTGATCCAAGCTTTAAAACTCTTCAAAACAACCATATAGCTTATAAAACGTGAAGGATTTGAAGAAAAAGCAAGAAAACGACTAGAGGAGGACATGAACACACCTGAGCTCGAGAATGGGGAGAAAACTCGCCCATTTTCGGTCTGAGGGGCTTTTATAGGTGGCCAGCCGAACCTCCTTCGGCGGCCTAACGTGCATGCAAAACACCCCTATGTTCGGCGGCCGAACTTGAGGTTCGGCGGCCGAACCTGGTTTGTTCAAACATAGCTTTCGGAGGCCAAAAGCGCTCCCAAAACCAACTCATGTTCGGCGGCCGAACTTCACTTTCGGCAGCCGAACCTGGCAAAACCTCCTTGGTCTTTTCCTTTTCAAAACTCAAATCTTTTTCATTTAAAACCATGAAATCAGTAAAAATCATTTTAGAAATCACATTTTACCCTTCTAGAAGACTCTGGCATCATCAAAATTCCATATTCCAACGGAGATTCCGCCGGAAGGTAGGGATTCCGATGCTGGAATCTAGCCGGGTATTACAGGAAGGGGCTGCCCTTGAGGGTTCTAAAGTTCGGGCGTGTTTAGTAGCCCTACCTTTAATGGTGATAGCACCCACAACTTGAATAGGTGGGACATCCAAGGGAGCGGACTTGGTTCCCTCTTTCGAAGTGCTCTCAGCCGACCCACTGACCACAATAGGCTTCTTTGGAACTTCCTTTGGATCAGGGGGACCCTTGGAAGAGGCTGGCACTTTAAGAGGGACCGATGTTTTGGAAGCTGCTGAACAAGAGCCCCCTGACACCGACAACAAAGCCAGAGAATGTGGGGGGGGGGTAGGAGTGGAGCGATGAACTAACTATGGGGGAGTTACAGCCTAGAAAACCTCAGGAGTCACATCAGAAACATACTTATTGGCCTTAAAAACAACCAGAGTCTCCTTATGCTCTCCCTAGACATAGTGAAGTTCTTAGGGAGCTTGATGGAACCCATTAGCACGACGAAAGCTAAAAAGGAAATATCAGTTCAATTAGAGCTTAAAACAACAAAAGAGGAACATAAAAGGAACAAAACCAAAAAATACCAACTTTTCAGCAGTCCCGTAGATTAGACATAAATATGCACTTCTTGACGTCATATTTCTTCTTTATAGAGGTCAGTCGGAGAAGGCAAATTTGATCTACCAGGCTTAACCTAGGAAAGTCATTACAGCCTTGGGGAATTTTCCCCCCATGAGAGGTCGATATCCCAGTTAACCCCTGAGCTTTCCTTTAGCTCGACAACCACAAAATTTTCTGCCCAACCTTTAATCGAGTCCTTGTACCCCATGAATATAAACAACTCAGCCTGAGGACCGAAATAATAAAACTCATGGTTAGACCTGACAAGGTGGAAGAAAGCATAAAACAACTCGATAGAAGGGGGGCAGAACCCCAGCACAGGTAGGTGGATTCGAAGCAGCACATGAACAAGATAGAGTTAAGGGACAACATCCAAGAAGTCACCCTAAAATAATGGAAAACCTCGATGAAGAAAGGGGTAAAAGGGAAGGTCAGCCGAAGTTGTGATGTTTAATGAAAAAAACCAAGTTATGCCCCTATTGAGCATCTATCAGGCCCATCGGTGGTGGATAGGGGAGAACAATTTGTTCATTGGGTAAGGGAGCCTTAATTTTAAAGCTGGTGGTGTCAGAGAAATCGTAGAAAAAATAGTGGGAGAAGGAGGAAGGAGTAACAAAAGACACCAGACCCACTACATCGGGAGTCCTAGTAGAAGCCATGAGAGGAGTAAGATGTATCTCACATTGGAAAATTAGGGATTATAGAAAAGAGAAAGAGCAAAATAGCAGAAGTAACGCAAGAGGCAGAGCAATGAGTGAAAGCAAGAGTGCAAGTTTGAAATTGGTAAAGGCAAAGAAAGGACATTTTGACAGAACTCTCCTAAAGCCATGCAATAACAATTGGGATCTCATAGGTTACCCCCTTATAAATCATGGAATAATTAATGAGCAGGTAAAGGGGTATTTGATGACAACCGGGCTCTAGGCACTCTTGCCTTGACAAAGCCCGTGCTAGAAAGACTGGTCTTAGTTCTATTAGGGTCCAATGCGCAGCTCTACTTCCAAGACTTGCCCTGACAAGTTGGGCTGGGCACGAACCTACACGTGGGGCCTTGGCCTCGAATAGCTGTTAGCCTCATGGGACAACAAACCCATGATGCTTGGGATCATGTCCAAGTGTCACTGAATGGAATTAAATGATCGTCTGACGGTAGAAAAAGACGTAGTACATTCGTACATATGGCCAGCGTGAATATGACAGGATGGTACAAGTGTAGGATGGTAGTTACATGTCACTAGAGGATAAAAAAGAAAATGAATAAAAGGAAAAAAAAGAAAACGAGGAGAGACAAACCAAGTTTACCAAAACATGTTCTGAGCTTAGCCCCTTATTGGATCTCACACATTAGCTTATACCCATACTGAATTAAATTTTCGAGGTAAGTAGAAGAAGCAACTGGGTCTGCAAGGCAAGGATACGACAGGGTATGGTGCTGCACTAAAACGACTCAATTATATTATCTGTGCTTATCGTGTTTTGCCAATGGGCCTTCGATTGGAGATTTTTATTATCACGAAAGGAGCTAAAACAATGAGTAAAACTGGATTTTTAGTTTTTTTGGTGCTCATAAGAAAATGGAGGAAGAATGGATGGAGATGAAAATGCCATGGGTTTCAGGGGTGAAGGCAAATGTACAGGATCTAGGATCTAGATCTAATGGCCAAGAACTAAAGAAAATTAAAGAAAAATAAAAACTCAACAAATTTTAAATTGATTTTAAAAGTGGAAATCATAGGTTTATATATAGTTTTAAAGCCCTAAATCTAATGGCTAAAAATTAAAGAAAAATTAGATGGTTGAGATTAAGTTGTATATTTTGTCTTATATTTTTTTATTCAAGGTTTAAAATTTTTTTCTAAAAAAAATAAAAGGCTAAGATTAATTTGTATAATCTACTTTAACTCATTTTATCAAATAGTTAAAAATTAAAAATATTAAAAGGATAAAGTCTAGGTTTTTTTTTAAATGGGAAAGTCTAGGTTTAAAAGTACTAAAATTAAAATTAATTTTGTTTTTTTCACTTTTTTTTATAGAAATTTTTAAATTAAAATTAAAATTTAAAAATCTAAGTTAATATAAAATAAATAATTAAAAATTTAAAACTAAAAGATAAATTAAAAAAATTAAATTTAATTAAAATAAAAAAATCTTTGGCAACTAATTTGATTAAAATCTAAATTCAACTGAAGATTAAAAAGACCATTTAATTTTTGAATTCTTTTTAATATATTTTTTATTTTTAAAATTATTATTTGTTTTTATTTTTTTATTAATTTTTAAATTTTTAACTAACTTTCTAAATTTTTCTGAAATTGCCGAACAAATTACAGTGGCTACAATAATTTATAAAATTCTTTTGGCAAAAAGGTTAAATTAATCTCTAAACTATACAGAAAATTAAAAATATCAAATTTTATCTTTTGATCCAAATATACTTTTGAGCTATTATTAAAAGGCTAAATAATTTTGAATAAGACTAAATAGACTTTGGAGAACATAAGTTACACTTTGAAATCTTGATAAGTGAATGAATGGTTTTATTTTATTTTTTAATAATATTTTTGAGAAAAAATTAGATTAAAAAATACAATTTGATATTTTAAATCTCATTGTTTAATTCAAAGGTAATTTAGTCTTTTAGATAAACTCTTTCACTAAATATCTCTCTATTTTAACATAAGAAAAACTGTCAAGTAATTTTTAGCTAAGAGTATTTGCAACTACATTAGTCTTACTTAAGTGGTACTAAATTTTGTAATTAGTTACTAAGATGTTTTACCCATACTTTATGCCTCAAGTTCAATTCTTTTTACCCAAAATATGTTATATAATTTGTTGATCGGTGAAAATCTCACATTTTATCCCATACAGGTAATCCTATCATATTTTTAAAGAAAAGATTACCGCTATCATTCTAGGTCATGTGTGAAATAATTCAATTCATGCTTCAATAGGTTAGAAGCATAAGCTCTAATCCTATCGTGCTATATAAGCACACAAACTACTTCTACTTAGAACATATCATAAAACACCGTAAAATTTTTATTACTTGAAAGCAAAACCAACACTCTTATAGTAATCAACATTCTTTTCAACTATTGGAAACCTTCTTTATATCTAGTCTAACTATACAAACTTTTGGCTCGTTTGTGTATAGGAATAGCTATTTTCAAGAAATTCTAAACAAACATCATATAATATCCTAGCAAGCTTATGAAACTCTTGATTTCTATCACACAGCATGAATATGGGCCAATTGGTTGTTGCTTATACTTTTTTTATGTCCACTTCAATGTTTACAGTACTTTCCTTAGATTTTAGACATACTCTTCTAGATTTCTAAAAAACACTAATCTATCGTCAATGGAGATAATAGCAAAATGATCTAGAAAGGATATGAAAATTCTATTTACGAGATCATGAAGGTACTAAGGCATTAATTAACCCAAATAACATTACAAGGAACTCATAGTACACATATCTCATTCCAAAAGCTATATTTGCTAAATCTTTCTCCTTTATCCTCAATTGGTGATACCCTAATTATATATTTATTTTATAAAAATAATCGACTTTGGCTAATTAGTCCAACAGATTATCAATCTTAAGCAATGAATAATTACTTTTGATAGTAACTTTGTTCAGTTGTTTTTAATTAATATAAAGTTCAAGGATCCATTTTTTTTTAACAAATAATACTAGAGTACCTAATAGAGAGATATTAGGTCGAATGAAACCTTTATCTAATAAGTCTTACAATTGTTTTTTCTACTATTTTAAGTTTGCAAGCACCATATTATAAGGAGGGATAAAGATGGATCTAGTACAACAATAATTCATTCATAAAGTCTAACTTCCTCTTAGAAGGTAGTCATGGCAAGTTTTATGAGAACACATGTAAGAACTCTCTCACTATTGACATTATTAATATCACTGTTGAACTCCCTAATGTGTCTTAAAAATCCTTGACAATCCCTTTTCAGAAACTTATTGGCATGCATTATAGATATTAGCCCTTTATACATACCTAGTTTGCCCCTTTGAAAGAAAACCTTTGACTCATACCTATCTCATTTCTGCAATATAAGATAATACAATAATTAGAGAGCCAATCTCTAGAATGACATCAAAATCCATCAACTTTGAAGCTACAAGGTCAGTTGAAATATCTTTAACTAAAATTAGACAAAATTGATAGACTTTATTTGTCAATAAGGGGCTCATATTTGGGTCCATTATTAAATAAAAGATGACACTCAAACCTAGAAGCTAATAACTCCAATTTCTATGACCTTTGGAGAGATAAAAGAATGAGAGGCACTGAAGTTTATTATAACATAGACATATGAATAACCAATAGTGAGTTTACCTGAGACCATAGTGTTAGATGTGTTGGCTTTCCGATGAGTTATATTGAAGATCTATGTCAATACCAATGAACCTCTTCCCTAGGAAATTGATGTAAAAGGCTATCTCTCTTCCTCTGTCTTATTCTCTACCTTGAGATGAAGTTAAAAAAACTGGTCTAGCTGCATATTGAGCCACACTACTAGAATATGCCTATTGAAAATGAGTCATCTTTGTTACATTAGGATACTATAATGTTATGTGTCCCTATTGACCATATTTATAGCAGCCTGTATTTCTAAACCTGTAATATACCTTGTATAGCTTCTCATATCTCATACACTCAGATTTGTCTAAAACAGAATTAAAACTACTATCTATACCTAAGCGTGGCTTTAGCCTATTCTAAAACTTATTCTTCTTTTATTTTCTTGTAGACTTACCCCACTTATCTTTCTTATTTTCTAAAGATGCAACAGTAAAAGAAGAAGTTAAACCTTCCCATGTCTATAACCCTGAGAATAATAAGTTGCCTAACTATAAAGCCTAGGTCTCATTGTCCCTTCCATGATGGCACTTAACTTCTATTTTTCTTACAATACCAATTATAGTATGAAAGTTTTCTCTCTTTATTGCTAAGATGAGAGAGGCATACCTCATCGCCTTCTTTTATTCCTTATCATAGAGTTACCTTACATACTACTATAAATATAGGAACTTATTATTGTATTCATCCATACTCATATTCTCTATTTACCTCAACTGCTTAAACTCAGTCACCTTCAATTTTATAGTACTATTAAGAAAAGTTAATCCTATGAACTCATTCACAAACTATTCTTCAGATGTGCTCCCAAATTTGGTTCGATGTAATTTTAGAACTACTCCTTTGCCTTCTTGTATTGGAGGGTGAACCTTACTATCTGAATGACTCCATTGTCATTAGCTTCTAGTTCATTTGTGATCTTATTGCCTTCATATACTAAAAAAGGCCATTCCTTTCTTATGTTTTAGATTATCCAACTTTAGGTAATCTATCATCTTAGCTTTGTTTCCTCTTTAAGAACTATTCTCTAATGTTTAGGTATTGGGATAATTGTTTATGTCATGGGAGGCAGAAGTAGTGGAGTTACACCATCCAAGTTTATGGTCATAGGGCCTTGGTGGTATTTTTTAGGGGTAAAGATGGGACAAGGTTGTTTGGAAGGTAGGAGGGTGGATAAGTCATGTAATTAGTAGGGTTAGGAGTTGGTATACTCAGAAGAATTTGCCATTGTAAAACTAAACCCGTAAGGGCAGTTCTAGTTTTGAGGTGAAAAAATATATTCTATTCTTAAAGTGGTCTTGAACCCACTCTTAGATTTATCAACACCTTATCTTCTTATTCATATTCCCAAATTACTATCCTTTCTCTCTACCCCTTCCGACTGCACTCTGTCATTCATTAACATCCTGCTAATACTTGTACCTCTTCTAGTCACATCAAAAGATCTTGTAGGGCCTCTTGATACTTCTCATTTGTTGCTCCTATTAGTTCTTCCCTAACTATTCAGGCAGGTGGAAATGTATTTATACCCTCATTCCCAACTAAAAGACTTATTAATCTAGTGAATCAATGAGAGCCACACATCTTCTAAGAGTCAACATCAAATATTTATCAACATATAGTAGTGTGGACACATATATATGAACATCAAAACATATAATGATATCAAATATAATAAACAAGCTAGGACTCAAAACTTTAATGGACATATATTTTTATAAATATGCTTGGCCACTACATTAATGATTCCAGTTCGGGATCACTATCAGCATTAGGATGTAGGTTAACTTAAGGCTTTCAGAACCTATAGTAAGCCTAACATACATATTACATATACAAATATATCTTAATGACCTTAAAATTTAAACATAATAATTAAATTCAAGTATGAACATGAATATAGATTATCATATTTTACATTAGGGCCTTTAAAGCTTATGCCCCAAAACTTTAACGCACATGGCATATATTTTAACTATTAAGCATTTGTCTTAATATCATTCTAAATATCATACAACCATTTAGAATAGGTACCATATTACAACCTCGATAGGCAATTATTAGAATTCATACGTCAATAAATAAAACATAAACTAAAATGAAATTACATTTTAATTTCTACAGTGTCCATAATTGAACTCTGCTTTACTTCCCTGTATTTAGCACATGGGATTAGAGGAAAAGGGTGAACTACTAGAAATAGCTTAGTAAGTAGTAGATCATATCCTTATTATTTAATTAGCATGCGTTATGAATGTTAACACATCATGAACAATCTACATAAAGGTAGACTTGTCATCATCAGCCTCTCAATATTTTCATTTTGTCCAGCCTTTATGGGACTTCTTAGGACTTTCACTTCAACACATATATTTTATAATTCTAGGAGTATAGATTGGTTCTTGATCTAGACTTTCTCTTTACATAATACTAAAAACGTATAATAAGTCTCAACTTAGACTTAATACATATATCGTATATAATATGGAAGAGACTAATATGTCATTCGTCATCTACCATACATTAATAAAAAATAAATGCACATACTCGTGAATATAGATGCATATACCCTAAAATAATTTGGCTTATAAAGGCTCAATTTGCCTTAGATTGACATAGAGAGGGCAAAAAAAAAAAAACTCAAATTTATATTTCAGTCCAAATTTACCACTGAACTATTATTACAAGGCTAAATAAGGTCATCACTTATCAAAAAATCAAAATGTTCAAACTATGCTCTTCTTATAATATTTAACTTATTTAGGCTTAATTAACTTTTTAATGATAGTTAAGGGGCAAATTTAGCTCAAAAAATAAAATTTAACATTTTTTTCCCATTGCATAGTTCAAGGCAAATTTAACTTTTTTGCTGAAGAAAAATTTCATGTTAATATTATGATACATGAATATGATGAGTTTAATTTATAATGTAATTAAAGGAATTCAATTTTACTCATGTCTTGTAGATAAGTACATATCTTATTGGACAGATGTAAACTCTTTACTTTTGGCTTCTTTCAATTTCTTAAGTCTAATCCTATATAGATAGACTTAAATGAAAGATAAAAACTCAACTTATAATATTATATTATCCCTAAATTACTTCAAGGAAACTCTTAAGATATCAACAAAAAAATGTAAAAGAATTTAGAGAAAAGATAGATAATAAATTTTAGTAGCACTTTTGATGGTCTAAAATCCTAGTATAGAGCTCAAGGTTGGTTTCTGTCAGCACCTTTAGTTGCCAAACCTTCTTCTTTAAAGATAATTTTTAATGGTTGAAATTACTTTTTGGCTATCACAACTGAATTTTTGGCAGAACTCCAAAACTTTAGTCTTAATAAATTAAATTTTTAAAACTCAACCAACGATTACATAAATACTAAAAAAAAAACTTCAACTAAAGCAACAAAGCCACATAATAACCTTAGAGGAACTTGATTCCATATTCAAGTATAAATATTTATTGAAAAGAACAATCTCAAAAACCCTATAAATAAAAAAAAAAAACTTGTTAGCCTTCCTAAATCAACAACTCGAATCTCCCTTCCCAAACCAAGTTCAAGAGTCATATACAATTGTATTTAAAGTTGATTCTCATTCAACAATATACTATCAAGTATTTAGGAATAAAAATCTCTATTTAACTCAATTATAACTTTAAATTAAGTGGTTGAGATGTTTATATTACCCTTATGCAACACCCAAAATTTCAATCCTCAAATCATACAAACTTGAAATTAAAGATTAGAAAATTGAAACTTACCTATTATAGGAAGAATCGGAAAATAGATAGACCTTGAACTTGAGTATTCTTGAACTAAGATTTGCAAATCTTTTGAAGTAAGGGTAAAATCACTTAAATCTTGGTATTTTTAAAGAAAAAATACAAGGATTATAATAGGTGGAAATCATCACCTTAACAATAAAAATGAAGAGTATTCCATTTTAGTGTGAGAGTCTTTTATAGGTATGCTCCTAAATTATTTTTGATGAACTAATGCTCCTTTACGTAGCTAAAATTTATTTTATTTATTAATTTCTTTTAAATATAACATTTTGAAAAGACTATTCTACAATTATTTAAAATTTCTCATAGAAATTTCAAATTCTAACTAATGTTGGATTGAGATTAAGGAATTCAATATCAAAATTTAGACAAATATCACATGTTAATCGTAAACTGAAAGAAAATTAGAATTGGAATTGAAAATATGTGAATTAGGTAAAAGGTGGATGTTTAAAGATTGAATGTGATGTTTTTAAGGATGTAAAATCTAATTAAATCATATCTAAAAATATAATTTAAACACAACAAATATTAATTTGCTGACACATTATACAAAAGAATAAACAATATCAATTAAAGAGAAATTATTTTAAAAATAAGATAAAATTAAATAAATTATAATAATTAATTTATATTTACTATAATACAGAAAAGTGAATAATAATTTTAAAATAATAAAAAAGGATAAAATTTATGGAACGAATTGATTATTAAAAAAATTTTAAATTGAAAAAAAAATCTAGAAATCATACCTTATTTTAATATAATAGATTTAATCTTAAACGGATTTATTATATTTAACAAAAATGATATTCATATTATAATATTTTTGATGCGCTGTTTTTTTATTCATACAATGTGAATTTTGTAGAAAATAAGAAAGAATAAATACACATAAGAATGTATATACATGAATGCACCCAATAATCTCTCCTAATTAAACTTTCTGGAAGTTGGAGGAGCACATTGTCAATAAAGTCAAAAGTCATCACACTTTTACGGGTTTGGATTAAGCTCTGCAACTCTAATGACTTGGCGATCGACACTTGCTAGGAACTTGAACAGGCTAATTACACCAGGAGATGTGGAAATAGCAGAATCAATTGGTAAGCAACTCAGCAATTCTCCTCATTGTGTAGAGAAGGCAATAGCTTTTACAGTTCTGCATTCTCAATCTACTCCAGAGTTCTTCACAAATCTTTTTTTTTTTTTTTGTCTAATATTAATTTGCTTGGCTTTTCTTGTAGTTTGTTGATTTGGTGGTCTTGGAAACTCAAGCAAGGAACTTCTTACCCTTTTTGATACTATCAAGAACTGGAATTGCTATTTGCACAAGCCTAGGTATTTTTTCTAATAAAAATTTTCACTAGATAGTGATTACCCATCACAGGTTTAATCTCAATGGTCCCTTCATCAAAGTTCTTAAAGTAGATTAATGGGTGATTTTTATTTCCCTTATATGCCATCATCACCTTTGATCTTTCCTTCATCTTCTCATGAATCAAATGACTCTACTAATCAAAATATTTCCGCCTCCTCAGGCTCGGAGGCAAGTTCTAGTCAAAATATATTCACCGCATCTTCCCATGCATCAAATGTCTTATTTACTGAAAACCAATCCATTCCTTTAGGCTTTGGGGCAAGTCCTAGTCTTGAGGTGCTTAGTTTAACTAAACTTAGCTCAAATTTGGAGCAGCAGTTGATAGATTCTAGTTGGGATTATTGTGATGCTGAAATTGTTGTTGAGGGACTCCCTGTTCCAATTCATCGCTTTATTCTAGCTGCAAGGAGCAGGTTCTTCCATGAATTATTTAAGAAAGAAAAGGGGCCTTTGGACAAGGAAGAGAAACCAAGGTATTTAATGAGTGATCTATTACCTCATGGAAGGGTTGGATATGAAGCCCTCCAGGTTGTCTTGAACTACTTGTACGCTGGAAAACTCAAGCCATCTCCCATAGAGGTATCAACTTGTGTTGATGATTTATGTCATCATGATGCCTGTAGACCTGCAATTAATTTTACAGTGGAATTGTTGTATGCTTCATCCATATTTCTAGTACCAGAGCTGGTTTCACTTTTCCAGGTTAGCATGCCTCTCGTATAATGTTTAATTGGTGGGTTGCACAGACCATGTTGATTAATATATTTGCTTATGGTTGATGCTACTTTGACAACTGAATTTGTGATAGTTGCTTATTATTTCTGTACTTGTGAATACGAGATTTCAATGACTAAATTATCTACTCCTAGCTAGTCTTTGCACTAGTGTTGTTGAAAGGAATGCAAACTAAACTATGCTGGTTTTTGCTTTTCCTTCCAAGGTCAAGCTTTTTCATTAGAATGATATCAAATAATGATGCTTTCTAATAAAACAACTCTACAACCTATTTACTGGAACCTCTGGGCATTTGGAATAGTTTTATCTTTGAATTATCAATTCATTTTATGTGCTATATCATCATAGATGTTTGTCACTCTGTTAGGAGATAAAATGACATGAAAAAAGATAGGTTTGGGTCCATGTTTTCTTGTCCCAAACTTCTTTTCTGAACTTGACTAGATTCAAGAGAACCTTTTAAATATTACACTCCATATGTTTGCAGAGTCGCCTTGTTAACTTTGTCAATAAGGCTTATGTGGAGGATGTAATCCCAATACTTTTGGTTGCATTTCATTGTCAAGCAAGTCAACTTGTTGCACAATGTGTGAACAGAATAGTGAGGTCGGATCTTGATAGTATTTTGATAGAGAAGGATCTGCCATATCAAGTTTCAGAAGAAATAAAATTTCTACGCAAAGAGCTTACATCTGACGATGAACAGAAAATGGAGGTTGTTGACCCTTTACGGGAAATGAGAATCAGGAGAATATACAAAGCATTAGATTTGGATGATATTGAACAGGTAAAACTTGTCCTGGCTGATTCTGATGTAACATTGGACGATGCAAATGCTCTTCATTATGCTGTTGCATACTGTAGCCCCAAGATTGTGGATGAAGTACTTAGCCTTGGTCTTGCCAATGTCAACCTTAGAAATTCACAAGGTTACACAGTTCTCCACATTGCAGCATTGCAAAGAGAACCATCAGTGATAATGTCTCTGCTGGCAAAAGGCGCTTGTGCTTCAGATCTAACATTGGAGGGGAGAAGTGCTGTTAGCATCTGCCGAAGGTTGACTAGGCCAAAAGATTGGCATGCTAAAACAGTGCAGGGGCAGGAAGCAAGTAAATTCAGACTCTGCATAGATGTTTTAGAGAGAGAAAGGCAGAGGAACCCCACATCTACAGATGTTTCTATCACTTCCCTGACATTGTTTGATGATCTGCACAGGAAGCTTCTGTACCTGGAAAACAGAGGTATTGTGCTGCCATTTTGAATTGAATCACCTGCCTGGTTGCCAAGTATGAGATATGGTTTGTCTCTTTTGTTATTTATTTTTCTTCAGATGGGAATGAAATTAGATTTATATTTTTTTTGTTCATTAGTTTGTTGATATTGTTCTTATTGATCTCCTTGCTTTGTGTTCTATGAATGGGTACTCTTATTTGTAAAGCTGAATTTTCATGATAATATTTTATGGTTATAAGGAATAACTGAAGATGTTGCGCGTTTAGTTGGTTTGATACCGAATATGAAGTTTCTTCTATTTAATTTCAATTTTGACAAAATTAAATGTTATCCATCACAGCTTATGCTTATATATATATATATATATATATATATGAATTCCATGTGCTGTGTTTTGTTTCACAGTGGCATTGGCACGACTATTATTCCCTGTTGAAGCCAAAGTAACCAGGGATATCGCACATGCTGATGAGAATTTGAAGGAGCTTGACTTAAATGAGACACCAACTGCACAGAAAAAAAGACTTGTTTCTAGATTGGAAGCCCTAGCAAAAACAGGTACGGGCAGTGTTGAAATCTGTTGTATATTACAAGCTGCCATTCCATATCTTGCTTTGTTGGAAAATTTTTTTGAGCTTACTAGACCAGTTCACTCTTCTTCCTTTCTTATTTTCTTAGGTAAAATACATAAAAAAGTTTGAGACTTTCTCTTCCTATTTTCCACTTTCTTTAAGCATGCAACATAATAATTATCTTAAAGGGTTAATATGGTTTTAGTCAAAATTTCAGATTGAATTTGGTTGAATTTTGGTTTTAGTAATTTTATTATTACAGGAATGAAATTTTATATGGTTTTTGGGATAAACTAGAATTTAATAATTTAATGGTGTTTAGGTATAAATTGCAGCATGTTACTAATTAATAGCTTTTTGGATTAGATTTGAAATGATACTAGTTTATGAATAATTTCAAATCCATGTCTAAGTATGATGTTTTCGATATTTATAAAAACTTAATATATATTGGTCAATTTAGTGAATTGAACAAAATATATATTTTATCAAATTTAAATCTTATATTTGAGTTTCTCCTATCCAAACGCAAGATTAAGTTATACATGTAAATGGATGGACTAGTTACAAAACAAAATCTTAGATTTAAGCCTTTTTTTTGGTAATTTTATTTTTAATGTTAGCAGTTCAACACTCAGTTTTTGCAATTCTATTATCTGGTAAAACTCCAATTAAATGTCTGAAAACTTACATGTTTGTTAGTTTTTTTCTTAAAGATGTAGCAAATAGAAAAATGAAAAAATAAAAAAAAATTCGAGACTCACCCTTTGGTATTTTAATGGAGGCTGGTTGGGGAGGCAACCATATTCTTCTTCTCTTGTTTGTAATTTTTTTAAAAAAAAATATTTTTTTTAACCATGTAAAAAAATAGTAGTCTTAAAATAGTAGTTGTGCACCACTCTTCACTCTTTCACTCCCATTAAATCTTTATCTCTCTCACTCATTCCTGGTATTGAACAATTTCTATTGTAATTGAAAAAATCAAATAACCGATTTAGTCTATTCAATTATTCAGTTTAATCAATTTTGTTCAATTAGTTAATTTTGGGGAATTTTGGTTTGATTATTTTGTCAAATTATCTAAAGACCTTACTGAGTCTATGTTTAAAGAGTTTCTTTGTCTAGCCCACTAGTCTAGACCCAAAGCTTAGCGATTGAGTGTCTAGGGTTTCTAGTAGGCCCATAATCAATCTAAATCAGTAAGTCTATGCCCAAAATCAAATAAAGAACTGAAAGAATGCAAATTTTCAGTTCAATTCTATCTCACAAGTTAGTTCAATTAGTCATTTGGTTTCTGTTTTTCTTGTTCAGTGAGATTTTGAACTAAATCGACTGAATAATCTCCCTTACTCCATTAATCCCTCTTTCTCTCTTTGTAAATAAATCAATCAACCTAAAGTTAAATTTATAGTATCACACAAATAATTTTAAATTGTTAACATGCTCACACATGCTAATGCCCATTAAATTTGAAGGATGAAGAATATATCCCTTGACCTTTTAGTCTAAGTCTTAGATACCATGTCAAAAAAGCACTAGACTTAAAAGATCAAGTATTGTAGGTGAGTCACAAGGATAATTTTATATCTCTAACACTCCATCTCTCACTCTCCCTTTTCTCCCCTCTCTCTCCCCCTATGCTACTCTTATGCCAACCTCCATTGCTTCACTTGTCCTTGACTTGCTCGCTCATTGTGTGATGTCTCCTTCTCTACTTGCCTTGCTTTCCAACTTCAACTCTATCTCCTCTAAAGGACCTTGTAAACTTCTTAGCTTTGATTCTCAAGCATTGTTTCACAGTCCTATCCCATCTTTATTATTAACATTCAAGAATTCAAAACTCAAAACGCAAGCCTCAAGGTTTGATTGGTATTTTCTGATCATGGATTAATTGCAATCATTTTTCCTTGCATAGTTGTTATTGGTTTCTCATCGGAGGATCTTGTCACTGAATGAACGAGATAATCTGCCTCAAAGATTGATGCCTTCCCTTTATTACAGTTTTTTACCTGTGAGGAACCTATGATGGATGTTATGAGATCGTCAAAGGGAGCCCTAAACCTTAGACTCGTTAATGAAGAGAGATAGTCATAAACCTCTACAGAATTGTGGAATGAATTTCAGCTTGTTTTATTTCTATAAACAATGCTCTTTAAATAGAGATTACAATTTGTTGTAAAAGGAAAGGCGGAAATTTTGACAAAATGCAAGCATATCTCATTACATAATTCTTGGCATAATCAAGCCTTTAATTAGAGGAATTGCTCTGATTTGCTGGGATCAATGTTATCAAGGCGAGAGGTGACACTAAGGTGATAGGCGGGAGGTTTATACATTTTGATCTAACTAAATATTATTTTTTTTAGTTAGATTAAAATATATAAAATATAGTTGGTTATAAATTATATCTATGTAATGTATAATAGATTAATATTAATTTCTTAATATATATAAACAAATTAACATATAAATAAAAATTATAGTTATTATAATTTAATTATTATAATTATAAATAATATGTAATTAATTTATAAATAATTAAATAATACTATTAACTAATAAAATAATATTTTAAATTTCTAAATTATATAAATTATGTATACTATGTAATAGAATAATATAATAGAATAATTTATATGCTAAATAATAATATTATTTATGTAAAACATAAATATAGAATATAATTATAATATAGAATATAGAAATAACAATATAATATCTATTAAAAAATAAAATAAAAATAAAATATATAAGTGCAACTAAAGAAATTAATATTATTTTTCTACAAATAAACAGTATTTGTAAATAAATAAATATTATTTATTATATATTACTAGTAGGAATATCAATATTTTGTTTCCATATTACTAATACCATGATGATTTATTATATTTCTACTAATACCGAAAAAGCAAAAAGGTGGAAGAAAAATCAAAAGCTTCCCATTGTTTTTCTTCTCCCAAGGAAAAAAAGTGATTTAAATATTATTAAAATTTAAAACCACTTTCTCTTCCAAGTCTCAACATGTCCACCTCCTTTTTCTTCTTCCTCGTCCTCCTCTTTTGCTACTGTTCTGTTTCTTTTTTTTTTTTTTTTGTAGTTGAAAAAAAAAAAAGGGGTTCTAAAGTCAGGCGACGCATCGCCTACCTGTTGCTTAATGCCTCTCTCTCTCTAAAGCGAGCACCTCAGAGATCGGTGCCTTGCCTGGCGCCTCTGGGAATCTATAACAACACTGGCTGGGATTAATTGCTGCTAGCTGCATCTAGTTGCCATAATTCCATTGATTCCTTGCTTCTGTTTCTGCTTGGGTTGAGCAGAAATTGGTTTAAACCAAAATAACCAATTGAACCAAATCAAATTAAAATTTTAGTTCCATTTTATAGATAAATTAGTTAAGTTCGATTTTTAATATTGGTTAAATTGGTTTAGTTCGGTTTTTGATAAGAAAAGAATAATAAAAACGAATTGAACTGATATAAATAAAGCTTGTGTTCTATTTTAACAATTGCGTACATGTGGTTTGTTAGTGTTGACTTATTTACTAATCCTAGCTGATTCTAGGGATTTGATTTGATCTGATTAGGATCCTTAATTATCTCTGTAATTATTATTTGATTATTTGCTTCTTGTTTAGATATGATTCTCTGTGTATAAATAGTCACGTAGACCAATTGTAAAGATTAAGAGTGAAATACAAGAATACTCAAAATTTTTCCCAAAATTCTTCATGGTATGAGAGCCTTTTCCTGATTTTTTTGGTCCAAATTCAATTTTTCCCCTTTAGGGTTTCAAAACCCTAGATCTACCTTTTTGGTACTAACCCATTTAGGAGCCTCTCATTCTCTCACCGCCGGCACCAGGAGAACTGCCGGACTGCCGCCGGCCGATCGACCAGCTCCGACGCCGGAAAAGCCTGCGCGTGAGGCTCACGCGCCACCCCTTCCCGGCGCGTGACCCATCGTCTGTCACTGCTTTGCTGCTCTGATCACTCCGGCGACGATTCCGATCATCTTTCCGGCCTTCCCGTGCTGCTATCCAGTCTTTTTGGTGAATCGATTGGGCTCTCTTGTGTGTACAATCTTGGATACCTCCTATTCTGTCACAGTTTATAAACCTTTACCATGGCAGAAGGTAAAAGGGTGTCAATGACAGAAGGTAAAAGGGTGTCGATAGCAGAAGGTAAAAGAGTCTCGATTCCTAACTCTGATTACTCATTCTTTAGTGCCACATCTGACTTTATAAAGTCAGGTAATGCTTCATCTCTTCATAATATTCCATGGATTATCGATTTTGGTGCGAATAGACACATGACAGGTTTTTCTAAAGGTTTTCTCAATTATTTTCCTTCCCTAACCAAAGATAGTGTCAAAATTGCTGATGGCTCTTTTACTCCCATATCCGGAATAGATTCTGTTATTTGCACATCCAATATTAAATTATCATCTGTCCTTCATGTTCTCCACTTTTCTGTCAACCTTTTATCTGTTAGTGCTATCACTAATGCCCTTAATTGTAAAATTGAATTCTTTCCTGATCATTGTGTTATTCAGGATCTTCACACAGGAAAGAGGATTGACAATGGTAGACTGTATGATGGCTTATATATGTTGGAGGGTGATCCAGGTTTTTCAATATCTCAAGCCTGTTTTGGAGAAAATAAGGATGTCAATCAGGAAATAATACAGTGGCGCAGACGGTTAGGGCATCCATCGTTCTTTGCCTTAGAAAAACTTTATCCTAATTTGTTTGCTAAAACTGAGTTTGATTCTCTATTTTTGTGATGCTTGTGAGTATGCTAAACACACTATAACATCCTATCCTTTGAGTCATAATAAAAGTCAAATTCCTTTTGCAACTATTCATTCTGATGTTTGGGGGCCTACTCAAACTGTCTCCTTGTCTGGTAATCGATGGTTTGTCACCTTTATTGATTGTTGCACTCAAATGACTTGGGTCTATTTGATTAAAGCTTAAAGTGATGTCTTTTCTTGTTTTCAATCCTTTCATAAGATGGTTTGTACTCAATTTGATACTAAGGTGAAAATTTTGAGAACTGACAATGGAAGAGAATACATGGATAGTAGCTTTTCTGCTTATTTGGAGAGTAATGGGATAATACACCAGACTAGTTGTCCTTATACTAGTGCTCAAAATGGCGTTGCTGAGAGGAAAAATAGGCATTTATGGGAGATAGCTCGATCTCTTAATCTACCCAAAGCATATTGGGGAGATGCAATTCTTGTATCTGCTTATCTTATCAATAGAATGCCTCTCAAGACCCTTGACTTTATGAGTCCTTTGGCGGTTCTACAAGGGAAGAATTCATACGTTGTTCCACCAAAAGTATTTTGGTGTGTTTGTTTTGTCCATACTAGGACGGCAGGAAAACTGAATCCCAAGGCCCTTAAATGTGTGTTTGTTGGATATTCTCCAACACAGAAGGGATACAAGTGTTATCATCCTCCCTCTAGGAAATACTTCGTTAGTATGGATGTTACCTTCCGAGAAACTGAACCCTACTTCAGTACCACCCACTCACCTCTTCAGGGGGAGAATAATGAGCAAGAAGAGGTGATCCCGAATTCTGTGATTCTGAATGATATGGTTCAACTAGAAAGTTTGAGTTCTAGTAGACAGGGGGAGATGTCCAATCAGGGAGAGAGAATTGGTCGTTTGGACAAGCCAGATTTAGGTACTCAAGGAGAGACAAGGCAGAAGAAGCCATTATACAGTCTACTCAGAGTCAAGAATCTTCTTCTGGAGTTACCCACAACTCTTGAATGTTTCAATGACTTAGATAAACCTATTGCACAAAGAAAAGGGGTCAGATCTTGCACTAAACACCTTATTTCTAACTTTGTTTCTTATGAATCTTTATCTCCTTCCTATAGAGTCTTTGCCTTGTCTATTTCCTCTGTGTCTATTCCACAGGATTGGAAGAAAGCTCTTGCAGATCCTAAATGGAAGAAAACAATGATTGAAGAGATGAAAACATTGGCTAAAAATGAGACTTGGGAGCTTGTCACTCTCCCATCTGAGAAGAAACTCGTTGGCTGTAAATGGTTGTTCATAGTGAAACACAAAGCTGATGTCACAATTGAACGGTTTAAAGCCAGATTGGTTGCTAAAGGATTCACCCAAACCTATGGAGTGGATTACCAAGAGACATTTGCCTCGGTTGCAAAAATGAACTCAATTAGAGTTTTGTTATCTTGCGCAGCCAACTTGGACTGGGACTTGCAACAATTTGATGTGAAGAATGCTTTCCTTCGTGGAGATTTAGAGGAAGAAGTGTTCATGGAAATTCCTCCTGGGTTCACTGATGAGAAGACACAAGGAAAGGTGTGCAGGTTAAAAAAGGCTTTGTATGGGCTAAAACAATCTCCCAGAGCTTGGTCAGGTTTAGCAGAGCCATGATGTCCTTTGGTTACCAATAAAGCAATGCTGATCACACTCTGTTTATCAAACATCATAAGGGTAAGATCACCCTTCTTATTGTGTATGTTGATGATATAGTGGTGACAGGCGATGACAAAGAGGAAATGGCTCAATTAAAGAGGTTGTTGGCCCAAGAATTTGAAATCAAAGATCTGGAAAACTGCAATATTTTCTAGGTATCGAGGTGGCTAGATCAGAAAAAGGAATTTCATCTCCCAAAGAAAGTATATTCTGGATCTTTTGGAAGAAACTGGTATGATGGGGTGTAAACCAGCAGAATCTCCCATTGAAAGTAATCACAAGCTGAAAGCAGGAACTGGTGAGTCCGTGGATATTGGAAGATATCATAGATTGGTAGGAAGGTTGATTTATCTCTCACACACTCGACCGGATATAGCCTATGCTGTTAGCTTAGTCAGCCAATTCATGCATGACCCTCGTGAGACTCATATGCAAGCTGTACTTCTCATCTTGAGATACCTAAAGTCTGCGCCAGGGAAAGGGCTTCTTTACTCCAAACATGATCACCTCCAAATTGAAACTTTTACAGATGCAGATTGGGCAGGATCTCTCAATGACAGGAGATCCACCTCTGGCTACTACTGCACAGTTGTGGGGGGAACCTTGTCACCTGGAGGAGCAAAAAACAAAGTGTTGTTGCTCGGTCAAGTGTGGAAGTAGAATACAGAGCAATAACCCAAGGAGTATGTGAACTCTTATGGTTGCAGAAGTTATTGGAACAGTTGAGATTGTCCAAGAGAGACAAGATAACCTTGTATTGTGACAATAAAGCTGCTATAAGTATAGCACAAAATCCAGTCCAACATGACCGAACCAAGCACATTGAAATTGATCGGCACTTCATTAAAGAAAAAATTAACAGACGGTGTCTTGAGCCTAGTTTATGTGACTTCTACGGGGCAACTTGCGGATGTGTTTACTAAAGGGCTTAACAACAAGATCTACCATAATCTGATTTGCAAGTTGGGGACGTGTGACATCTTTGCACCAACTTGAGGGGGAGTGTTGACTTATTTACTAATCCTAGCTGATTCTAGGGATTTGATTTTATCTGATTAGGATCCTTAATTATCTCTGTAATTATTATTTGATTATTTGCTTCCTGTTTCGATATGATTCTCTAGTGAAATACAAGAATACTCAAAATTTTCCCCAAAATTCTTCAGTTAGTTAAGGAGAACTTGGAAGCCTTCAAGTGCAAAGTTCGAGCCTCATGTCCTATTTACCTTTTTTTTTTTTTTTACAACTTGAACTTTGATTAATCCTAGCATCTCTTCTAAGATGATCTCAACCATTTAGATCTAATATATATGCATTATTAACTTTGAGCCCTACCTAGAATCCTGCACTGCCCCCTCTCTCTCCTCTTTTCTTTTCTTCTTCTATCCATTTCTTCTCTTTTGTGTTGCTCTATCTAAAAGTCCAATGCTCATATTTTCCACTCTCATTTCACTAGCTGTTTTCTTCCTACCAAAAATTGAAAGTCTCTCATCTAATCCCAACATAAAATCTTTTTTTCTTTTCGTCTCTATTTCATCTATAGTCCACCCATGAGACTTAGCAAAGGAGACAACAAATTAGTGCTTGAAGAGTGATCTAGTATTTTGATTTGTTCATTTACTTATGGGAAATGCTATTATTTTTTATCTTTTTATTTCTTTACTTTTGTGTAATATCATGGAGCTCAAATGATGAGCTAGTGATTTGTTTTATTTTTTTTTCCCCAAAATATTGCGCAAATATGTATTGTTTAGCTGAAGAATATATATTTTTTACTTTATTTTTTGTTTTTAGTAACATTTTTCTTTTATGAAATTTCTTGTTTTGCAATGTTTGTTAATAACCGATGATTCGAACCGAATCGAACTGAATTGGATCAGTTTGATTCTATTTGGTTTTTCTTCCTATTCGATTCATTTCTATTTTGTCAAATATTAAATTTGTTTATTCGGTTTTACCATTTTTCATACCGAATCAAATTGAATTAAATCGATCAATGTTCACCTCTAGATTTTGCTATGATTTGCGTCTTCCATAAGCTCTTCCTACAAAGGTATCAGTAACATTACTCCCTTTTTGGAGAAAGAGTTTGTCTGCGAGCTTATCTTGCTGTAAAAGTAGCAACATCTTCCCATGTAGCATCCCTTGCAGTAAGACCTTGCCAATGAGCTAAGATTTCCATCTGCCATGATTAAGTTGTCCTCTGATAATAGAACTAGGAATAGAGGTTACACATCCCTTTTCCAAAGGAGGTAGAGTAGGTAAAGGCCTTTAAAAGCCTTGAGCAGTGAAACGTGAAAGACATTCTAGAGTTTGGTGTCACTATAAGGCCTAATTGATAGGCCAATTGCCCGATTTGGCGCAAAACTGGAAAGGGCCCATAATATTTTGGTGCAAGCTTGTGGTGAAGCTTACTAGCAAGAGAGCGTTGGTGGTAAGGATGCAAAAGTAGCCATACTGCCATACGAGAGAATCAGCACTGAACGACATCTCTGTGTCCATGATCATAGCACTCTTTCATGCACTGTGAGCTTGCTGTAATTTAGTACGAATGTCATGCAACATTTCATCTCGATCTATATCATCCACCTTAAAAGAACCGGCTGCACATGACAATAAGCAAGAGGAATCTCGCACATAAACAACTCAGAAGGGTGTGGTGCGTAGAGCAGTGTGGAAGGAAGAGTTGTAACAATATTCTGTCTAGGGAATCCAATCCACCCTAGCATTTAGGACATTCACCTACACATCAGCGTAAGTACATTTCAATGTTGCGATTGATAACTTGAGTTTTCCCATGCGGATGGTAGGTTGAAGAGTGATAATTTGGTTCCACATAACCAAAATAAAATCCTTCCAGAAGTTGCTAGTAAAAACCACATCATGGTCACATTGATTTTGGCATTGTGTAATTGTACCACTTGGTCGTAAAACTTTGTGCAACACTAGTAGCTGTGTATGAATGGGTAGTGGGAAGGAAGTGTGCATACTTAGAGAAGCGATCCACAACCACAAACAAAACTTCTTTGCTCCAAGATTCCGAAAGCCCATTGATGAAATCCATCGAAATATTTGCCCAAACTTGTGTCAATAGTTCAAGAGGCTGAAGCAATGCGGCTGGTCTCAAGTGTTCGGCCTGTTACATTGATAAGTGTAACAAGAAGCAACATTATCAACAATAGTGGAGAGCATACCTTACCAGTAAAGTTCACATCATATGCGCTGCAGCCTTTTGGGGTCCTTTGTGCGTATTATCATGAAAACTTGAGAGAAATGAAGCAATTAAAGGGGAGTTTGGCTGAAGAAAAATTTTCCCTTGGAAAAATAGAATGCCATTCTATCAATCTAAGAATCATCCATTTCGCCCATATCCACCTTGCAGTGCAATTAATGCAACTCCTTTGAATTGTGTATTCTGAGGATTTCAGCTCTGATCTCATCTAATAACAACACCTTGGGTTGAGTAAGGAATTATAAATGACTATCATCATCATTTTGGCAAGATAAGGTAGTAGCAGCTCGATTCAAATGTCTTGCCTTGCATTCAATTCGAAAATCAAACCCATGAGTTTGTTAAGCTAATGTTGTCGAGGAGAAGTGGAAAGGCGTTCCAGTGGGCATTGAGGCTGCAATGATCTTCCCTAATGAGGAAGGAACGCCCCTGTACATAAGGGTGCCAGTGATGGACAACTTTAGTTAACCCGATTAATTCGCGTTCATAAGCCGGCAATTTGAAGTGTTGTGCGGCTATTTTCCGACTAAAGAATGCAATTAGGTGGCGTTGCTGAAGGACAATGCTAATCCCGCTACTTGAAGCATTCCACCAGAAATTATTCCTCAAAATTCGGAAGTTGGAGAACCGTGGCAATTGCAAGAGCTTGTTAAAGAGCCATGAAGAAGCTGAGGAAGCATCACTCTTTTGAAAAGCATTGTGTTTGAGCATATTAGTTAGGGGAGCAACAATTTGGCAATAATTACGAATGAATTTGTAGTAGTACCTCATTGTGCCAAAGAATCCTTAGAGTGCTATAATGGACTGAGGTTGAGGCTATTCTATAATTGCCTGAATTTTGCTAGCATCAGCTGAAACACCTGCAGCAGAATGATGATTTTTTTTAAGTATCGATGGTGAGCACGAAGTAAATAAAGAACCATGCGAATGTGAAGCAAGTGATCCTTCTCGTTGGAACTATAATTAAGTATATCATTGAAGAAACAAGGAAAAATTGGCGGAGGTGTTTGCAAAATACCTCATTCATAAGTGCTTGAAAGATGGAGGATACATTTGTCAATCCGAACGACATGACAAGGAATTCGAAATGGCCGTGATGAGTGCGAAAAGCAGTCTTCTCAATGTCAGAAGGGTCCATACGAACTTAATGGTAGCCCGATCGAAGGTCCAATTTGGTGAAAAATTGAGCTCCATGTAACTCATCAACTACTGGTATAGGAAATTTGTCCTTGATGCCAAAATTTGTCCTTAATGGTTTTGGCATTAAGCTCTCCATAGTCAATACAAAAACACCAAGAGCCATCGTGCTTGCGAACCAATAGAATTGGAGATGAAAAGGGTGATCGACTTGTCGAATAATGCCCTATTGCAGCATTTGATTACATTGTCTCTCAATTTCGTCTTTTTGAAGATGTGGGTATCGGTAGAGTATGCGATGTTCATAGTTCCTCAAAGGCGGTAGTCTTGTAGGTTCTTCAAATAAATTAATGAAGTCATCTAATAGCTTGTTGAGCTTGTTCTGGACCTGATGGGACTTTGGTAGGGAGAGTCGATGATTGGAGGATATCGGTTGTCCATGGAGAGTGATGGGCTTTCCTTTTGTCATGGTAAGGGAAGTAAAATCCTATAAAGTTAGATCCACGGTGTGCAACCATTTAACACCAAAAACAATATCAAATCCAGCCAAAGAGATAACAAAAAATCAGCCATGGAAGTATGTTGATTCGTAGAGAAGGATTGATACCGATTGGCAAATTGCTGAATTGGATATTTTGGTCCCATTGGTAATGACACATTTAGCCCTTTTTTGGGATAAATGGTAACTCGAGACATTGAGCTGTTGTTGAACTAATAAAGCTGTGAGTGCTTCCCGAATCTACTAAGTTGAGTAGTGGCTGGTTGTACATGAAGATTTTGAATGGCATAGTGTTATGGTCCCGGGTTGAGGATCTGGTTATGGGTCTGTGGGCTAAAGGTATGGTAGAAGTTTGAGTGTTTGGGTTAAGAGTCTTTTTACGACCTCTGGTCATTAACAATTCAGACTCTAAAAGAAGGAACCTGAAACCTTTGAGACTTGAAGCGCTCAAGACTTACTGATTTTGGAAGTTGTCACTCTTCATTGATGTTATTGCTTAAATACAGAAAGGAAGTATAACTGCTTCCTACATCAAAGGAGCACTACTTCAAATGGAGGAACACCCTCCTCAACTAACCACATGAAATAAAAAGTGGAGGAATACCCTCCTACAAACAGAGAATCATTAAAACAATTAATTAAAAAATAGCTGAAAGATAACTGAAATATTTGACTAATTCAGAGGCTGCTTTAACTTGGATTCATGACTGAATGGAGTATAGATTTGCAGTGGTTTGATAACATTACTTCCCGTCGAGAGAGTGCGTCAGCAATTATATTGGATTTTCCATCTTTGTATTCAACTGTAAAGCAAAAGCCCATAAGTTTACTGACCCAGTGTTGCTGAGAAGAAGATGGCGCTGCTCTAACAGATATTTGAGTGTGTAGTGGTCCGTTCGAACAGTAAATTCCCGACCCTAGAGATAAGAATGCCAATGTTTGATTGCCTTCACCAACCCAATCATCCCTCCTTCATACGCTAGAAGGTTCTGATGGCGTACTGCCATTGAATGGCTAAAGTATGCCACTGGTTTGTTTTGCTATAACAGAACTCTTGTACCTGAGGCATCACATTCTATGACAAAGGTTAGTTCAAAATCAGGGAGAACCAAGATTAGAGTTGATGTCATTGCCTCTTTCAATTTGTTGAATGCCACCTCAGCCTCTTCAGTCCAACGAAAACTGTTTTTCCGCAACATAGCTGTGAGTAGAGCGGCGATGATTTCATAGTTTTGGACAAATTTGCTTAGTAACCCGTAAGTCCTAAGAATCCTCAAAAACCACGAATTGTGTTGGGCTTGGGCCAATCTAGGATTGATGATATTTTGGACTGATCCACCTGGACTCCTTTATGAGAAATAATATGACCCAAATATGAAACTTGAGTCTGGCCAAAAACGCACTTGGAGTGTTTGAGGAATAATTTGTTCTTCACCAACAATTGAAAAACCAATCGTAAGTGGTGGAGGTGTTCTGTCCAAGACCGACTAAAAATCAAGATGTCGTAAAAAAAACCAGAACAAATTTCCTCATGTATGATTGAAATACCTCATTCATTAAGGCCTGGAAGGTTGAAGGTGCGTTGGTCAAACCAAACGGTATTATCAGGAATACAAAGTGGTTGTGATGCGTCCGAAAAGTTGTTTTCTCGACATCATCGGGATGCATGCCCACTTGAAAATAACCACAAAGCAGATCCAGCTTTGTGAAGTATCTAGCACCACCCAAATTTGTCTTTAATGGTTTTGGCATTTAATATAAACGCCAAGAACCATCTGCCTTTGGTACTAGGATCACCGGAGAAGAGAATGGTGATCGGCTTGGGCAGATTATGCCTCTTTGCAACATGGCTGCACACTGCTTTTCGATTTCATCCTTCTGCCCATGTGGATAGCGGTATGGTCGAACAACCACCGGTTTTGCTCCTGTTTCCAAAGGAATACGGTGGTTACAGGCCTTGCTAAGAGGTAATCCGGTTGGCGCACTGAATAAAGAGGCAAATTCTACCAACAATTTCTGTAGTTGAATTTCGAAATCCGGGGAAAGCAGTTTGTATAGGAAATTGAAGTCATTCTCATTGAAAGAAACACATTCTCATGGCAGCAAAATCCCACAGAATAGGTCCCAAAGTCCGAAGCCAGTTAACTCCCAAAACTACATCAAAACTAGTTAGTGGCAGAACAAATAAGTCCACGGAAAAAGAGTGGGAATCTAGTAGAATTGGGATTCCCTTGCATATACATGGGCTGTCCAGCTGTTCACCATTGGCGACATTAACTTTCAAGCCATCGTGCCTGTTTACTTCAGCACCAAGTTCCTCAACTTTTGCTGCAGACACAAAACTGTGAGTGCTCCCAGAATTAATTAGAATTAAGACTTGTCCCTCCTTCCAATATCCTTGTAGTTGCATGGACTGAGGATTTCTAATTCCAGTGATGGCGTTAAATGAAATCTCCGGTTGTTCTAGCTCCGGATCAGAATTTGTGTTCTCCATTTCTTCGGTCTCCACCAAGTCTATCCAGAAAAGCTTTTTACATTGGTGGCTGCGAACAAACTGCTCATCACATTTAAAACACTGTCATTTTTTCCGTCTTTCTTCCATCTCCTCACGGTTCAATCGCTTCACCAATTGGTTGGCACGAGGTGCAGATGTGAAGGCAGCGCGACGAGTGTCTCTCACAGCTAGAAAACTTGGGAAAAGTTTATGTTCATACAACCGGGAGATGCTCATTGCATTCACCAAATCTTTTGGATGATGTAGCTCAACCTCAACAGCAATGGAGTCCCAAAACAAAGACTGCATTGATGTGTGAATTCATCCCAATTGGGATTTGGAATGTCATCCAGCAGCTGCATATACCACAGCTGAGCAATCCCCTCCAAATGGTACGAAGCTAAACTCACCTTCTCCTCTTTGGGTGTTTGTTGGTGCCTAAAAAAATGCCGGCATCGGGCAAGCCACCCCAAAGGGTCTTCCAGCCCATCATAATGAGGAAAATCAAGCTTTGTAAATTTCGGTACTATCGAACTTCCTCCCGAACTTTTGGAAATCGAAGCACCCGAAATTCCCTTATCTATCCTTGATTTTGCTTGACTACCAGTGCTGCTAGATTGCAACCCTTTCTTAGTCGATTCCAATTCCCGATACATTGCATCCAATTTGGCGTGCAATTGCTCAACTTTTTCATTTCGGTCTTTGTTTGTTTGCTGGTCGGCCAACAACAATTCAAAGAGTTTGGCGAATTAATCTTGAACAGTGTCTCCCATAATTGCAGGCTCTGATACCAAACTATTGTGGTCCCGGGTTGTGGATTTGGTTATGGGTCTGTGGGCTAAGGGTATGGCAGGAGTTTGAGTGTTTGGGCTAAGAGTCTTTTTACGACCTCTGGTCATTAACAATTGAGGCTCTAAAAGAGGGAACCTGAAACTTCTGAGACTTAAAGCACTCAAGACTTAACTGATTTTAGAAGCTGTCACTCTTCATTGATGTTATTGCTTAAATACAGAAAGGAAGTATAACTGCTTCCTACATCAAAGGAGCACTACTTCAACATGGAGGAACACCCTCCTCAACTAACCACATGAAATAAAAAGTGGAGGAATACTCTCCTACAAACAGGGAATCATTAAAACACTTAACTAAAAGATAGCTGAAAGATAACTGAAATATTTGACTAATTCAGAGGCTCAATATGTGGCTGCTTTGACTTGGATCCATGCAAGTTTGGTAACACATAGTTTGAGCATTTTGCTTGCCAAGGATATTGCTATAAATGAATAGAATAATTTTATAAAATTCACAAAATAAATAATATTTATATGTAATATTATCTATAATTATAATAATATTTACATATTTTAATAACACTTGTAATTTTTAAATGAGATGTTAATATTAAAATTGGTATTTAATTAAAGGAAAAATAAAAGATAATTTAAATTTTTTTTTAAAAGTGAATTATTCTTTTATACTTTATAATAATTTTAAATTTAAATATTTATAAATTTCTGTGATATTTCATTTGTTTTATAAATTATTATTTTTATTATTAACAATATAAGTATAAATAAGTATATTTGTAAACTAGATATTAAAATTTAAAAATTAAATTTATTTACTTAGTTTCAGTGGCTATTAAGCTATTTTTTAGGGCTTAAATATTTAATTTTTTAACTCATAAACGGAGAGTTAACGGTGTTGCTGTTTTTGGGGCTGAGTGGTTATTTTTAAAAAATATGGGTTTAAATAGCTATTATATATTAGTTTAAGGGGTAAAATGGACCATTTTGTTTGATTGGGTTTAAATAACTTTTGATAAAATTGTCAAGAGCCTAAAAAGGCCATTTGCCTTCTTTTTACAAATGGAGAAGTTATATTTTAGTGTTTGAAAGCCACAGAGGTGGCCCTTGTTGCTCCTGAAACAGCGGTATCAACTGCATAGTTTTAGAGTTGAACCCTGTACTTCCTCAAGATCCTTTGCGCCAACTTGCAGAGTGCCACTGCTGTTTCTTTCTTTCAAAAGCTTGAGCTAAATTCATTGTTTGTGCTAAATTAGAAGGCTTCTGCATTTCTACATCAAGCATGAGGAGTCTATGAGTCCTGTAGTGAATAAATCTACTTGTTGATCCACCCTAGCTGAAGTCATTTGTGCCAATAATCCTTGAACTGACGCTGATAGTTTTGCTTTAAATTGACCAATTCACTTAGCGGGTTGCCTCTTAGGGGAGAGCGGAGGGCCAAAATGTAGAGTGCAACATCCCTTGAAAGTGTTCCAAAGCAGAATGGGTTCTTCTTGTTCTAGTCTTTAATACAACATTTGTGCTTCTCCCAACATGTGGAAGGCTGCCAACCCAACCTTTTCTATCTCAGTTGTGCACTGATGAAGAATTTTTTTTTTTTTTTTTTTTTCACATTTATGGAGCCAGACTATTGGATCTTCAATGTCGTCATAGGCAGGGAAGTCAAGTTTAGTGTATTGTGGTATCATTCCTGTTCTGATCTCAATTCTGGTGTCAGTTGTGTCTCCCTGAGTTTTTGGAATGTTATTATTGCTTGCCTCCTTCAGATTCTGGCTCATAGGTTCATGGGGGACTATTGAATAGCTCTTTATATTGGCGCGATAGTTTCTTTAACTAGGCTTCAAGTTTTGATTCTGTTTGTGCTATTCTCGCCTCCATGCTCAACTCTGCTGCAACTACTCTAGCTTTGATCACAGCGTGAGCCTCTTGGAAAAGAGCAGTTAATTCTTCTCTCGAGTTGGAATCGCCTATTTGTTAGGCTTTGATACCAAGTTATTGTGTTCTCATAGAAGGGATCTTCTCACAGGGTGATGAACAGTATAATCAGCCTCAAAGATTGATGCCTTCCCTTTACTACAGTTTCTTCCCCATGAGGAACCTACAATGGATGTTACAGGATTCGTCAAAGAGAGCCTTAAACCTAGACGCGTTAATGAAGGGAGAGAGTCATAAACCTCTATAGAATTGTGGAATGAATTTTAGCTTGTTTTATTTCTGTCAACAATGCTCTTTAAATAGAGATTACATTTTGCTGGAAAAGGAAACACAAGAATTCTGCCAAAATGCAAGCATATCACATTACATAATTCTTGGCATAATCAAGCCCTTAATTAGAGAAATTGTGCTGATTTATTGGGATTAGATTGCTGCTAGTTGCATCTTTGATAGTTGCCATAGTTTCGTTGATTCCTTCCTGTTGTTTCCGCTCAAACCTACCCTCAGTTATATATGCTACATATAAAGGAGATGAACCTAAACCGGTAATCCAGACAATAGTAAAACCCAAGTTTTCTACATCAGATATCCCAGATAGACAGCCTAAAATGAAAGGAGAAGATTATAGTTCTTTATGCTCTTTTAAATTCTTTATCTTCTCTTTTATATTTTCTTTTTCTAGCTGAATTTTAATCCTATTAAAATGTATACTATTCTTTAGATTTTATTATGGAATTTATTTCCATTGTCCTAATGGAAGGTGCCTTGATCGGATTTAAATTTTTTCTCTTAGGTTTTTCTATGAAGTCCATTTTAATCCTTTTACCATTTTGCAAGTCTCTCTTGCCCAATAGGCTTCGTTCGAACATCTTGCCCGTAAATCTCAAGCATAAAGGATTATTGTTCATATAGTTGAAAAGACATCATTTGTGATATATAAGATAGTTAAAGTAATAAATATATAGAGCCATGTATATAGGATAATGAGAGGGACAAATTAATATATTTAATACGAGTAATATTACAATGAGAATTCTCGTGTGTAATTGAGATATTAGGTGGTTAACTTGAGATCTAATACTATGATTTATTTTAAGTTAGTAGAAGAAAGGGCATGCCCTAGATGTAGCCCTGTGGGAGAAGGTTATCCATGTAAATTTTTTTGTTGTGGGTTTTTGCTTTATTTTCTTTGTAGTTTTTTGTTTTGTTTTGTTTTTTTTTTTTTTTTTTTTTTTTTTTTTTTTTTTTAAAAAAAAATTTTGAAATGGTTTCTTTTGTAGTTTAAAGCTTTCACAGTTTACAACATATACTTTTCACTTGAAGCCAGAAAAATTAAGTACCAAATCCAAAAATTACTTCAATTTATTATTTCATGTGTGTCATGCTCACAGCTCACCTGAGAAATGAAACCAATCATTTTCATCCCAATCATGATTTGGTTGAGAGGCCAAATGGTCTGTTCATATATAGATATAGATATAGGATCCTTGTGTAAATCATTAGACCATCAAATGTTAATGAGCATGTAAATCTTACACTGTCGAAAAGCATTGTACATTGAATCATATCGTCACATATGGCCTGGAAAATGCCAAAGGTATAGTTTTTGCAACTCTTCTCATAAAAGCTTTGTGATTTTGATCATTGCAGTGGGATTGGCTCGACGGTTTTTCCCTACGTGCTATGAAGTTCTTGATAAATTCTTGGATCACCTTCCTGATTTGTTTTACCTTGAAAGGGGCAGCCCTGAAGAACAGAGTTTAAGAAGGAGGCGCTTTTTAGAGCTCAAAGAGGATTTAATGAAGGCCTTTAATAAGGACAGGGCTGAGTTTTAAAGTGCACATGAAAATGTCTAATAAAAGCATGATGTTAGATATGGAATTTTAGAGCTTTAATTGAGATTTCTTTCAAGATTATGCTCTAATTGTATAATCTTAGCAAAGAGACTTAAACTTCAAATACTCTAAAGCCAGTGGCAACTTATCTTTAAGGATCTGTTTGGATATGTAGTATTTTTGAATTTGAAATTTATAACATAAACTTAAATTTTTGGTATGGTCTCCAATATTTTTATTTATTTGGATTTTTCTTGTTTCTTCTTTATTTTATATGATTTGAAAAGTGGAGTCAGAATCTTGTTTGCTTTGTTAGAATTTTGATAAGTAGATTCCTTTTCCGAAGAGAATTTAAATAAATTCTAATAAAATTATATGTTTTATTTTAGTTAAAAATAAATAAAAATTTCAATTTTTAACAAGAAATGAAGTAATAGAAATGAATCGTATTGATTCCTAATTAAATTTTTAATTCTAAATAATGAGATTTAGGGAGTTTTTAGGGATTGAGAGTTGAAAATAAAAATAATTGGAAAAGAAGGATGTATAAAAATTATTTATGGAATGGGAGATCTCATTTCCGTTTAGACGGTAAGAGATTTATCTACCGTCTATTTGACAGGTGGCAGAACGTTCTGCCGCAAAGAGAAGAAGAAAATAAAAAGTAATATTATGCTCGCCGTGAAAAGCCTGCCTCGGTCGGTAGGCATAATTGAAATGCCTACCCAGTCAGTCTTTTCATGTTTTTAATTTTTTAAAAATATTTTTAAATTAATAAATTAAAATATGATATCATAATATAATTAAATATATTCTAATATATATGAAAAATTATATTATTATTATAATATATATATAATAACATTAAATATATTTTTAAAAAATAAAATACTACATAAAATGTATTTAATATTATACTATAAAAATATAAATTTGTTATATTTAATTTTTTAATATAATGTTATATTATAAAAAAAATATTTTAAAAAGTATAATAATTGTTTATCTATAAATATATTATTAATACTATTTAATTTTAATAGTACAAATTAATACGTTAAAAATAATAAAATATATTATTATAATATATATAAATATATATTATGAAAAATAATTAAAAATATTTTTAAATAAAAATTATGTTATAAATAATATTATTAAAATTAATATAATATAAAGACTTAAATATTAAAAAAAAAATTAAAATCTTAGCATTTTTGTCAATTTTAATCGAATTTCTTTTTCTTATAAATTATAGTCTAATTTAAAATTTTAATGTTAATTATTGACCATGCTAAAAAATGAGATTAGAAATTGCTAATGTGGTGGCTGATATGGCGTGAATATTAATATTTTATTTGATGTTACTGACGTTAGCTAAAAGTTTTATAATAAAAAATTTAAAATTTTTTAATATTTGTTAATAATAATTTAATTTTAAATTATTATTTTAATTATAGCTGATTAATTAATTTTGATCTAAATAATTTAAAATTACTATTTTTACTTAGTATAATAAAAGAAATTAATAAATTTATTTATTTTGTTTAGTATAATTATTATATATTTTAAGGTATTTATGAAAAATAAATATAATATTTTATAATTAAAAATATTATATTATTTAAAGTAAAGTTGCAAATAACTTTTACTTTTGGTCTATTTGCATTAAAAATTCAAAATTTTATATATTTTTGCAATTCAATTAAAATCTATCAAAGTTGGTACAATTGTCAATAATTGCAATCTCTTTGCAATTGTATCCAAATTTGAAATAAGAAAGGGGAGGGGTGTGTCTTGATGATGTGGTATGTCCACGTGGATATTTTTAATATTTTTTTATTAAGCTCTTATGACATTTAGATTTACTCACATAAATACGGTTATATGTTTATCTAATCTGAATTAAATAATTAAACTATTGAAAATCTAATTAAACAAATGAAAATAAAATTATTATATTAAAATTACTTTCTTAAATTGTAAAAATAAAAGATCTCTAATTTGAAAGGGAGAACAAAATGAAGAATCCGAACGAGTGAACAAAAGGGAGAGAATGAAATGAAGAAGTCAAAGTGAAGAATCCTTCGACTCGGAAATTAGGCCTGTGCAATCGGTCGGTTCGGTTCCGAACCGAACCGAACCGAAAAAACCGAAAACCGAAATGTTAAAATTTTAAAAACCGAAAAAACCGATTATGATGATATAACCGAACCGAATCGAACCGATAAAAATCGGTTCGGTTCGGTTCGGTTCGGTTCAAACCGAAATCTACGATTAAGTTTTATTCCATATATATATATATGTATTTTTCTTTTAAGGCAGAACTCTCTCTCTCTCTTTTTCTTTTAAGGCAGAACTCTCTCTCTCTCTCTCTCTCTCTCTCTCTCCCTCCCTCCCTCCCTCGCTCGCTCGAGCGCTCGCGCTCGAGCTCGCGCTCTCGCTCTCGCTCGCGCTCGCTCTCGAGCTCGCGCTCTCGCTCTCGCTCGCGCTCGCTCTCTCGCTCTCTCTCTCTCTCTCTCTTATACTTTTACTTTTTTCTTTTCGAGGATAGAGAGGTTGAAAGAGAAGGTGGAGGAGTTCTTTGGCTGTGAATATGAGCTATTCGTGGAATTCACTGGTTTGATTAGGTGGGTTTTGTGTTTCTTTTTCTCTTTAGTCTAATGCTACTGATCCTGATACCCACCGAAATTTGTTGGGTATCAGAGGGGGAGGGGGAGGGGGAGGGGGAGGGGAGGGGGAGGGCTTGGGCTTGGGATTAGAACCGAAATCGGTTATTCGGTTTGATCGGTTATTTAACACGTTTAAACCGAACCGAACCGAAAACCGAATAATTTCAAATATACTAACCGAATCAAACCGATCATTCCGATTAACCGAACCGAAAAACCGAAATTAATCGGTTCGGTTCGGTTTTTCGGTTTAAACCGAAATCTGCACAGGCCTATCGGAAATAGAGGGACGAGGTTCAATGTTTACAAGAAAGTACTCTACGATAAGGGATTCATTTATCTCTACATGCAAGCAGCTAGAATTAGGCCGGTGCATATTTCGGTTTAAACCGAAAAACCGAACCGAACCGATTAATTTCGATTTTTCGGTTCGGTTAATCGGAATGATCGGTTTGATTCAGTTAATATATTTAAAATTATTCGATTTTCGGTTCGGTTCGGTTTAAACGTATTAAATAACCGATCAAACCGAAATAACCGATTTCGTGGCTAATCCCAAGCCCAAGCCCGAGCCCTCCCCCTCCCCCTTTGATACCCAACCCTTTCGGCCCAGGCGTTCGCCTCCCCCCTCTGAGAGTGTACCAATGGCCCCATCCCAAATGTGAAACTTCTGGTACCGCGATAGATGCACCGGCCTGATCACTAGAACGAGCACCGGACCGGGTCTCTCCGCTTCCGTGGCCTGACCCACCAGCACGCTCCGGATACAATATTCTGTGATCCTTCCCAATCTCAATGTGAATTCTGTTTCGCTCACCGACCGGACTAGTAGCCTCTTCATACCGTAGAAGCAGGACTGGTTTCGATTCCGGCACTGGGTCCGAGCTAAGCGGTTTAGGAACAGGTGCCAGGTGCGAAGGGTCTAAGCGTATCTCCTGGATTTCCTTGGAGACGCTGGGGATTGTGGAATTATTGATAGATGACTTGAATTTAGATTGTGCGGCAGTATTGTTATTCTTGTTGCGTTTAAAAGTGAACCAGAGAGAAATAAGGAACAGAACAAGAACTATGGCAGCCCCAACACAGATACCAAGAACTATGGCAGATTTCGGTTTGAATCGAACCGAACCGAACCGAACTGATTTTTATCGGTTCGGTTCGGTTCGGTTATATCATCATAATCGGTTTTTTCGGTTTTTAAAATTTTAACACTTCGGTTTTCGGTTTTTTCGGTTCGGTTCGGTTCGGAACCGAACCGACCGATTGCACAGGCCTAGCTAGAATCGATAATGGCAGCCAACAGTGCTTCATCCTCCACAGATAAAACAGCTCGAATATATTACCCGATTCACCTAGAATTTTCTGCATGAAGATTTTATTATTGCCAGTTGAAGAAAGTATGTTGTTTTTTTAGTTTAACTTACTTTGAACTGAAGATGTGATTCTTATTATATGGGTTGTCTTTGATATGAAAAAAATTGTGATTTCTTCTTATGGTACGATGATGAGCTAGTTCTTGGATCAAGAGACAGGTGTGTTTTTAATGTCATATTTGACAAAATGGAGAAGGTTCAAGCTGTATTATCAAACAAAGAACAACAAGAGATTGAGCTAGAAAGGGAGTTGAAATTTGTAGAGTCAAAGATGATGAACAAGAAGGAAAAAGTGTTAAAATTTAAGAAAGACAAGTGCTTCTTACGATCTATAATCCATAAAATGCAAGCTAATCAATGGAAAATGAGAATCGTTTTGGTTGCTTCATATTTGTTATGTTCTTTTTATTTATTAATGTAATGAAGTAGTTCCTTAAATTGATCAATAGGATAAACATAGATAGTTTCTCTTTATTGTTTATTAATGCAAACTGATCAATAGTTCCTTTTTATTATGAATATATCAATAGTTTCTATTTGTCATCGGTAATATTCTTTATTTGAGTATGTGATGCGTATTCTTGATAGTATATGAATATTTTCAATAATTTCAATTGAAGTTACTGTGCAACTAATAAAATAACGTTAGTCTATTTAAATTAACAACATTGTGGCAAAAAAAAAAAGAATTCTTTCATTCAATTTGATGATACAAAATAGTCCACATCCATCAAAATGACCAATATACCAATTAACAAAATAACAGTATTCCAAACTAACAAAATAATCACACTGCTCCACTTCCATAGTAACAAAATAACAATAAAGTGTATAAATACCTAGCTAGTTCATTTACAAAATATAAGTCAAGTGTAACAAAATAAATCATTTTTCATCATCTTATCCCTCTAGATGCACTTCTTCTTGCCTTTTCTTGATACTCCAATAAACTGTTCAAGTTGAGATGATATTAGTTCACTTAGAGCTTGAGATCCAATTGGTTGAATGGTCTGTTGATCATTAATAATTATACTAGTATTTGCCCTTCTTGCTGTCTGTGCCGTTGAAGATGGTCCACAAACAATTCTCACATTTCTGTCACATGTGCTGCATGAAAATTAAGTTCATTCACTTTTTATTAAATTATTTATAGTGGCAAAATTAAACAATAGAGTTTTAAATACAAACTTAGTATACCCGTGCATAAATAATTCATGTTTCATCATTAACCAAAACACCATGACATAGATAATCACCATTGGCATAATACGATATTAATTCCAAAGAGACAAGTTACCATTCTTCTATCTCTTGAAACCATATTCCTTGAAGGTGCAATATGTTGGTGCCCTTATATAGCAACTTCACTTATTTGTTTCTTTGGTCTTCCTCTTTTTCTCTACATTAATAAATAATTATACCTTAATTTTAAAGTAACAAAATAATAAACTAACTGGCAGTATAATATTATACCTTTGGGGGCTTTTCGACAAATAGTTTGTCCTTATGTGGACATCCTCTTTTGTTGTATCCAGTTTGAAGACACCATTGGCATGTCATCTCTATTCCTTTGCTTACTCTACTTTTTCTATTAGTTTTATCTTCATGACCGTCTCTTTTTATGCTCTTTTTCGTCTTCCAGGCATTTTTTGTACTCAAGTGGCAAAATTTGTGTATCTTTTACTTGTGGCCACATATTCATTCCATTTAATGGTTCAACAACATACTTATAGATCTATGTACTAATCTTTTGTAAAATAATGATCAATATGCAACTCTACGTCATGCTTCATATAGAAAATATAAGCCAAATCATGTACACAAGGTATACCATATAGATTCCAAACTCTACATGAATAAGTTTTATCCATCAAACGCATCAAATACATATCAAAATCAGAATAATAGCAAAGCAACTTAAAAATTATATGTTAAATATATATAAATATATGAATTTAAAACTAACCTTTTATTAGTCAATCCAAGGCCAGTTATAATGTTAATGTCTTCAAAAAATTTTTCAAGAAATCATTTCCAACTGAATTTATTTTCTCCTTCCACCACACACCATGATATTGGAATCATATGATTGTTTCCATCTCTTGCAACTGCACTAAGTAATGCGCTGCCAATATCAGTCTTTAGAAAACAGCCATCCAAACAATTTTTTTTTTTCACATTTATGGAGCCAGACTATTGGATCTTCAATGTCGTCATAGGCAAGGAAGTCAAGTTTAGTGTATTGTGGTATTGTTCCTGTTCTGATCTCAATTCTGGTGTCAGTTCTGTCTCCCTGAGTTTTTGGAATGTTATTATTGCTCGTCTCCTTCAGATTCTGGCTCATAGGTTCGTGGGGGACTATTGAATAGCTCTTTATATTGGCGCGATAGTTGCTTTAACTAGGCTTCAAGTTTTGATTCTATCTGTGCTATTCTGGCCTCCATGCTCAACTCTGCTGCAACTACTCTAGCTTTGATCACAGCGTGAGACTCTTGGAAGAGAGCGCTTAATTGTTCTCTCGAGTTGGAATCGCCTGTTTGTTAGGCTTTGATACCAAGTTATTGTGTTCTCGTACAAGGGATCTTGTCACAGGGTGATGAACAGTATAATCAGCCTCAAAGATTGATGCCTTCCCTTTACTACAGTTTCTTCCCCATGAGGAACCTACAATGGATGTTATAGGATTCGTCAAAGAGAGCCTTAAACCTAGACGCGTTAATGAAGGGAGAGAGTCATAAACCTCTAGAATTGTGGAATGAATTTTAGCTTGTTTTATTTCTGTCAACAATGCGCTTTAAATAGAGATTACTTTTTGCTGTAAAAGGAAACACAAGAATTCTGCCAAAATGCAAGCATATCACATTACATAATTCTTGGCATAATCAAGCCCTTAATTAGAGAAATTGTGCTGATTTATTGGGATTAGATTGCTGCTAGTTGCATCTTTGATAGTTGCCATAGTTTCATTGATTCCTTCCTGTTGTTTCTGCTTTGAATTGCGCCTTCCATAAGCTCTTCCTACAAAGGTATCAGTACCGGTCATTCCGTTGTGAAACTCTTTTGCAACTCTCTCTTGTCCAATAGGCTTCGTACTTGAAGCCACAAAAATTAAGTACCAAATCCAAAAATTACTTCAATTTATTATTTCATGCGTGTCATGCTCACAGCTCACCTGAGAAATGAAACCAATCATTTTCATCCCAATCATGATTTGGTTGAGAGGCCAAATGGTCTGTTCATATATATATATGTAGATATAGGATCCTTGTGTAAATCATTAGACCATTGCAGTGGGATTCGCTCGACGGTTTTTCCCTACGTGCTATGAAGCTCTTGATAAATTCATGGAAGATGACCTTTCTGATTTGTTTTAGCATGAAAGGGGCAGCCCTGAAGAACAGAGATTGAGAAAGATGCGCTTTTTAAGGCTCAAAGAGGATTTGATGGAGGCCTTTAATAGGGATAAGGCTGAGTTTATGTGTGGTGTTTCGAATTTGAAATTTATAATATAAAATTAGAAGTTTAGTAATTTTTTTCTTGTTTTTCTTTATTTTATATTATGTGAAAAGAGGAGTCAGAATCTTGTTTGCTTTGTTAGAATTTTAATAGCTACATTCATTTCAGGAAGTAGATCTATTGAAATCATGCCTGAAGATGGAATTTAAAAAAAAAAAAAAAAGTTTCGAAATTGAAATGCTAAACTAAAAATTCTTAATTAATATTAAATATATAGAAGAATGAGAGAGACGACAAATGTATTTATTATGCGAAGTTCTAAAATTATTTATTATGAGCAGTTTTTTAGTGAGTGTTTCTCTGAAGTATGACCAGATGATGGAAGGTTAATTTGAGCTTTTAATAGTACAAAATGAAATTAGTGAAATAAAAGTTCGTCTATTGATTATATTAAGAGAGCAAATCACGCAAATTTATTCGTCGTTTTGAATATTTTGCCATGAAAAAGTTACTATTTAATTTTTAAAAAAATTTACTAATTAATTTCTCAATTTTAAAAATAATTAAAAATATATTTAACATTTTAAAAAATCTATTAATTAATCATTTTATTAATCGTATCTATTAAATATTTTACTATTTAATTTTTATAATTTTAAAAAATTTATTAATTATTCCCTAATATTTTTTAAAATTTTACTAATTAATCACTTCATAAGAAGGATTTAGACATTTTTATAATATTTAACAGCTAAAAATAATAGAATGATCACTTTTTAAAACGTTAGAAATATTTTAATATATTTTTTAAAATTAAAAAATTAATTAGTGAATTTTTTTTATATCGTAGAGACTAAATAGTAATTTTTTTATTTAATTTCATTTTAAACCACCAAACACCAAGGTGACTATTGGATTCTCTAAAAGCTTTGTGATTTTGATCATTAGAAAGGTTAGCCTGTGAAAGATTATACAATGCAATTGTTATTCCAATGTAAGATCAGTGCATGGAATCACAAGCCAATTATAGAATAACACACAAGCAAGAAAGATAATTAATTAGTTTAAAGGAAAAAAAAAAATTTGACACATAAATAAAATAAGGTTTCATTGAACCCTCTTACATAAAAATGTCCTATTTCCATTGATTTGTCCTTCCATGCAAGATACTTGCGCGTTATTAATTTCTCCTAGCTTAAGACGTTTCCCTGCATTGCTCTCTCCAGGATGTCTATGCATAGTCGGTCTTTATAAGTCGTTTCCTGACACTGCTCGATTTTAGATTGATAATTTTTTTGCCTGGTCAATCTTTTGCAGATGGTAATAGCACTTCTCCCATCCAATGTTAAGTCTGAAACACAAGCTCCTTTTCCTAGGAGATACATAATAATTGATGGTTCTTTTCGCATGGCTGCAATATGAAGAGCTGTGAAACCTTGCGAATTTCTAAGGTTGATATCAAAGGAAAAACAGTTAAGCACCTCACACACCAATTTGCGGTCACAATATGCAACAGCATAATGAAGAGCCTTGGTATCATCTATTGTTAAATCAAGGTCTTCAAGGAGGAGAAGATGTACCAACTCAACATCATCAAAGTCCAATGCCTTGTGTATTCTCCTAATAATCTTTTCATGCAAGGAGTCCATTGCCACAGAGATCTGTTGAGCATCAGACATAGGCTCTTTACGATAGAATTCGATTATTTTTGGAAGATCACCGGGAAGCATCTTCTGTATTGAGATGTTATCAAGATTTGAACTTGCTATTCTCTGTATACATTGATTTTCAAGTTCATCTGAGTCGCAATGAAAGGCAGCCACAAGTATTGGGATTACGTCCTCTACATAAGCCCTATAAGCAAAGCTAGAAAGGCGTCTCTACAAAAACATATGGGATTATCAAATTACTACAATTTATCTCACGACTCATCTAATAAAGTTTACATAATTCATTAATCAGCACTCAAGAGGATCGATCACAGAGGTATGTTGTGCTAATAAAAGACCAGACCTTTAATTAGTATGGTAATATTCTATAGAAAAAATTACTATGTAGTTTTTGTGATATAAAATATTTATTAATTAGTTTTTAATTTTTTAAAAAATACATTAAAACATTATTTAAATTTTAAAAGTTTACTAATAAATTATCCAAAAATTTAAAATATTCAAAAATTAAATAGTGAATATTTTTATAAAATAAAATCAAGAAATCAATTAAATTCTTAATTGTTTTGGAAAATTAAATAGCGGACATTTTTACAAAACAAAACAAAGGAATAAACTAAATATTTAACTATTAAAATTAATATAATAATTAATTCATAGATTTTAAAAAAAATTAATGTAAAATCCCTGAATTTTAATGAAATTCACTGTTAAATTCTTATAATTCTTAGTTCTAATTAAAATATATCTCATAATTTTAAAATAGAACTATTGGTTTCCTCTCTAAAAGACTGTTAATTACTTTAATTAATTTTATGTGAAATGTCTGAAATAGACTTCATCTATCCTCTAATTTGCAATGTTACTCTCCCTCCAACCCTTGCAATTCTATACCAATTTCAACCTAATTCAATCCACCATTCCCCTCTTCAAATAATTCTTAAAATCAATAAATCTCCCAACCAAATAACAACTAACACTACCAAGAACATCTCTTCTAATAGAAGGAGAAATTTCATTTTAATCCAATTATAATTTACAAAATACAATCCATCGATATTGTAATACCCGTCTAAGTTCCAGCGTCAGAATTCCAACCCTCCGATGGAATCTCCGTTGGAATCTGAAATCTCGAGACTGGATTCTCTTAAAAGGGTAAAATAAGGTTTTTATAAAATGTATTTTGAATATTTTAAGGTTTTAAGAAAGGAAGAAAAGAGTTTTTGAAAGAAAAAAGTTTAGGAAGGGAAAAGCTAGGTTCTGCTGCCGAATCTTATGTTCGGCCGCCGAACATGGTGCTGCCGCGGGAGCTCTCCTTTCGGCCCCCAAAGGTAGTCTGGCCAGCCACCTATAAGAGGCCTCCAGTCCGAAAATGGGAGAGTTTTCTCTTTCCATTTTCGGGCAAAGGTGAATTCTTGCCCTCCCTTGGATGATTTTATATTTTTCCTTCAAATCTTTCAAATTTTCATGAGTATTTCTCTTGTTTTGAAGTTTTAAGCTTAAATCCAAGATTTTGAAGTTTGGAGACCCTTTCTCCTCAACTCTAAGCTTATGTCGCATCTACCTTAGATCTTCAAGAGGTATGTATAGATCATTGCCTTTTTCTATGTTTTAAGTAAGTTTTAAAAGGGGTTAAGGGCTAAAGATGCATGAAATGGGTAGATCTAATGATATAGGGTTTGAGTTGTGTTTTTGATGAATGTATGCTTCCTCTTGTGTTTTATTATTGTTTGTTGGGGTTTAGGCTAGTTTGTATACCCCTTATGCATAATGGAGTGAGTATGCATGTTTTGAGGTGTTGGGTGAGAGGATTTGAGAGTTTTGGGGCTGAAATGCATGAGGAATAATCGGGTTCTACCGTTCTGGAGAACCCAAGTTCAGCCGCCGAAGCAGGGCTCAACCGCCGAACCTGCATGGGAGGCTGCCTTTTGGCCATCTAACATGCCCTCGAAAGCATGCACTTTTGGATCTATAAGGGAGTTTCGGCCCCCGAACCCGCCCCCAAAAGTCCCTGACATTCGGATCTGTGGAGGACCTTCGGCCGCCGAACCTACCCCCCGAAGGACCTTGACTTTCGGATCTGTAAAGGACCTTCGGCCGCCGAACCTGCCGCCGAAAGTCCTCTACCCAGCCTTCCTTTGCTTGTTTTATATGCATGTTATATGATGTTTTAGGGAGTTTTTGGGTAGTTGTTTAAAGTCTTGTTAGAGTTATGTTTGGTCCTTCATTTGTGTCCACCTGTATAGGATCGGACTAGGGAGACCGTAGAGGCCTTCAGTGAGCTAGCTGCGTTTTTGTTAGGCAAGTGCCAGCCAGAGGTGAGTAAAACTAAATTAATCTCTTATTTTTAAGTAATCAAGCTTTTTGAGCACGTTCATGCATCACGAATGTCATGTTATGTAATAGGTTGTTTGCATTAGAATTCACGAATATGATGCATTGCACATTTACTATTGTTGTGGATGGATATTGGATGACCCACTAACCCTCGAGCAGGTTATGATATGATACGGATACGGATACGGAAGACCAGGGCCACCCATTCTACGCTCCCTGGCACTACGTAAGGAAAACACCAGGGCTGCCCATTCTACGCCCCTGGCACAGTTGGATATGTTATGTTATGTTTAAGAGGAAGTCCCGAGGACCTCCGTCGAGGGCCGAACATTATTTGGAATATGTAGAGGGTTACTGGTGACAAATCCATCCTTGATGTGTATCATTTGTGTTGTGATGCATTTCATGAGATCACATGTTTATTAAATTATTTTTATATTCTGCTCACTAAACCCTTGTAGCTTATCCCTTTCCCCTAACCCCAGGTTTGCAGGATTGAAGATAGCGTGGGAGAGTCAGTTAATGGTTGGTATAGTTTAATGTAATAGAATAGTAGTTGATATATACTATGTAATGGATTAGATTTGTGCTTTGCCCTAGTTTATGTTTTGGAAAATCTCAATGAACATGATTATATTGTAAAAGTTTTTATGATGAGTTATGCTAAACTAAACTTGATATATGTGATGTTGACCATACTAGAGCATTTGACGAGGGCTCTAGTATGGGATTTTATGTATACAGTTTATGATGTATGCACAGGTCGAGTTTAGTATATTAAATATTTAAATTTTTAATGAAAATGTATGATCATATATGAGATTTTTATCAGGTACACAGGATGTATAGTAGACTTGCTACGGGTTCTGGCGACCTTATAAGTCGATCTGAATTCTAACGCCGTTAGCGGTCCGGTTTCCGGGTCGTTATAGTCTTAAGGTAAAATAACATAAATTGCTCACACAGAATAGCAATCAAAATTGAGAAATAATCGCCGCTTGAATTTGAGGCCAGCGACGATCTCTGAGATGGGATGGAGAGGAGCTTTCGAGGGAGATGATGTTGCAACTACCGATGAAGGCCAACGGTTGACTGAGAGTGAGACAGAATGGAGAGGAGCTTTCGAGGGAGATGAAGTTGCAATGGCCGATGTAGGCCAACAACGGTCTGCACGAGATGAAGAGGAGTTTTCAAGGGAGATGATGTTACAATGACCGATAAGCGACGGTTGGCTGAGAGTGAGACGGGATGGAGAGGAGCTTTTGAGGAAGATGATGTCCAACTAGAGTCGGGTGAGAGTGAGACAAGATGGAGAGGAGCTTTCAAGGGAAATGATGTTGAAATGAATGATGAAGACCAGCACGGTCAGCTGAGAGTGAGAAGGAATGGAGAGGAGCTATCAAGGGAGAGGATGTTGCAATGTCGATGAAAGCCAACGACGATCAGTAGAGAATAAGATGGGATGGAGGAGCCATCGGTGAGTGAGTGAAAGTGAAAGAGAACTCCGGAATAAAAAGAGAAGAGACGATGTAGGGATTCAAGGAAGCATATGCATAGTGGAAATGTCAATAATAGAAGAGAGAAAAAGGAGGTGGAGAAGAAGGATGAGAGGGAAAAGGATGTGGTCTTAGCAAATAAATCTGAGGATGGTTTTGTTATTTCTTAATACTCTCTCTCTTTCCTTTGGCTAACGATGATTATATTAGTAGACTAACGGAATATTTAGCAGCATGACCCAATAATTTTAGGCATTGTAATTAGAGTTAAGAATTATAAAGATTTAGTAATAAATTTTATTAAAATCTTAGGATTCTATAATAATTTTTTAGATTTTTTAAAATTTTAAAAACATTTTAATATATTTTTTAAAATTAAAAAATAAAGTAAAAAGAAAAATTCCCTGTTTTATAATTTTATTTTATGCTAATACTCAAATATAAGGAAGGTACTGACCTGGAAAAGTGCAACCAGCTTTGGTACCTTGAATATGGCAGAGGCATACAGCAAATCAACTGCAAAATCAATTGCAGGTCCACAGGCATCATGAGCACATTCACTATCAACACAAGTAGAAATCTCCAATGGAGGTGGATTGAGTTTTTCAGTATACAAGTAGCTCAAGAAAACCAAGAATGCTTCATATCCAATCTTTCCAAAAGGTATTAGATCATTCAACAGGTACTTTTTTTTCCCAGGTAACTCTTTTAGCTTGAAGAGGTCATGGAAAATTTTGCTCCTTTCAGCTAGAATACCCAGGTTAATGCCAACGGGAATTCCCTCAATAACAATCTCAGCATCATCATTATCCAAACTCACCTCAGAGATTGATGCATAAGAAAATGCAGTGGATGTGTTTTGGCTAGGCCTTGCCTCAGAGACTGATGAGGAGGTGGATCTGTGTTGGATGCTCAAACGATTTGATGCATGAGAAGATGAAATAGAAATGTTTTGACTAGGCTTGGCCTCAGAGCCTGAGAAGGAGGATATGCTTTGGCTAATTGAATCGGTGAATTCATCAGAAGATGAAGTAAAGCTAGAAGATGAAGGAAAGGCAACTGGTGCAGATGATGGCTCATAAGTAAAGTAAAATTCATTCATTGATATAGAAAACCCAGGAAAAATTTTTTAAAAAAGAAAAAAAAAAAAACAGCAGAAAACCTTGAATAGCGAAACCAGATCTCTCCAAGATATGCCACAAGAAGCACCACATATATTAGAACTGAGAGTCTTAACTGTGTTTCCCCGAAACTTACAAATTTCTTGCTTTCAAAGACCAGCAGAAATTTTCAAGAAGTTTCCTTCTCATATCATTATTGACCCACGAGAGCATCTATTCCTTTTCCATCGTCAAGGTAACTTAAATTTCAAGTTTTGTCATGCGCGTTGCCTTTTTTTTGCCGGTTGTCATCAGCTTTTCTTTTTTCTTTATATTATATATATTTTTTTCCCTTAAAACCTGCAATGCTGGTTATTTTTTTATTAATCCAAAATCTTTAACATGTTATTATTATTTAAATTTACAAATTTTAGTATAATTATATCTAACTTTACAACTCAAATTGAAGAATATGTGTCGACACTGACACAGCAAAATCATAAAATTTGTTTTATTATTTTTTATTTCACTTAGATTATATCTATTTATAAAAAAAATAAATTAAACCTTTCATTATTTTATGATTCAATCCAAATTTTTAAAAGTTTGCATGACTTAACTTAAAATTTTTAAATTTATACCCTTTTATTACTAGTTCAAATAACCCCATTATTATTTTTCATTATCATTTGATTTGGTACAAGAACCACAATAAATTTTCTTCCCAAAGCATGTATCAAAAGGCCAATGTCACTCAAAAAGCAAGCAGGCAAGCAAAATCACACTAAATAGGTTACCAAAGTTATAAATTCATAGATACTAGACATTTTTCTTTTAAGGATAATTGAACTTAAAAAATTAAATGTTTTGGTGATTTTATCTAAATATTTTAAATTTGATAATTTAATTTAAAATTAAAAGATTTTAAATAAATTTTATCTTAATTTAAAATTAGGATTGAGAAAGTGCTTTTTATGACATGGTATATGCCTTTTTTCTACATTATTCTATACTATAATAAATGTTAAAATTTATTAAATTTAATAAATTATTTTTAATATAATAAGCAACTTAATTCTTTTAATTTAATTCAACTGAAAATCCAATTGGTACCGACTAGTGGATAAGAGATTATGCGAATACAAACATAATGGAATTTGTTAGACTATATTCTCTAATGACAACTTTATTCCAGAAAGACTCGACTGACTCAGGAGAGGGTGAGTTTTAGTATTCTGAGCATCGAGTGTTATGATCTCTTGGTCTTCGTTTTTATGGTGAGACTTCTGCGATCTTATATCATAATTTATTAGGATCTTACCACACGATCCTGTCCTATAGTGACAACTCATAATTTACTTTGAGCAATTATTATATCGTATCAAAGGTCTCCCACTGGTTTTCAACTCTTCATATTCAAATGTTCATAGTTGTATTCACGATCTTGAACATGTAACATGCCTGAATCGATTCTCCATACTAACATCTCTTGCCTGTTTATGGACATAGATGACGATTGCCTTATTTCTCGAGCCGCATTTAATCTTGCTGTTGAAATTACAGTATAAAAATCCTTCTTCTTCTCCGATTACCACTTATGATCTCAATTGTTCTATTCTCTTTGAAAAAGACTCGACCACCCATTCTCCTACTCTTGCATTTTCTTAAGGTAATTCTTATTTTTTTTTTTCGATATTTTCCAAGATGAAAATCTCTTCTTCATCATCCTCTTTTGGGGGAAGCTCCACTTCAAGCTCTTCTTCCGGCAACCCCATTTGCACACCTGCTCTTATCATTCCTCTAAGGGCGGTTCATGACAATAATAACCTCCTAGTAAATGATATCTTGTTCGTGTTAACAGAAAAGGAGATGGATCACCTGTATAATCACTACCAGATCTCCCGAGAACTCTTCCAAGTTCATGCTCCAAACCCACGCATTCCCATTGATGACCAATCCCTACGGAGGGCACAATCATGATTTATGAAGAGAAATTGAAGGCAGGCCTCCAGTTTCCTATGGATCTATTCTTCATTGAAGTCCTCCAGTTCCATAAGCTTGTAGTCGTCTAACTACATCCGAACAGTCGGAGAATTCTAATAGCCTTTTGGTTCCTTTGTTTCAATACTAATATTGAGTCGAGCTTTGCACTCTTCTCCCAACTGTATCAACTGGGTACTCAGCATAATAAATAATTCTAGTTGTTTAGTGGAAAGAAGCATCAAACTCTTTTGGAATTGATACCCTCTTCTCTGAAGCGCTGGAAAAATAAGTTCTTTATTCTGCACCACAGGGTATCCGAGGATTTTGGGTGGCTCCAGACTGACTGGAACCTATATGAGGATGGCCTTGATTCAGAGGTTAGACATCAATATGGCGGTGAGAAATGTCATTCTATCTTGGCAAAGTTATTTCCAAGAAGAATAGGCTCAACCATCTCATCCTTTTCGCCTACAAATACCTCAGTAAAGCATTCCCTACATTGCAGAGTAGGATATTTTCCTTTCTAACTTTCACTGTTTTAAAAACTGTCTTACTTAATCACTTTTTGCTCGGTGTAGGTATGGACTGAAAGAAGAACAAGTTCACCGAAACTTTCACTATTTTAAAAACTGCTTTACTTAATCACTTTTTGCTCGGTGTAGGTATAGACCGAAAGAAGAACAAGTTCACCGAAGTGGCATGAGTTGTCCGCAAAGACAAGGCTACCATTGGCACATCCAGCCCTCCTCCCAAACGAGCACGATAGGAGGACGTCATCATACTCCTTCCTCCCCCTCCTTCACCTGCAATCGAGAAAACAACTATAATACCCGGCTAGACTCCGGTATCGGAATTCCTACCGTCCGGTGGAATCTCGGATGTCGGAAGCCTCTAGTAGGGTAGAAACAAATTTTCCTAAAATGTTTTAATGTATTTTTATGATTTTAAATGAAAAGGAAATGAGTTTTTGCATGAAAACAACCTTGGAGGAAAACCCAGGTTCGGCCGCCGAATCTCAAGTTCGGCCGCCGAACATGTATGCATTTCGGGTGTGCCTTAGGCCCCCGAAGGCATAAGTGAGGGAAGTCCAGGTTCGGCCGCCGAACCTCAAGTTCGGCCGCCGAACATGGCATGCATGCGGAGGCACGTTCGGCCCCCGAACATGGCCTGGCCAGCCACTATAAAAGGGTCCCTTAGCCGAAAACGGGCGAGTTTTTCTCCCCATTGTTGGCCAAGGTGAGCTCTCCGCCGTTCCTCGCAAATCTTGAGTCTTTTCCTTCAGATCTTTCAAGATTTTCACAAGTTTTTACTCTCTTTTGAAGATTTTCAAGTTTTGAGCAAGTTTTGAACTTGGAGACCCAAGGAGCTAAATCTCTCCCAACTCCAAGTTAGATCGCCTCTACTTTCGATCTTCAAGAGGTAAGAGTCGATCTCTAGCTTACATTATGTTTTAAACAAGTTTTATGCAAGTTCATGGGGTAGAAAATGCATGAGTAAGCTTATGTTGAGTTTATGGGTTTTTGATGAGTTTTGAGCAATGTGGCTTGTAAATGTGTGTTTGATGTGTTGTAGTTGGGGTTTAAGGCAGTTTGAGACCCCTAGGAGCTTGTATGCATGTTTTGGTTGAGCTAAATGCATGATGGTATGAGTTTGGAGGCATTTGTGCATGTTTGAACTAAGTTTCTGCCCTTTAGGAGAAACCAGGTTCGGCAGCCGAAGGGACTTTCGGCCGCCGAACCCTCTTGTGGAGGCAGCCTTCGGCTGCCGAAGCTTGCCCCTGAAAGGAGACTTTCGTCTCTGTCTGGGAGTTTCGGCCGCCGAAAGTGCCGCCGAACATGCATGAGTTTCGCCTCTGTCTGGGAGTTTCGGCCGCCGAAGGTGCCGCCGAACCTGCCTGACTTTCGGCTCTGGAGGGACTTTCGGCCGCCGAACCTGCCGCCGAAAGTGCCCTGTCCAGCCTTCCTTTGCATGTTCTTGCATGGATGTTTTGAGATGTTTTAGGGGGTTTTTGGGAGATGTTTTTAGAGTTATGTTCTAGTTGTTTGGTCCCTCATTTGAGTCCACCTGTGTAGGTTCGGACCCGAGGAACCGAGGACCTCAGCAGTGAGTCAGCTGCTTCAGTCAGTGTCAGAGCTAGCCAGAGGTGAGTAGAATAACTCCTCATGTTTCAAGTAAATAAATCAGTTTTGAGCATGTTCATGCATCACGGATGCCATGTGATATTTTAGGTTGTTTGCATTAGAAACCACGAATATGTTGCATTGCATAATATGTTGTTGATGTGGATGAATGTTGAATGATCCATTAGCCCTCATATGTTATGACATGATGATATGGTATGGAAGTCCAGGTGTGGCCTGCACTACGCCCCTGGCACTATGTAAGAGAAAGACCGGACGTGGCCTGCACTACGCCCTCGGCACCATGGATTATGTATGTTATGTTATGTTATGTATAAGAGAAAGACCAGGTGTGGCCTGCACTATGCCCCTGGCATGATTGGAATATGTGGAGGGCTAAATGGTGACAAGTTCATCCTTGATATGATTAGTTGTGATGTGATGCATTTCATGATAGCATGTGTTTTAAATGTTTTATTATTCTGCTCACTGGGCTCTTGTAGCTCACCCCTTTTCCCTAATCCCCCAGGATTACAGGTACGGGCTAGACAGTGAAGTCAAGAAGAGTAAAGTCTTGTAATTGTAATAGCTAGAATGTGGACATGACAAATTGTATAACGATGTATAGATACGTAATGTAATGATATTGAGGTTTACAAGTGTGCTTGACCATAGTATATTGTAATCCCTTTTTGACACATGATCTTAATGTTTATTGATGTTGATGTTTAACCAACTCACCATATGTGATGCCACCCATCGGGGGCATTGATGAGGTCCCACAGAGGGATCAATATTTATAGTTATGTTTATGTTCAGTGCATGTACAGGTTGAGTTGGTGTATGAGGAAATGATGTAAGGAAAAGTTTTAAATTTTTATGTATATTCTTGATCATGTATGGGATTAAACAGGTTCACAGGATGCATGTCAGGCTTGCTACGGGTTCCGGCGGCCTTAAGCCGACCCGGATCCTAGCGCCGGTAGCGGTCCGATTTTCGGATCGTTACAGAATGGAATCAGAGCCCTAGGTTCACATGATCGGACCTAGAGTGTCGGGCTCATAGGTGTTATAGAAGGTCAAGCACAATAAGAAAGGTCATGTCCACTAGGATAGGATGTGGAGTCCTGTTTTGTATGATGATATGAAATGTCATGATTATATACATGTGCATTAATGATATGCTATGATGTGTGATGCGGGTTCATGTGTGCCCACATGAACTATATGATGCTAATGTTTATGTGATGTATACTGTTTTTCAGAAAACAGGATGAGAGGAACTCGTCGATCAGCAAGATTGACTGGAGTACCACCTGAGGATGAGGGCACGAGCGCCCGTCCTCCAGCATTGCCTAGGGCAATGTCTAGTAGGTCTAGTAGAGAAAGAGTAGTAAGAGACCCTAGAAGGTCTTTGGATCTGGGTAGAAGCAGATCAGTCAGAGGAACAGTTCAGGGAGGAGCGTCAGAGGACATGGGGGATGATATGGATGTAGAGTAGAGGAGGGATGGCAGTCTGGGAGTTAGCATGTCAGAAGAAGGAATGGGAAAATCCCAAGGAGGCACTCAGGCCTCGGGATTTGTTCAGCCACCTTACTACCCACCCTTCTCACAAAACCTTGGATATTCGATGGGAGGCACATCGGATTACCATAGCTTTAGCCCTTATCCCACACAGATGCCATACCCACCTTATTATCCACCATACCCAAAGTATCCAATGTATCCACCCCCACCTTACTATCCAAATCCAGCAAACCCTACCTCAGAAAATGTTGCACCACCTCCACCACCCACAGAACCAGCAGCCCCAGTTGCTCAACCTTCTAGACCTAGCTCTGCCAGTGGGAGCAAGGTCAAGATGACCGACTACATGAAGTTGGGTGCTCCCCAGTATGAAAAAGGGGACGACCCGTTTGTGTATCTTGAGAGGGTCAAGGTGATCACAGATGAGATTGGGGCTGATGATAGTAGAGCCATTCAGATGGCTGGGTTCACACTTAAGTGCAAGCAGGCACGAGAGTGGTTCAAGAATTATGTGAACCCGAAAGTGGATAGCATGTCTTGGGAAGAGTTTGCAAACGAGTTTGCAGGATGGGCTTTCCCAGATAGTTCAAGGGAGCTGAAGATGATAGAGTTTGAGCAGTTGAAGCAGACTGATGAGATGGGTGTAGAGGAGTTCACAGACAGATTCTTGGAGCTGTTGCCATTTGCAGGGCAAAACCTTGACTCATACCAGAAAAGGTCAAGGAGGTATATCATGAAACTCCACTCCAGATATTCCTCCTTGATCCAGTCAGCAGATAGGGAGAGCTTCCATGCCATAGTGGATATGGCCCGGAAAATGGAGGCCAGTGCCATCGTTCAGGGGACAGTTAAACAGTCAGTGGCACAGCCTTCTGGTTCTAAGACCCCAGGCTCTTCTTCAATGAGTGCAGCAGCTTCAGGTAGCAAGAAGTGGGACAGAGGTCCCAGGAAGTCTAAGAAGAACAAGTTCTAGAACAAGGTTAAGTCCAGTCTGGGACTAGGGAGTGGCTCAAGCTCTGGTGCGGATAATGCAGTTTGTGCACGGTGTGGTAAGCCACACAAGAGAGTATGTCGGTTTGGGACGACAGCCTGTTAAAGATGTGGTCAGGAGGGGCATATGTCTCGAGAATGTCCAAGGACAACCCCGATGGCACAGTCCCAGCAGACAGCCTCAGGTAGTGTAGCGCAGCCAGCAGCTCCAGCCGCGACTCAGGCCAGTGGCAGAGGTAGAGGGAGAGGGGCAGCCTCTTCTTCAGCGGGTTTCAGAGGTGAAGGTCCATGTAACGACCCGAAAATCGGACCGCTACCGGCGCTAGGATCCAGATCGGCTTAAGGCCGCCGGGACCCATAGCAAGCCTGACATATAACCTGTAAACCTGTATAATCCCATACATGATCAACAATACTCATAAACCTGTAAACTTTCTCATACATCAACCAAGCTCAACCTGTACATAATCATATACAAAAACATAAACCTCCACTGGAGTCCTCATCAAATGCTCCAATGGGGTAACTCATCATACATTAAGCTTGGTTGAACCATAACATCATTTCTCATAAAAGATCATGCATTTTAAAAGGGATTGCACAACTAGGGTCAAGCACACTTCTAAACCTCATCATTACATAACATAACTATACAATACTCTTACATTACATCATCATAGATCTCATGTCCACATCTAAACTATTACATGAACTCATCTTTACTCTTGCTGACCTCCTGGTCTACCCTGTACCTGCACACCTGGGGGTTAAGGGAAAGGGGTGAGCTACAAGAGCCCAGTGAGCAGAATAATAAAACATTACATTTTAAATTCATACTTTCATGAAATGCGTCACATCACAAACAAGCCACATCAAGGGTAAACCTGTCACCAACTAGTCCCATCGTCATAACTATTGCCAGCGGCGTAGTCAAAGGCTCACTGGACTTCCTGTAAACATAACATAACTTACACTGCCCCAAGGCCTTATTAGGCACTTGGTCTTGGCGTCCCATGGTGCCAGGGGCGTAGTCAAAGGCTCCCTGGTCTTTCTTTCTCATAGTGCCAGGGGCGTAGTCAAAGGCTCCCTGGTCTTCCTGCCAGGAACTAGTGGATCATCCAGCATTTACCCACATCAACAACATAATATGCAATGCATCATATTCGTGAATTTCTAATGCAAACAACCTAGAATATCACATGGCATATATGATGTATGAACATGCTCAAAATTCTATATTTCATTAATTTAAAACTTTAGAGTTTATTCTACTCACCTTTGGCTAGCTCTGAAAAGACACTGAAGCAGCTATCACTGCTGGGGTCCTCGGTTCCTCGGGTCCGTACCTACACAGGCGGACTCAAATGAGGGACCACACATACATGAACATAACTCTAAAAATACCCCCCAAAACCCCCTAGAACATCATGAAAACATCACATAAAAACATGCAAGAAATGGCTGAACAGGGCACTTTCGGCGGCAGGTTCGGCGGCCGAAAGCCCCTCCAGAGCCGAAAGTCAGGCACTTTCGGCGGCACCTTCGGCGGCCGAAAGTCCTAGACAGATCCGAAAGTCTTCTTTCGGGGGCAAGCTTCGGCAGCCGAATGCTGCCTCCACAAGGGGGTTCGGCGGCCTAACCTCCCTTCGGCGGCCGAACCTGGTTTCTGCCAGAAGGGCAGAAACTTGGTTCACATGAACCCCTTGCCTCCCAAAACCTCAAATCATGCATAAATCTCAACCAAAACATGCATACAAGTTCCTAGGGGTCTCAAACAGTCATATACCCCAACTACAACACTTCAAACACACACAATCAACACACATTGTTCAAAACATCAATATTAACCCATAACTCAACATATAACCTAACATGCATTTCTACCCACAGATCTTGCATAAAACTTATTTAAAACACATAAGGAGCTTAAGATCGGCTCTTACCTCTTGAAGATCGAGAGGGAGACGACCTAAACTTGGAGATCCACGAAAATGAGCTCCTGAGTTCCCAAAGCTCCAAAACTTGGTTTAAATGCTCAAAACTTGCAATGTGAGGTGAAAACTCAAGAAAAATGGAGGAGATTTGGAGAAAGAACACAAGAGTTGCAAAGGGAAGGTCGGAAGCTTGCTGTGGCCGAAAATGGGAGAAAACTCGCCCATTTCGGCTAAGTGCCCCTTTTATAGGTGGCTGGCCAGGCCACGTTCGGGGGCCGAATGCGCTTCGGCATCCATGCAATGTTCGGCGGCCGAACTTGACTTTCGGCGGCTGAACCTGGACTTCCCTAACTCATGCTTTCGGGGGCCTAACGTGCCTCCAAAACGCATGCATGTTCGGCGGCCGAACTTGACTTTCGGCGGCCGAACCTGGGTTTTCCTCCAAGGACTTTTCATGCAAAAACTCATTTAATTTTTATACTTAAAACATTAAAATTCATGAAATCATTTTATAAAAGCATGTTTTTACCCTTCTAGAGGTTCCCGACATCCGAAATTCCACCGGACGGTAGGAATTCCGATACCGGAGTCTAGCCGGGTATTACATTCTCCCCCCCTTAAGAACATTCGTCCCCGAATGTTCCTCAACTAGTACATACGTAGCAAACAACATAGCATACATACATGAAATACATAGAGACTAACCTTAAAAGAGATGAGGATATTGCCGGAGCATAGACTCCCGTGTCTCCCAAGTACATTCTTCCAAATTGTGGTGGTTCCAAAGGACTTTCACCATCGGGATTTCCTTGTTCCTTAGCTTTCTGATCTGGGTGTCTAGGATCCGTACTGGCTGTTCCACATAGGTGAGATCCTCTTGAATCTCCACATCAGGCTCACTAAGAACCTTGCCCGGATCTGACACAAATTTCCTCAACATTGAAACATGGAAAACCGGATGGATTCTCTCCATTGAAGCAGGTAAATCCAGCTTATACGATACATTCCCAATCCTTTGCAAGATTTCAAAGGGTCCGATGAATCGTGGGGCTAGTTTACCCTTCTTCCCAAAGCGAACCACTCCCTTCATTGGAGACACCTTGAGCAATACCAGATCCCCCTCCTGAAACTCTACTTGCCGCCTGCGGATGTCTGCGTAACTCTTCTGTCTGCTTGCAGCAGTCTTGATTCTCTCTCTGATTATGGGTACCACCCTGCTGGTGATCTCTACTAGCTCAGGCCCTGCCAAGGCCTTTTCTCCAACTTCTTCCCAGCAAACAGGTGACCTGCACTTCCTTCCATATAAAGCTTCATATGGAGCCATCCCGATGCTAGCATGATGGCTGTTATTGTAGGCAAACTCCACCAAAGGTAGATGCTGCCTCCAAGAACTGCCAAAGTCCAGCACACACATTCTAAGCATATCCTCAATAGTCTGGATGGTCCTCTCCGACTGTCCGTCCGTCTGTGGATGGAAAGCAGTGCTAAAATCTAATCTGGTACCCATGGCGTTCTGCAGACTTCGCCAAAACCTGGAGGTGAACTGGGGCCCTCTATCAGACACTATTGAAACAGGAACCCCATGCAGCCTGACGATCTCCTCTACATACACCTGCGCCAACTTGTCCACAGAGTAGCCACTCCTGACAGGGATGAAGTGAGCAGATTTGGTGAGTCTGTCCACAATCACCCATATGGAGTCCAATCTGTTGGACGTCGCCGGTAACCCCACTACGAAGTCCATTGTAACGACCCCAAAATGGACCGTCACCGGCGCTAGAATTCAGGTCGGCTTAAGGCCGCCAGAACCCGTAGCAAGCCTGCTATACTCTCTGTGTACCTGTAAAAACTCATACATGATCATACATTTTCAGTGAAAATAAAACTCTTTTCTGAACCAAGGCTTAACCTGTGCATGCACTATCTCTGTACTCTGTACTCATGTACTCTGTACTCTGTATCCCTGACTAGAGCTTACTCTAGATGGGTTAACTCATACCTGTTAAGCCTGGTTTTCACATACAGGAAAACATACATACATATACAGATCATGTACAACACATACATCACTAGGTCAAGGTCAAGCAACAACTATTACATCTCTTTAATATTACATGTCCACTCTAAGCTATTACAGATCTCTTTACTTTTTCTGTACTCTGCTGAACTGTCCCTGCTACACTGTACACTGAACCTGCAAAACTGGGGTTAAGGGAGTGGGATGAGCTCTATAGCCCAGTGAGTAGAACAGTAAAACATCTCAGTAAAATATGATCTCATGGAATGCGCCATATCACAGACAAGCCACATCAAGAGTAAACCTGTCACCACATAGTCCCAGTAACTCTGTGCCAGGGCGTAGAATCGAGCACCTGGTCTTCCTGTCATATATGTATATGTGTATATAACACCTGTGAACTTACCATTGCCAGGGCGTAGTCAAAGGCTCCTGGACTTTACTATATACCTGCCAGGGCGTAGTCAAAGGCTCCTGGTCTTTGCTATACGTGCCAGGGCGTAGTCAAAGGCTCCTGGACTTCCTGTCTGAGACTATTGGATCATTCAGCATTCACTCACATCACCAAATAACAATGCAATGCAACATAGTCGTGAATACTAATGCAATCAACCTATGGCATAAACATGATGCATGAGATATGCTAAAAACATGTTATGGTTCAATTAAAAGTCATAAGTTTAGTTCCACTCACCTCTGGCTATCTGGACTGACTGACTCTGCAGGTTCTGGAGCAGTACTCACTGCTGCTCTCTCTGGTTCCTCTGGTCTGTAACACATAAAGATTCAAATGAGGGACCAAACTATCGTAAGACTACCTCTTTGAAACTACCCAAGAAAACCCCTTCATCTCACTCTAAAACTCATGTAAAGCAAGCAAAGGAAAGCTGGACAGAACACTTTCGGCGGCAGGTTCGGCGGCCGAATGTCCTCTCCAGAGACGAAACTCAAGCACCTTCGGCGGCCGAACCTCAAGCTTCGGCGGCCGAACCCTTTCGGGGGCAAGTTTCGGGGGCCAAAACATACTCCAGAGACGAAAGTCTCTAACCTTCGGCGGCACCTTCGGCGGCCGAAGTCCCCAAACAGAGCCGAACATGCAAAACTCACGGGGCAAGCTGTGGCAGCCTAAGCTACCATGCAAGAGGTTCGGCGGCCGAATGAACTTTCGGCTGCCGAACCTGAGTTCAGCCAGAACTCAGTTTCAACGGCAAACCATCTTCTCCTTCCCCTCAAGCTCTCAAAACATGCATATCTCATCTACTCAACATACATATACTCAAGTATATGTTCACAGGGGTCCAAAACTATCTAATAACCCCAAACAACAAATCAAACATAACACATAAACATGTATACATCCATAAATCATCAAAACCATCATTTCTAACCTAAGCATGCATCTCTTTCCTTAATCCCCATAAAACCTTCAGAAAACATATAACAAGGTCAAAAGCATCACTTACCTCCTGTAAGAAGAAGCTAAACACGCTGAACAAAGGGAAACGAATCAACTCTCTTCACCCTCACTAACTCTCCAAAGCTCACCTTTTCTTGCTTCAAACCTTTCAAACTCTTGTGAACACAAGCTAACTAGTGCATGAGCTGTTAAGACAGATGAGTCATGAGAGACGGAAAGGCCAAAAATCTGAGGCCAACATCTGTCAAAATCCATGACTCAGCTGACTGGCCACCTCAGCGTCGGCTGCCCAAGCGCATGCAAATCCATGCAACATTCGGGGGCCGATCTTAACCTTCAGAAGCCGAACCTTGAGCACTTTCGGCGGCCGAACTTACCTTCGGCGGCCGAACTTGTCTCCTCTGCCTTGGGTCATTTCAGCTCAAAACTTAAATCCATTTGCCTGTAACACAGTAACACACACAAACACATAGGAAAACATAAATCCTACCCTCCGCTAGCAGTCCGACACTCCGGATTCCACCGGACGACAGGAATTCCGATGTCGGATTCTAGCCGGGTATTACATTCTCCCCCCCTTAAAAACATTCGTCCTCGAATGATTCGAAAACAAATAACACATAAACTGGAGGAAACGAACCTTAAAACAAGTATGGATATTGCTGGAGCATAGATTCTCGCGTCTCCCAGGTGCACTCTTCTAGATTATGGTGGTTCCATAGAACTTTCACCATCAGAATCTCTTTGTTCCTTAGCTGTCTGATCTGTGTGTCCAGAATCCGCACTGGCTGCTCTATATAGGTGAGATCTGTCTGAATCTCCACCTCAGGCTCACTCAGAACCTGATTCGGATCTGACACAAACTGCCGTAGCAGAGAAACATGAAATACCGGGTGAATCCTCTCCATAGAAGCAGGCAAATCTAGCTTATACGACACATTTCCGATCTTCTGCAAAATTTCAAAGGGTCCAATGTACCGTGGAGCTAACTTACCTTTCTTCCCAAAACGAACCACTCCTTTCATTGGAGACACTTTCAGCAATACCATACTACCCTCTTGGAATTCTAACTGTTTCCTGCGAACGTCTGCATAACTTTTCTGTCTACTCTGTGCTGTCCTGATTCTATCTCTGATCACAAGCACTACACGACTAGTAATCTCCACTAATTCTGGCCCTGCAAGAGCCTTCTCTCCTATCTCTTCCCAACAAACAGGGGATCTGCACTTCCTCCCATACAAAGCTTCATAAGGAGCCATCCCAATGCTAGCATGATGGCTGTTATTGTAGGCAAACTCCACCAAAGGTAGATGCTGCCTCCAAGAACCGCCAAAGTCTAACACACACAGCCGAAGCATATCCTCTATGGTCTGGATGGTCCTCTCTGACTGTCCATCAGTCTGTGGGTGGAAAGCAGTACTAAACTCTAATCTCGTGCCCATCGCACTCTGCAGACTTCGCCAAAATCTAGAGGTAAACTGAGGTCCTCTGTCTGAAACGATCGATACTGGAACCCCATGCAATCTCACTATCTCATCCAGATAGACCTGTGCCAACTTATCCACAGAATAGGTACTCCGAACTGGAAGAAAATGAGCAGATTTCGTGAGTCTGTCCACAATCACCCATATAGAGTCTATCCTGTTGGACGCTGCTGGTAAACCCACTACAAAATCCATGGCTATGTTCTCCCATTTCCACTCTGGAATCGGTAATGGGTTAAGCATTCCGGCTGGTTTCTGATGTTCTAATTTCACCCTCTGACAAACCTCACAGGCTGTCACGAACTGCGCCACTTCTTTCTTCATGGCTGGCCACCAATAGACCTTTTTCAGATCCTGATACATCTTGGTGGCTCCTGGGTGAACACTATACCTCGCATTATGAGCTTCCCTCATAATGTCTTCCTTCACATTGCCCCTATCTGGTACACAAAGTCGACTCCCATAACGAAGGATCCCTTTGCTATCAAATCTGAACTCTGCACTACTGCCTGACTGAACAGTCCTGGCAATTTTCATCAACTCAGGGTCCTCATGCTGTCTCTGAGCTATCTGCTCCAGAAACACAGGTGTCACCCTCATCTGTGCTATCAACGCACCTGTACCAGACAACTCTAGCTGTAATCCCTCGTCAAAGAGCTTATAAAGTTCCATCACAACTGGTCTCCGCTCTGCTGCTATATGGGATAAACTGCCTAGTGACTTCCGGCTTAGGGCGTCTGCGACAACATTCGCCTTACCCGGATGATACTGGATCTTACAATCATAATCACTGAGCAATTCGACCCATCTTCTTTGCCGCAAATTCAGCTCTCTCTGACTTAAGATGTACTGTAAACTCTTGTGATCAGTGAAGATCTTGCATTTAACCCCGTAGAGGTAATGCCGCCACATCTTAAGTGCAAAGATAACTGCTGCCATCTCGAGGTCATGGGTAGGGTAATTCAACTCGTGCTTCTTCAACTGTCTAGAAGCATAAGCTATTACTCTATCATTCTGCATCAATACACAACCCAATCCCACTCGAGATGCATCACAGAACACTGTGAACTCTTCATTACTCACAGGCAGAGCTAACACTGGTGCTGTTGTCAATCTCCTCTTGAGCTCTTCAAAGCTCTCTTCACACTGGTCTGACCAGATAAACTTCTGGTTCTTCTGAGTCAATTTGGTCATAGGAGCTGCTATCTTTGAGAAGTTCTGAACGAACCTCCTGTAGTAACCTGCCAGTCCCAGAAAGCTTTTAATCTCAGTCACTGTCGTGGGTCTGAGCCAGTTAGCTACAGCCTCTATCTTCTTGGGGTCTACCTCAATACCCTCTGCTGATACTACATGTCCCAAGAAGGCAATGCTCCGTAACCAAAACTCACACTTTGAGAACTTGGCATATAAACCATGCTCTCTCAGTGTCTGCAACACGATCCTCAGATGCTGGGCATGCTCCTCTGCATCTCTGGAATACACTAAGATATCATCGATAAACACAATGACAAAGTGATCCAGAAACTCACTGAATACCCTGTTCATGAGATCCATAAATGCTGCAGGGGCGTTAGTCAACCCGAACGGCATCACTAAGAACTCATAATGCCCATATCTGGTCCGAAAAGCTGTCTTAGGCACATCTGCCTCTCTGACTCTCAACTGATGATACCCAGATCTCAGATCTATTTTCGAGAAACAACCTGCTCCAGCTAGCTGGTCAAATAGATCATCAATCCTAGGTAGAGGATACCTATTCTTGATAGTGACCTTGTTCAACTGTCTGTAGTCGATACAAAGTCTAAGGGATCCATCCTTCTTTCTGACAAAAAGCACTGGAGCACCCCAAGGTGAGGTACTAGGGCGGATGAAACCCTTATCTACCAAGTCCTGCAACTGGTCTTTCAACTCTGTTAACTCAGCTGGCGCCATCCTGTAGGGAGGAATAGAGATAGGTCTGGTACCTGGCAGTAATTCAATTTCAAACCCTATCTCCCTATCAGGTGGTAGTCCTGGCAAATCGTCTGGGAACACATCGAGAAACTCTCGAACTACTGGTACTGTGGCTGGTTCCCTTACCTGACTGTCTAGCTCTCTCACATGAGCTAGAAACCCCTGACAACCCCTCCTAAGCAAACGACGAGCCTGAAGGGCTGAAATCATACCTCTGGGTGTACCTCTCCTGTCTCCTCTGAAGACACACTCTGACCCATCCTGGTCTCTGAGACTCACTAACTTCTCTCGACAGTCCAACGTAGCACCATATGCAGATAGCCAATCCATCCCTAGAATGACATCAAAATCTGTCAAGTCTAGAACCACAAGGTCAGCTGGAAGGCATCTACCCTCTATGAATACTGGACTGAAACGACAGACTGACACTGCCACTGATGGGTCACATCTAGGTCCACTGACCCAGAGAGGATACTCTAACTCAGAACTGATCAAACCCAACCTCTCTATGGCTCTCGAAGCAATAAAGGAATGAGAAGCACCGGGGTCCATCAAAGCATACACATCTGAACACCCAATGATGAGATTACCTGACACCACTGTGTTCGACGTGTTAGCCTCCTCCTGTGTCACTGTGAAAATCCGTGCTGGGGCTACCGGATTTCCACCTCGGGAACCTGCTGCTGAAGTAGAGGCTACCCCTCTCCCTCTACCTCTGCCACTAGTCTGAGGCATGACTGGAGCTGCTGGCCGAACAACTGGCTGTACCACACTGCCAGAACTCATCTGCTGGGATGGTGCAAAAGTCATCTGCGGACAATCCCGAGCAATATGCCCTTCCTGTCCACAGCGAAAACAAGCTGTAGATCCCAACCGACAAACTCCTCCATGTGGTTTTTCGCATCGTCTGCAGACTGGAGCTGTGCCAGAGCTTGAGCCACTACCTATTCCCAGACCTGACTTTACTTTATTCCAGAACCCTTTCCTTGTTCCTCTCGCTCTATCCCATCTCTTACTGCCTGTCGAACCTGAACTGGGGGCCTTAGAACCCGAAGCCTGTGCCTGTGACTGTTTCTGACTCTTAGCACTAGCTTCCATCTTCCTAGCTGCATCTATAATAGAGTGAAAACTCTCCTTTTCTGCTGGAAGAATTAAAGAAGAATACCTGGGATGAAGTCTCATGGTATATCTCCTTGCTTTCTTCTGATCAGTATCATAGGCCTGACCCACGTACTGAAGCAGATCTAAGAACTTATCTGTGAACTCATCCACAGTCATCTCATCTGTTTGTCTCAACTGTTCAAACTCAATTATCTTCATCTCTCGGGAACTGTCAGGAAAAGCCCACCCTGCAAACTCATTGGCGAACTCTCCCCATGACATACTGTCCATTCTAGGCTCCACATAATTCTTAAACCATTCTCTGGCTTTCCTGCATTTTAATGTGAAACCTGCCATCTCAATGGCTCTCCTATCATCTGCTCCCAATTCGCTGGTGATCATCCTAACTGCTCTGAGGTAATCAAATGGATCATCTCCCGTGTTGTATTTCGGCGCATCCAATTTCAAGTACTCCGTCATTTGGACTTTACCTCCAGATGAGCTAGGTTCATGTCTGTCAACAACAGGGGCTACTGGTTCTGGTGGTAGTACTGGTTCATTTGGCTCTAGGTGTGCTGCACTTGGATGGGTAGGGGAAGATGGATACATAGGATATGGTGGATATGATGGGTAATAGTGCGGATATGGCATATATGGCATGTATGTCGGATATGGGTCAAATCGAGAGTACTCCGACATCCCCTCCATCGGATACTCTGGTTCCTGAAACAAGGATGGATAACCAAAACCTGAGGTCTGAGCACCTCCCTGCGACTCTCCCGTACCTTCCTCAAAACTGCCTATACCCATACTATCATCTCTAGACTGATCAAGCTCCATAGCTTCCCTCCTTTCCTCTGATCTTCCTCCCCTCACTGTACCTCTTCTGCTCTCGTCGACAGACCTTCTAGGGTCTATGGACATACCTTCCCTGCTAGATCTCTGAGACCTTGCCCTTGGCAATGCAGGAGGACGAGCAGCTGGTCTCTCATTCTCTGGTGGGACTCCAGTCAATCGAGCTGATCGACGAGTTCCTCGCATCTTTCCTCTGGAAACACAACATATAACATACCACTTTAGCACATAAACATCACATAGCAATCATACACAGACAATACTCATAGCATAACATAACAGATAGGACTCAAGACCCTATCCTAGTGGACATGATTTCCTATTGTGCTTGACCACTGCTAACCTATCTGAGCCCAACACTATCTCTATAGGTCCGATCATGTGAACCTAGGGCTCTGATACCAATCTGTAACGACCCCAAAATGGACCGTCACCGGCGCTAGAATTCAGGTCGGCTTAAGGCCGCCAGAACCCGTAGCAAGCCTGCTATACTCTCTGTGTACCTGTAAAAACTCATACATGATCATACATTTTCAGTGAAAATAAAACTCTTTTCTGAACCAAGGCTTAACCTGTGCATGCACTATCTCTGTACTCTGTACTCATGTACTCTGTACTCTGTATCCCTGACTAGAGCTTACTCTAGATGGGTTAACTCATACCTGTTAAGCCTGGTTTTCACATACAGGAAAACATACATACATATACAGATCATGTACAACACATACATCACTAGGTCAAGGTCAAGCAACAACTATTACATCTCTTTAATATTACATGTCCACTCTAAGCTATTACAGATCTCTTTACTTTTTCTGTACTCTGCTGAACTGTCCCTGCTACACTGTACACTGAACCTGCAAAACTGGGGTTAAGGGAGTGGGATGAGCTCTATAGCCCAGTGAGTAGAACAGTAAAACATCTCAGTAAAATATGATCTCATGGAATGCGCCATATCACAGACAAGCCACATCAAGAGTAAACCTGTCACCACATAGTCCCAGTAACTCTGTGCCAGGGCGTAGAATCGAGCACCTGGTCTTCCTGTCATATATGTATATGTGTATATAACACCTGTGAACTTACCATTGCCAGGGCGTAGTCAAAGGCTCCTGGACTTTACTATATACCTGCCAGGGCGTAGTCAAAGGCTCCTGGTCTTTGCTATACGTGCCAGGGCGTAGTCAAAGGCTCCTGGACTTCCTGTCTGAGACTATTGGATCATTCAGCATTCACTCACATCACCAAATAACAATGCAATGCAACATAGTCGTGAATACTAATGCAATCAACCTATGGCATAAACATGATGCATGAGATATGCTAAAAACATGTTATGGTTCAATTAAAAGTCATAAGTTTAGTTCCACTCACCTCTGGCTATCTGGACTGACTGACTCTGCAGGTTCTGGAGCAGTACTCACTGCTGCTCTCTCTGGTTCCTCTGGTCTGTAACACATAAAGATTCAAATGAGGGACCAAACTATCGTAAGACTACCTCTTTGAAACTACCCAAGAAAACCCCTTCATCTCACTCTAAAACTCATGTAAAGCAAGCAAAGGAAAGCTGGACAGAACACTTTCGGCGGCAGGTTCGGCGGCCGAATGTCCTCTCCAGAGACGAAACTCAAGCACCTTCGGCGGCCGAACCTCAAGCTTCGGCGGCCGAACCCTTTCGGGGGCAAGTTTCGGGGGCCAAAACATACTCCAGAGACGAAAGTCTCTAACCTTCGGCGGCACCTTCGGCGGCCGAAGTCCCCAAACAGAGCCGAACATGCAAAACTCACGGGGCAAGCTGTGGCAGCCTAAGCTACCATGCAAGAGGTTCGGCGGCCGAATGAACTTTCGGCTGCCGAACCTGAGTTCAGCCAGAACTCAGTTTCAACGGCAAACCATCTTCTCCTTCCCCTCAAGCTCTCAAAACATGCATATCTCATCTACTCAACATACATATACTCAAGTATATGTTCACAGGGGTCCAAAACTATCTAATAACCCCAAACAACAAATCAAACATAACACATAAACATGTATACATCCATAAATCATCAAAACCATCATTTCTAACCTAAGCATGCATCTCTTTCCTTAATCCCCATAAAACCTTCAGAAAACATATAACAAGGTCAAAAGCATCACTTACCTCCTGTAAGAAGAAGCTAAACACGCTGAACAAAGGGAAACGAATCAACTCTCTTCACCCTCACTAACTCTCCAAAGCTCACCTTTTCTTGCTTCAAACCTTTCAAACTCTTGTGAACACAAGCTAACTAGTGCATGAGCTGTTAAGACAGATGAGTCATGAGAGACGGAAAGGCCAAAAATCTGAGGCCAACATCTGTCAAAATCCATGACTCAGCTGACTGGCCACCTCAGCGTCGGCTGCCCAAGCGCATGCAAATCCATGCAACATTCGGGGGCCGATCTTAACCTTCAGAAGCCGAACCTTGAGCACTTTCGGCGGCCGAACTTACCTTCGGCGGCCGAACTTGTCTCCTCTGCCTTGGGTCATTTCAGCTCAAAACTTAAATCCATTTGCCTGTAACACAGTAACACACACAAACACATAGGAAAACATAAATCCTACCCTCCGCTAGCAGTCCGACACTCCGGATTCCACCGGACGACAGGAATTCCGATGCCGGATTCTAGCCGGGTATTACATCCATAGCTATGTTCTCCCATTTCCATTCTGGAATAGGTAGCGGGTTAAGCATTCCAGCCGGCTTCTGATGTTCCAGCTTCACCCTCTGACATACTTCGCAGGCTGACACAAATTGTGCCACTTCTTTCTTCATAGCTGGCCACCAATAAACTTTCTTCAGATCCTTATACATCTTGGTGGCTCCGGGGTGAATGCTGTATCTTGCATTATGAGCCTCTCTCATAATGTCTCCTTTTAGCCCAATGTCATCTGGTACACATAAATGACTCCCATAGCGGAGGATCCCCTTATTGTCGAATATGAACTCACTGTCCTTGCCTGACTGAACAGTCCTGGCAATCTTCACTAACTCTGGGTCCTCATGCTGTTTCTGAGCCACCTGCTCCAGAAACACGGGTGTCACTTTCATCTGAGCAACCAAGGCACCTGTACCAGACAACTCCAACTGTAGACCTTCATCAATGAGCTTGTAAAACTCCTTCACCACTGGTCTCCTCTCTGCCGTGATGTGGGATAGACTGCCTAGTGACTTCCGGCTTAGGGCGTCTGCCACGACATTCGCCTTACCCGGATGATACTGAATCTTACAATCATAGTCACTCAGCAGCTCTACCCATCTCCTCTGTCTCAAGTTCAGATCTCTTTGACTCAGGATGTACTGCAGGCTTTTATGATCTGTGAAGATCTCACATTTTACCCCATAGAGGTAGTGCCTCCACATCTTGAGTGCAAAGATTACTGCTGCCATCTCTAGGTCATGTGTGGGGTAATTCAACTCATGCTTCTTTAGTTGCCTAGAAGCATAAGCAATCACCCTTTCATTCTGCATAAGCACACAACCCAGTCCCACACGGGACGCATCACAAAAGACTGTAAAGTCCTCATCACTAGATGGCAGAGCTAAAACTGGTGCTGAAGTCAACCTCTTCTTAAGCTCTTCAAAACTCTCTTCGCACTGGTCGGTCCACACAAACTTCTGATTCTTCCTGGTTAGTCTGGTCAGAGGAGCTGCAATTTTTGTGAAGTCCTGAACGAACCTTCTGTAGTAACCTGCCAAACCCAAGAAACTCCTGATCTCTGTTACTGAAGTGGGTCTAGGCCAGTTAGCTACAGCTTCTACCTTCTTGGGGTCTACCTCTATTCCATTTTCTGACACTACGTGCCCCAAGAATGAAATGCTCCTCAGCCAGAACTCACACTTGGAGAACTTGGCATACAAGCCATGTTCCCTCAAGGTCTGCAGAACCAACCTCAGATGATGGGCATGCTCCTCTGCATTCCTGGAATATACTAAGATATCATCTATGAAGACGATAACAAAGTGATCTAGGTACTGGCTAAACACTCTGTTCATGAGATCCATGAATGCTGCAGGGGCGTTGATTAACCCGAACGGCATTACAAGGAACTCAAAATGCCCATATCTGGTCCTGAAAGCTGTCTTTGGCACGTCCTCTTCCCTGATCCTCAGCTGATGGTACCCCGATCTCAGATCTATTTTGGAGAAACAACCCGCTCCTGCTAGCTGGTCGAATAGATCGTCGATCCTTGGCAATGGGTACTTGTTCTTGGTAGTGACTTTGTTCAACTGCCTGTAGTCGATACAAAGTCTAAGGGATCCATCCTTCTTTCTCACAAACAAGACTGGAGCACCCCAGGGTGAGGTACTCGGTCGGATGAAGCCCTTGTCTACCAGCTCTTGCAACTGTTCTTTCAATTCTTTCAACTCGGCTGGAGCCATCCTGTAGGGAGGGATAGAGATCGGTCGGGTTCCAGGCATCAATTCTATATCGAACTCTATCTCCCTAGCAGGTGGTAAACCTGGTAGTTCGTCTGGGAACACATCTAAGAACTCTCTAACCACTGGCACCGAGGCGGGCTCTCTAACCTGACTGCTAAGCTCTCTCACATGAGCCAAATACCCCTGACATCCCTTCCTAAGCAACCTACGAGCCTGAAGAGCTGATATCAGACCTCTAGGTGTACCCCTCCTGTCTCCTCTAAAGACAACCTCTGACCCATCCTGACCTCTGAACCTGACTACTTTGTCCCTGCAGTCCAAGGTAGCACCATGGGTAGATAACCAATCCATCCCTAGAATGACGTCAAAATCTGTCAAGTCTAGAACCACAAGGTCGGCGGAAAGGCATCTTCCCTCAACAAAGACTGGACTGCACTGGCAGACTAACTCTGCCACTGATGGATCACACTTGGGTCCACTGACCCAGAGAGGACACTCTAACTCAGAGATCATCAACCCCAACCTCTGAACGGCTCTCAGAGCAATAAAAGAATGAGATGCACCAGGGTCCATCAAGGCATACACATCTGAACAACCAATGACTAAGTTACCTGCCACCACGGTGTTAGATGCATCTGCCTCCTGCTGAGTCATTGTGAAGATCCGTGCTGGAGCTGATGGACCTTCACCTCTGAATCCCGCTGAAGAAGAGGCTGCCCCTCTCCCTCTGCCTCTGCCACTGGCCTGAGTCATGGCTGGAGCTGCTGGCTGCGCTACACTGCCTGAAGCTGTCTGCTGGGACTGAGCCATCGGGACTGCTCTTGGACAATCTCGAGCCATATGCCCCTCCTGACCACATCTGAAACAGGCGTTCGTCCCAAACCGACATACTCCCCTGTGTGGCCTACCACACCTTGCACAAACTGCATTATCCGCACCAGAGCTTGAGCCACTCCCTAATCCCAGACTGGACTTGACTTTGTTCCAGAACTTGTTCTTCTTCGACTTCTTAGGACCTCTGTCCTACTTTTTACTACCTGAAGCTGCTGCATTTAGAGAAGAAGAGCCGGGGGTCTCAGAACCGGAAGACTGTGCCACTGACTGCTTGACTTTCCCCTCGATGATAGCACTAGCCTCCATTCTCCTAGCCATATCCACTATGGCATGGAAGCTCTCCCTATCTGCAGACTGAATCAAGGAGGAATACCTGGAGTGAAGTTTCATGATATACCTCCTTGACTTCTTCTGGTCTGTGTCAAGAGTTTGCCCTGCAAACGGCAACAGCTCCAAGAATCTGTCGATGTACTCCTCTACACTCATTTCCTCCGTCTGCCTTAACTGTTCAAACTCAATCATCTTCATCTCTCTTGAACTGTCAGGAAAAGCCCATCCTGCAAATTCATTTGCAAACTCCTCCCACGATAGGCTGTCCAACCTTGGGCTTACATAGTTCTTAAACCACTCACGGGCCTTTTTGCATTTTAATGTGTACCCAGCCATCTGAATGGCTCTGCTGTCATCTGCCCCTATCTCATCTGTAATTGTTTTGACCCTTTCTAGGTACACAAATGGGTCATCACCGGTTTCAAACTGGGGAGCACCCAACTTCATATAATCGGTCATCTTGACCTTGCTCCCACCAGATGAGTTAGGCTTAGGTATATGGGTTGCTGGAACTGTGGGTTCTACTGATGATGGAGGAGGTGCAACATTTTCTGAGGTAAGGTTAGCTGGATTTGGATAGTAGGGTGGAGGTGGATACATTGGGTATTGTGAATATGGTGGGTATGGCATCTGTGTGGGATAAGGGGTGAAGCTAGGGTAATCCGATGTACCTCCCATCGAATACCCGGGATTTTGTGAGAAGTGTGGGTAGTGGGGTGGCTGAACAAATCCCGAGGCCTGAGTGGCTCCTTGGGACTCTCCCATACCTTCTTCTGACATATTAACTCCCAAACTGCCATCCCTCCTCTGCTCTACATCCATATCGTCCCCCATGTCCTCTGACGCTCCTCCCTGAACTGTTCCTCTGACTGATCTGCTCCTACCCAGATCCAGAGACCTTCTAGGGTCTCTAACTGCTCTTTCCCTACTAGACCTGCTAGACATTGCCCTAGGCAATGCTGGAGGACGGGCGCTCGTGCCCTCATCCTCAGGTGGCACTCCAGTCAATCTCGCTGATCGACGAGTTCCCCTCATCCTGTTTTCTGAAAAACAGTACACATAGCACAAACATTAGCATCATATGGTTCATGTGGGCACACATGAACCCCCATCACATACATCACATATCATAGCATATCATTAATGCACATGTATAAAATCATGGCATTTCACATCATCATGCAAGACAGGACTCCACATCCTATCCTAGTGGACATGATCTTTCCTATTGTGTTTGACCTTCTATAACATCTATGAGCCCGACACTCTAGGTCCGACCATATGAACCTAGGGCTCTGATACCATTCTGTAACGACCCGAAAATCGGACCGCTACCGGCGCTAGGATCCAGATCGGCTTAAGGCCGCCGGGACCCGTAGCAAGCCTGACATATAACCTGTAAACCTGTATAATCCCATACATGATCAACAATACTCATAAACCTGTAAACTTTCTCATACATCAACCAAGCTCAACCTGTACATAATCATATACAAAAACATAAACCTCCACTGGAGTCCTCATCAAATGCTCCAATGGGGTAACTCATCATACATTAAGCTTGGTTGAACCATAACATCATTTCTCATAAAAGATCATGCATTTTAAAAGGGATTGCACAACTAGGGTCAAGCTCACTTCTAAACCTCATCATTACATAACATAACTATACAATACTCTTACATTACATCATCATAGATCTCATGTCCACATCTAAACTATTACATGAACTCATCTTTACTCTTGCTGACCTCCTGGTCTACCCTGTACCTGCACACCTGGGGGTTAAGGGAAAGGGGTGAGCTACAAGAGCCTAGTGAGCAGAATAATAAAACATTACATTTTAAATTCATACTTTCATGAAATGCGTCACATCACAAACAAGCCACATCAAGGGTAAACCTGTCACCAACTAGTCCCATCGTCATAACTATTGCCAGCGGCGTAGTCAAAGGCTCACTGGACTTCCTGTAAACATAACATAACTTACACTGCCCCAAGGCCTTATTAGGCACTTGGTCTTGGCGTCCCATGGTACCAGGGGCGTAGTCAAAGGCTCCCTGGTCTTTCTTTCTCATAGTGCCAGGGGCGTAGTCAAAGGCTCCCTGGTCTTCCTGCCAGGAACTAGTGGATCATCCAGCATTTACCCACATCAACAACATAATATGCAATGCATCATATTCGTGAATTTCTAATGCAAACAACCTAGAATATCACATGGCATATATGATGTATGAACATGCTCAAAATTCTATATTTCATTAATTTAAAACTTTAGAGTTTATTCTACTCACCTTTGGCTAGCTCTGAAAAGACACTGAAGCAGCTATCACTGCTGGGGTCCTCGGTTCCTCGGGTCCGTACCTACACAGGCGGACTCAAATGAGGGACCACACATACATGAACATAACTCTAAAAATACCCCCAAAAACCCCCTAGAACATCATGAAAACATCACATAAAAACATGCAAGAAATGGCTGAACAAGGCACTTTCGGCGGCAGGTTCGGCGGCCGAAAGCCCCTCCAGAGCCGAAAGTCAGGCACTTTCGGCGGCACCTTCGGCGGCCGAAAGTCCCAGACAGATCCGAAAGTCTTCTTTCGGGGGCAAGCTTCGGCAGCCGAATGCTGCCTCCACAAGGGGGTTCGGCGGCCGAAACTCCCTTCGGCAGCCGAACCTGGTTTCTGCCAGAAGGGTAGAAACTTGGTTCACATGAACCCCTTGCCTCCCAAAACCTCAAATCATGCATAAATCTCAACCAAAACATGCATACAAGTTCTTAGGGGTCTCAAACAGTCATATACCCCAACTACAACACTTCAAACACACACAATCAACACACATTGTTCAAAACATCAATATTAACCCATAACTCAACATATAACCTAACATGCATTTCTACCCATAGATCTTGCATAAAACTTATTTAAAACACATAAGGAGCTTAAGATCGGCTCTTACCTCTTGAAGATCGAGAGGGAGACGACCTAAACTTGGAGATCCACGAAAATGAGCTCCTGAGTTCCCAAAGCTCCAAAACTTGGTTTAAATGCTCAAAACTTGCAATGTGAGGTGAAAACTCAAGAAAAATGGAGGAGATTTGGAGAAAGAACACAAGAGTTGCAAAGGGAAGGTCGAAAGCTTGCTGTGGCCGAAAATGGGAGAAAACTCGCCCATTTCGGCTAAGTGCCCCTTTTATAGGTGGCTGGCCAGGCCACGTTCGGGGGCCGAATGTGCTTCCGCATCCATGCAATGTTCGGCGGCCGAACCTGGACTTCCCTAACTCATGCTTTCGGGGGCCTAACGTGCCTCCAAAACACATGCATGTTCGGCGGCCGAACTTGACTTTCAGCGGCCGAACCTGGGTTTTCCTCCAAGGACTTTTCATGCAAAAACTCATTTAATTTTTATACTTAAAACATTAAAATTCATGAAATCATTTTATAAAAGCATGTTTTTACCCTTCTAGAGGTTCCCGACATCCGAAATTCCACCGGACGGTAGGAATTCCAATACTGGAGTCTAGCCGGGTATTACAGTCCATCAGCTCCAGCACGGATCTTCACGATGACTCAGCAGGAGGCAGACGCATCTAACACCGTGGTGGCAGGTAACTTAGTCATTGGTTGTTCAGATGTGTATGCCTTAATGGACCCTGGTGCATCTCATTCTTTTATTGCTCCGAGAGCCGTTGAGAGGTTGGGGTTGATGATCTCTGGGTCAGAGTGTCCTCTCTGGGTCAGTGGACCCAGGTGTGATCCATCAGTGGCAGAGTCAGTCTGCCAGTATAGTCCTGTGTTTGTTGAGGGAAGATGCTTGTCCGCCGACCTTGTGGTTCTAGACTTGACAGATTTTGACGTCATTCTAGGGATGGACTGGTTATCTACCCATGGTGCTACCTTGGACTACAAGGACAAGGTAGTCAAGTTCAGAGGTCAGGATGGGTCAGAGGTTGTCTTCAGGGGAGACAGGAGGGGTACACCTAGAGGTCTGATATCAGCTCTTCAGGCTCGTAGGTTGCTTAGGAAGGGATGTCAGGGGTATTTGGCTCATGTGAGAGAGCTTAGCAGTCAGGTTAGAGAGCCCGCCTCGGTGCCAGTGGTTAGTGAGTTCTTAGATGTGTTCCCGGACGAGCTGCCAGGTTTACCACCTGCTAGGGAGATAGAGTTCGAGATAGAATTGATGCCTGGAACTCGACCAATCTCTATTCCTCCCTACAGGATGGCTCCAGCCGAGTTGAAAGAACTAAAGGAGCAGTTGCAAGAACTGGTAGACAAGGGCTTCATCCGACCGAGTACCTCACCCTGGGGTGCTCCAGTTTTGTTTGTGAGAAAGAAGGATGGATCCCTCAGACTTTGTATCGACTACAGGCAGTTGAACAAAGTCACTACCAAGAACAGGTACCCTTTGCCAAGGATCGATGATCTATTCGACCAGCTATCTGGAGCGGGTTGTTTCTCCAAAATAGATCTGAGATCTGGCTACCATCAGCTGAGAATAAGAGAGGAAGATGTGCCAAAGACGGCTTTCAGAACCAAAATGGGCATTTTGAGTTCCTTGTAATGCCGTTCGGGTTAACTAACGCCCCTGCAGCATTCATGGATCTCATGAACAGAGTGTTTAGTCAATACCTGGATCACTTTGTTATTGTCTTCATAGATGATATCTTAGTGTATTCCAGGAATGCAAAGGAGCATGCCCATCATCTGAGGATGGTTCTACAGACCTTGAGGGAACATGGCTTATACGCCAAGTTCTCTAAGTGTGAGTTCTGGCTGAGGAGCATTTCATTCTTGGGGCATGTAGTGTCAGAAAATGGAATAGAAGTGGACCCCAAGAAGACAGAAACTGTGGCTAACTGGCCTAGACCCACTTCAGTGACAGAGATTAGAAGTTTCTTGGGTTTGGCAGGTTACTACAGGAGGTTCGTTCAGGACTTCTCGAAAATAGCAGCTCCTCTGACCAGGTTGACCAGGAAGAATCAGAAGTTTGTGTGGACCGACCAGTGCGAAGAGAGTTTTGAAGAGCTTAAGAAGAGGTTGACTTCAGCACCAGTGTTAGCTCTGCCATTTAGTGAGGAAGACTTTACAGTCTTTTGTGATGCGTCCCGTGTGGGACTGGGTTGTGTACTAATGCAGAATGAGAGGGTGATTGCTTATGCTTCTAGGCAGCTAAAGAAGCATGAGTTGAATTACCCCACACATGGCCTTGAGATGGCAGCAGTAATCTTTGCACTCAAGATGTGGAGGCACTACCTCTATGGGGTAAAATGTGAGATCTTTACAGAACATAAGAGCTTGCAGTACATCCTGAGTCAAAGAGATTTGAATTTGAGACAGAGGAGATGGGTAGAGCTGCTGAGTGACTATGATTGCAAGATTCAGTATCATCCGGGTAAGGCGAATGTCGTGGCAGACGCCCTAAGCCGGAAGTCACTAAGCAGTCTATCCCACATCACGGCAGAGAGGAGACCAGTGGTGAAGGAGTTTTACAAGCTCATTGATGAAGGTCTACAGTTGGAGTTGTCTGGTACAGGTGCTTTAGTGGCCCAGATGAGAGTGACACCTGTGTTTCTGGAGCAAGTGGCTCAGAAACAGCATAAGGACCCAGAGTTAGTGAAGATTGCCAGGACTGTTCAGTCAGGCAAGGACAGTGAGTTCAGATTTGATAGCAAGGGGATCCTCCGCTATGGGAGTCGATTGTGTGTACCAGATGACATAGGACTAAAAGGAGACATTATGAGAGAGGCTCATAATGCAAGATACAGCGTTCACCCCGGAGCCACCAAGATGTATCAAGATCTGAAGAAGGTTTATTGGTGGCCACCTATGAAGAAAGAAGTGGCAGAGTTTGTGTCAGCCTGCGAAGTGTGTCAGAGGGTGAAGCTGGAACATCAGAAGCCGGCTGGAATGCTTAACCCGCTACCTATTCCAGAGTGGAAATGGGAGAATATAGCTATGGACTTCGTAGTGGGGTTACCGGCAGCGTCCAACAGATTGGACTCCATATGGGTGATTGTGGACAGACTCACCAAATCTGCTCACTTCATCCCTGTCAGGAGCGGCTATTCTGTGGACAAGTTGGCACAGGTATATGTTGATGAGATAGTCAGGCTACATGGGGTTCCTGTTTCAATAGTGTTGGATAGAGGGCCTCAGTTCACCTCCAGATTTTGGCGGAGTCTGCAGAATGCCATGGGTACCAGGTTGGATTTTAGCATTGCTTTCCATCCACAGACGGACGGACAATCAGAAAGGACCATCCAGACGATAGAGGATATGCTTAGAATGTGCGTGCTGGACTTTGGCGGTTCTTGGAGGCAACATCTACCCTTGGTGGAGTTTGCCTACAATAACAGCCATCATGCTAGCATCGGGATGGCTCCATATGAAGCTTTGTATGGAAGGAAGTGCAGATCACCTGTTTGCTGGGAAGAAGTTGGAGAAAAGGCCTTGGCAGGGCCTGAGCTAGTAGAGATTACCAGTAGGGTAGTACCCCTAATCAGAGAGAGAATCAAGACTGCTGCAAGCAGACAGAAGAGTTATGCAGATGTCCGCAGACGGCAAGTAGAGTTTCAGGAGGGGGATCTGGTATTGCTCAAGGTGTCTCCAATGAAAGGAGTGGTTCGCTTTGGGAAGAAAGGTAAACTAGCCCCACGATACATCGGACCCTTTGAAATCTTGCAGAAGATTGGGAATGTGTCGTACAAGCTAGATTTGCCTGCTTCAATGGAAAGAATCCATCCGGTTTTCCATGTTTCAATGTTGAGGAAATTTGTGTCAGATCCGGGCAAGGTTCTTAGTGAGCCTGATGTGGAGATCCAAGAGGATCTCACCTATGTTGAGCAGCCGGTGCGGATCATAGACACCCAGATCAGAAAGCTGAGAAACAAGGAAATCCCGATGGTAAAAGTCCTATGGAACCACCACAATATGGAAGAGTGCACCTGGGAGACACGGGGGTCCATGCTCCAGCAATACCCTTATCTTTTCTAAGGTTAGTTCCTTGTGAGTTTTATGTGTATGTTATGTTGTATGCCATGCTATGTGCTAGTTGAGGAACATTCGGGGACGAATGTTCTTAAGAGGGGAGAATGTAATACCCGGCTAGACTCCGGTATCGGAATTCCTACCGTCCGGTGGAATCTCGGATGTCGGAAGCCTCTAGTAGGGTAGAAACATATCTTCCTAAAATGTTTTAATGTATTTTTATGATTTTAAATGAAAAGGAAATGAGTTTTTGCATGAAAACAACCTTGGAGGAAAACCCAGGTTTGGCCGTCGAATCTCAAGTTCGGCCGCCGAACATGTATGCATTTCGGGTGTGCCTTAGGCCCCCGAAGGCATAAGTGAGGGAAGTCCAGGTTCGGCCGCCGAACATGGCATGCATGTGGAGGCACGTTCGGCCCCCGAACGTGGCCTGGCCAGCCACTATAAAAGGGTCCCTTAGCCGAAAACGGGCGAGTTTTTCTCCCCATTGTCGGCCAAGGTGAGCTCTCCGCCGTTCCTCGAAAATCTTGAGTCTTTTCCTTCAGATCTTTCAAGATTTTCACAAGTTTTTACTCTCTTTTGAAGATTTTCAAGTTTTGAGCAAGTTTTGAACTTGGGGACCCAAGGAGCTAAATCTCTCCCAACTCCAAGTTAGATCGTCTCTACTCTCGATCTTCAAGAGGTAAGAGTCGATCTCTAGCTTACATTATGTTTTAAACAAGTTTTATGCAAGTTCATGGGGTAGAAAATGCATGAGTAAGCTTATGTTGAGTTTATGGGTTTTTGATGAGTTTTGAGCAATGTGGCTTGTAAATGTGTGTTTGATGTGTTGTAGTTGGGGTTTAAGGCAGTTTGAGACCCCTAGGAGCTTGTATGCATGTTTTGGTTGAGCTAAATGCATGATGGTATGAGTTTGGAGGCATTTGTGCATGTTTGAACCAAGTTTCTGCCCTTTAGGAGAAACCAGGTTCGGCAGCCGAAGGGACTTTCGGCCGCCGAACCCTCTTGTGGAGGCAGCCTTCGGCTGCCGAAGCTTGCCCCCGAAAGGAGACTTTCGTCTCTTTCTGGGAGTTTCGGCCGCCGAAAGTGCCGCCGAACATGCATGAGTTTCGCCTCTGTCTGGGAGTTTCGGCCGCCGAAGGTGCCGCCGAACCTGCCTGACTTTCGGCTCTGGAGGGACTTTCGGCCGCCGAACCTGCCGCCGAAAGTGCCCTGTCCAGCCTTCCTTTGCATGTTCTTGCATGGATGTTTTGAGATGTTTTAGGGGGTTTTTGGGAGATGTTTTTAGAGTTATGTTCTAGTTGTTTGGTCCCTCATTTGAGTCCACCTGTGTAGGTTCAGACCCGAGGAACCGAGGACCTCAGCAGTGAGTTAGCTGCTTCAGTCAGTGTCAGAGCTAGCCAGAGGTGAGTAGAATAACTCCTCATGTTTCAAGTAAATAAATCAGTTTTGAGCATGTTCATGCATCACGGATGCCATGTGATATTTTAGGTTGTTTGCATTAGAAACCACGAATATGTTGCATTGCATAATATGTTGTTGATGTGGATGAATGTTGAATGATCCATTAGCCCTCATATGTTATGACATGATGATATGGTATGGAAGTCCAGGTGTGGCCTGCACTACGCCCCTGGCACTATGTAAGAGAAAGACCGGACGTGGCCTGCACTACGCCCCCGGCACCATGGATTATGTATGTTATGTTATGTTATGTATAAGAGAAAGACCAGGTGTGGCCTGCACTACGCCCCTGGCATGATTGGAATATGTGGAGGGCTAAATGGTGACAAGTTCATCCTTGATATGATTAGTTGTGATGTGATGCATTTCATGATAGCATGTGTTTTAAATGTTTTATTATTCTGCTCACTGGGCTCTTGTAGCTCACCCCTTTTCCCTAATCCCCCAGGATTGCAGGTACGGGCTAGACTGTGAAGTCAAGAAGAGTAAAGTCTTGTAATTGTAATAGCTAGAATGTGGACATGACAAATTGTATAACGATGTATAGATACGTAATGTAATGATATTGAGGTTTACAAGTGTGCTTGACCATAGTATATTGTAATCCCTTTTTGACACATGATCTTAATGTTTATTGATGTTGATGTTTAACCAACTCACCATATGTGATGCCACCCATCGGGGGCATTGATGAGGTCCCACAGAGGGATCAATGTTTATAGTTATGTTTATGTTCAGTGCATGTACAGGTTGAGTTGGTGTATGAGGAAATGATGTAAGAAAAAGTTTTAAATTTTTATGTATATTCTTGATCATGTATGGGATTAAACAGGTTCACAGGATGCATGTCAGGCTTGCTACGAGTTCCGGCGGCCTTAAGCCGACCCGGATCCTAGCGCCGGTAGCGGTCCGATTTTCGGGTCGTTACAACAACTGCCTCCCAGCCCGAGTCTTCTTCAAGAGACACTACTGCAGCAGTCCCTATCCAAATTGAACCATTATAGGAAGTGACTGGAGTTGGAGTCTCATAGCCTCGAGGCATCTAACATCTGGCATTGGCGCTGACTCGGTTGACCTCACTTTTTGAAGAACCCCAACTTTCAGTCCTCACTGCAAAAAATGCCCTGAGGCCTGAGGATCATCAATGCCTGAATGAGGTCGAGACAGATGACTTCTATGACGATATCATCCACTCCACGATGGAGAGTTTCATTTGTGCTTACATGGCCAAGGAGTGGAATAAGGCTCTGAGGTGAGAGTTTGGGGCACAGGAGATAGCTAACAATCTTCTGCAAGACGAGTGCTCGAGACTGAAGGCATGGGTTGCAGAGGTGGAGAGCATCATAAAAGAGACATTGGAGTCCGTCGATAAGCTCCAAGCAGAACTGGATGACGCCAACTCTAGAAACCTCATCCTTGAGAATTGGGCCAAAAGCGCCAGGGATCAAGTGGCCTTGCTTCAACAGCACATCCAAGAGCTGCAGTCTCAAACTAAGGAGAACTGGGCCACCTCCAACAAAATTGCTGAGCTGGAGGTCGAACTTCAGGAGATAATGGCCCGGGGAGGAGACATGTTCATTGAAGGCCAAGACTCAGTCAAGAAGGAGCTGATCAAGCGCTTTCCTATTGAGGACTTCGATTGGATTGATGACATTTTTCTAGACAATTAGACGGATGAGCAGGAGGAGGAGCGGACTGAAGACAACCCCATCGACCGGGTCTCTGCTAAAAATATAGCTAATGTAGATAACACAAATGTATCAGAGGCTCGGAGGAGTAGACTGAAGATGTTTCTCCTCCTTTATAATTTCTTTTCATAATAAAAAGTTCATTTCTGTTAGCTATTTGTCTTTATGTATTTTTATGCTCAACACTCAGACCGAGTAACAAAATAACTAAAACACTCGTCTAACTGCTCTTAGATCAATTGTCAAACTGACGTATAGGTCTTAAATGGCTTATAAAATCATTAATCAGAACTGACGCCCAGTCATTAGCCTGGCAGTTATTCGCCTCATAGTCTTAGATTAAATAACTTAGAAAAATTATTAACAGGACTTAACACTAGGTAATCGGTCTGGTAGTTACCCTCTTTGTGCCTTGGCATAAAATACCTTATAAAAACGGTTAACGGGACTAACACCCGATAATCGGTCTAGCAGTTACCCGCCTCGTAACCTAGACATAAAATGTCTTGAATAATTCTAATGGTACTAACACTTGATCATGAGTTTGGCGGTTATCCGCCTTTTGGCTTATCCTTGAGAAAAATATTTTGATGGTCGGCTCTTAATTTTGGCAAACCATCATTCCTCATAACTGAATAACAAACGATATATAAAAAATGCTTGTTAATATTATTGATAAAACTTGTATAAATTACAGATTCTTCCAAGAATAAGGAATGATCCAGCTATCTAATTTGACCAATTTACCTTCGAAAATCTAAACGGTCCCTTCCAGTTTTCATCCCATTTATTAGATCTGGCACTATCGCATGCTAAATCAGTCATTTGAAGAATTAAATCTCCTAATAAAGACTCGTGATTTGATTCTATTGTTTAACATTAGAGACATTTTATTTCTATATTATCACGTGATCCTATTTTACAGTGACAACTCATAACTTAGTTTCAACAATTATTATGTAATACCTGCTATTGTTTTTTATAACTTAAAAGTACACATGTTTTTATAGTTTATGCTCATCAGTTTACTTGTTTTTTTTTTATTTTGACGAATTCACATTCCTTTTAAATGATAATTTATTTTAAAAATTATTCATCCAATTATTATTTTTTAAAAAATAAACTCATTATTTTTAAGTGGTGAACCATAAAATTTTTACATCGTACAGAAACTATTGAATATAGATAAATAAAAATTATTTTTAAAGACATAAGGTAATAATATTTATTTATATTATAGTTTAATGTTAATAGTAGATTCTTATTTTTTCATTGATAATATGTATTAAAATAATTCTATAAATTAAATAATAATGTGAAATCGGTTACTTCGAAATAACTTGTAACTAATTAGATTTGATAAATGTAGATTACATAATATATATTTATAATTAAAATTTTAAATGTTAAAGTTTATTAAATTTAATAAATTATTTTTAGTATAATAAGTAATTTAAAATTAATAACATTAAGAAATTAATTTCACTTATATAATATTATAAATATTTTTTACTCTAAGTAAAAATTATAATAAAAAATTGCTATGAATATTAAATAAATTATTAAATATCATACATTATAAAATAAAATATATAAAATTTACAGTAATTATTAATTATAATTACATTAATATTTATATTATTTTTATTTTTTATAATTTTTTTAATTTTTATTATAAATCTGCCGATAGATATAAATATGAAACTAACTCAATTACAGATCATTATTCTGTCAAGAGTGCTTACAGATTTCTGGTTGCTAGGTTTCGACATAGGGAAGGTAGTGAGATATGGAGTCGTTTTTGGAAGACGAAGGTGCCTCCTAAAGTGCTTAATTTCTGCTGGCGTGCTTTAGTTAATATTGTTCCTTGCATCTCTTTGCTTCAGTCAAGGAGAGTTCCGGTTGATTCGATGTGTCCGTTGTGTCATGAGGCTCCTGAGACTGTCTTGCATATTCTTGTTCAATGTCCTTTTGCCCGCAGTTGCTGGTTGAGTTCGCTTTTGGGTTGGCCTGCATTCTCCGCTGCCTCTCTTAGGGAGTGGTTCTCTTTAGCCTTCCTTACTGCTTCTGCGGAGAATGCTTCCCTTATTCTAATGATATGTTGGGCTTTGTGGCATAACAGAAATAATGTTGTTTGGAAAGCTCAGGATCGAACTGCAAGTGGTGTGTTCTTCATGGCACTGAATTTTTTGCAGCAATGGAGGGGGATTGTTCTGATTCTACTAGCTGCACCAATGTTGTGTCGGCTTTGACTGTCTGGTCTCCTCCACCGCAGGGTTGGATTAAGGTTAATATTGATGCCTCTTTAAACTCGCAACGAAATTCAATAGGCTTCGGCTGTGTAGTCCGAGATGCTAATGGTAGATTTATGGCGGCTAAAACAGGCTGTTTTTGCAGTCAGATGGAGGTTAAGTGTGCTGAGGCAATGGCTTTTCGAGAGGCGTTGAGCTGGATTAAAGAGTACGGATGGGATCAAGTTCTTTTCGAATCGGATACTCAGGTTCTTGTTGTGTCCATTAACAATGCTTCGTTGGATGATTTATCACCTTTTGGTATTTTGGTTCAAAATTGTAAATTGCTTCTATCCAGTTATGAAGAAGCAAGATATGGTTTTATTCACAGGTCTGCGAATGATGTCGCTCATATTCTAGCAACATCGGCTCATTCTGAGTCAGGTCAAAGAGTTTGGGTTCATGTCCCTCCTCCTCATATAGTTTCTTTAATCGCTTTGAGTTAATGATATTTCTCTCCTTTTCAAAAAAAAAAATGCTACTGCTAATAAATATAATATGAAAGTAACTCAATTAAAGATTAGGAATGATATCTCTTTCGGTTCAATCACAGCGGAATAGTCATTATTTTTCAAAATATATCAATTTTTTTTAATATTTGAAAAAATTAAATTTTTACACAAATTACAATAAAATTATGAAATGAAATAAAACTCGTTTCTCATAAATAAAAATATTGTATTTATATACACAAACATTGTATTTATATACATAAATATTTGGTGATAGAAATTTTTTTTAATAGCAAACAAATAAAAATTCAAAAAAATAAAGTGTATAAATGAAAATAAAGAGTCGGTTTATCCAGTTTATTCTCCTTCTAGATAAAACTCTAAATTTACAATTTTAAAAGTTACAAAAAAATTTATTTTTAAAATTTTCACTATAATATAGTATTTTACAATTTTTTTTATAGATAATAAATAGTGAATTAGCGCCGTAATCGAATGGAACAGAGTGGAATTTTGATAAGTTTAGACTCGATTAGAAAATAAATTTAAAAAATCAAGTTTGAACTTGAATTCGACTCAAATTTTATTTATAAATTCGAATTCAATTTATAAAATAAATATTAAACTCAATCTCGGTTCGAACTCGATTTGTAATAAACTTGTTTATCACATTAACGAGTCAACTCAAACTCCACTCAAAAATCTCAAATTTAACTTCATCTAAACTCGAATTTGAACTCGATTATATTATAAACAAATTCAATATAATTTAAATTTATTTAAATTATAAATAAATTTAAATTAAGAATAAAATTTAAATTATAAGAACCATCCTTACCGGTGGGTAATCCCATATGGATTGAAGAAAGAAAAAAAAATATATAAAATGAGATGAATTAAGCCTCTCAAATTCATTTTAACAGAGAAGGCGACTTATCATTAAAGCCTCTCAAATTCATTTTAACCCGTATACTATCATTGTCTAAATAACAATTTAACTATATACTATTTAAAAAAAATTAATAATAAATAAAATTTAATTTTAAAAATAAAAGGAAAAATTAATTAATATTATTGGTGTGAAATTACATGAAAATAGTAGAGGAATCGATATATAATCATAAACTATATATAGGAACAGAAAAGTATTACCACATAATATCTTTCAACAAAAATCATATAAACCCCATTTGTAAACTCAACCCAAGTAAAATTTTAAAATAAAGTTGGTTTCTAACTAAAATCGATTCGGTTCGATTTTTATAAATACTAAAATTTCAGTTTATTCAGTTCGATTCGATTTTAAACCGAACCGACCGAATGATCATCTCTAGTTAGTTATTGTGTTTTTCCCCTCTCCCATGTTTTTTTTTTCCTCACTAACTTCAATCAATTCTCCTTTTGACCAAACCTTCTAGCTTCTCCCTTCTTTCTTTCTTTCTTTCTTTCTTTCTTTTTCTTTTCTTTTCTTTTTTTTTTTTAATGTGGACAAAACAAATGCAGGTGACTTGAACACAAGGAGTTGTTGTTCTTTTAAGCAAATTTACATTTTTACTGCTAACTTTTAAATAAAAATCATTTTAGTCATTCAACTCTTAGAACTTTTATTTTATACTCAAAACTTTAAGAACTTTATCATTCTTAAATTCAATGTTAATTTAAATTCAATTTTCAAACATTTATGAATTTCATTTGTATTTTAATAACAATAAAAAATATTATTTCTTTAAAAAAAATTAGGATATTATATTAAATTTCAAAAAGAAAATAAAAAATAAAAAAAAGTGAGCAACTTTTAATCTTCAAAACATTGTTACATTATATAATCGTAGTAAAAAATATAGTTATATTATGTATTTCTAATTAAAATCATTTTAAATAGAGAAAATTAAGCGAGAAAAAAGATGAGTTTGAAGATTGCAAAGAAAAATTAAGAATCAAAGAGCAAAAAAACAAAAAGAGGAGTTTGAGAAGTTATCAATAGAAAGTAGGGGTGTAATCGAGCCGAGCCGAGCCGAGCTTTGTAAAGCTCAAGCTCGTTTATTAAAAAAGTTTGGAAGCTCGAGCTCGAGCTCGAGCTCGACTCGAGCTCTAATATTTGATTCGAGCTCGGCTCGAGAATTAAATATCATAATCGAGCTCGATTCGAGCTCGACTCGTGAAAGGCTCGTTTGATTTAATAACGAGCCTAATTCGAGCTCGAGCTCGAAAAGCTCGATTAAGAAGCTCGTTAATAAAATTCGAGCTCGAACTCGGAAAGCTCGATTAAGAAACTCGTTAAAAAAGCTCGAGACCGAGCTCAAAATTAAAAAGTTTGGTTTGAGCTCAAGTTCAGACTCGAGCTCGAATTAATAATTACACTTTAATCAGTTTTTAATCATCATTAATTTAAATAATATAAAAAAGAGAGAGTGTACATAAAAAAAATTACGTAACACAATTTATAATTAAAATAACACAAATAAATATAAATTCAATGACATAATAAAATTAGATTACACACAAAGTTTAATATCAAACGAATAAAGTTGATTCCAACTTCCAACAGTTGAAACAAGCTAATATAATTTAATTATCTTCATAATCATCTTCATGCTTGTTCAATTAGTTAACTTGAATTTCAACTTCAACATTCATATAACCTTAATTAATTATTATTAATATACTTTGATAATTATTATCATCTTTTATACTGTATGCTTAATTATATACAAAAAAATTTTTATAATTATATTTTAATTTTAAAATGTATATAATTTTTACAACTCAATTTATCATGTAGTACTATAATTTTAAAGAATACTTATTATAATAATTAATATTGATTATTTATGATTATACATTAATTTTATGGAATCTTATTATAATAATTATATACAAAAGATTTTTATAATTTAATTTTAAAGAATATTAATTATAATAATTAATCTTAATTATTTGTAATTTTCAATACTATAATTTTCAAGTATTTATAATAGTTTAAATTTTATAACTTTATAGTTATTTTTATTTTTTTAATAATATATGAACTTGTTCATAAATTTATTTAACGAATTGGTTCACCAATTTATTTAAACAATATTACTCACGAGCCTATTTAACGAGCCTGCTCGTGAGCCTTCTCAACGAGCCTGCTCGCGAGCCTTCTCAACGAGTTTGCTCGCGAGCCTTCTCAACGAGCCAGCTCGCGAGCCTAAAAACGAGTCAGCTCGCGAGCCTTAACGAGCCGAATACTATGAAGCTCAAGCTCAGCTCGTTTAAGTGACGAGCCTCAAAATTGAGCTCGAGCTTGGCTCGTTTAAAAAACGAGCCGAACTCGGTCGAGCTTTTATCGAGCCGAGTCTCGAGTAGCTCACGAATAGCTTGGCTCATTTACAGCCCTAATAGAAAGAGACACGACAATAGTAGACAACCAATCGGAGGCAGCGTTCAGCTGGCATTCTCCAAGCTCAGTTGTCCCTGAAGCACCTAATTAATTTCTCTCGTGAATTTATTGCAGATGCCAACCATAATTATTGCTACATTAAATCCGCGCTATGCTGCGTGATATTTCAGCATATATGAGCATACATTATATTAAAAAAATGTATTTTTTTATAAATAAAATAATACTTTTAAATAATATCACATATTGTTAAATTTTAAAATATATATATATAATTTTAACAGAAAGCAACAATATAAAATTTTACAGAAAATTAAACAACTGATTGTATACAATTGATAATCTTAATATAATAATTTGATCTGCCAACAAAAAAGAGCTTTTTTTTTTTTTAAGATCTACTATCAACAATCATATTGTTAATAAAAATTCTAAATCTCCTAAACATTTTGGATAGCACATGGCAAGATTTTTTTATATTTTTATATTTCATTTGTAAAGCTGAATGGGTTTACTTCAGAACATGAAATTTTATTGGGTCAATGGTAGTTCTGGCGTTTAGCTCAGCTAATGCTTGGGAATAACTGGTTTTGTACATGGTCATTTCTTTTTAGTTGTTGTCTTCCAACTCAAATCCATAAACAATCTTTAAATAGTCAATAGCTTGAGAAGCTGTATGCTGCTTTGCATCATCCATATTTTGCATGCTAATTCCAGTTCGTTTCGCAAATAAACCTAATGCCATCAACATTGATATGTGAGAAAATAAATTTTACATAAAAAACATCATTTTCAGAATGCTGCACATGATAGCAAGCATCTAGCATGCCAAAATGCTCAAGTAGTTGTGATATCACACTCCGAAGAAAAATTCTAATATGCATTTCTAACAAAACATACAAGAGCTATCAAAATAAGTATAAGCAAAATGAATACAGAGAAAGTAACGACTTATAAAAAATGCATAAAATGACAATAAAAGAAATCGAATACCCATTGCAGTGGATGCTGAAACAAATAATTGAAAGGCTGAATACATGATTTGTAACAAAAGAGCACATCCATCACAGTACATGTGAAGAAAGTTATCAAAAGCTATAGAAAGTGCAACTATTTATAGAAATTTAGATGGAGCTAGTAGTTATGGAAATGAGATACATAAAAGAGAATATACCGAGTAAATGATCAGCTCCTTTAAGATTGAATTGATGGCAGAGAGTAGGGTATCCTAGAAGGTCTGAGCACTAAAGAGGAAACCCACTGCTACTCATTAATGATGGGTCAGAGAAACTGGAGCAGAATATTTGGAGAAGATTGTTACAGATTTTAATATTAAATAAAGGACGCTGCGTTGACACACAAAATCTGAAAATATTTTCGGATCTTGTATGAATTGATAATTATTTTTTAAATTTTGCATGATTTGAAAAATTGATCGCTCATGCCCACTCATTATAATATTCACCCTTCAACTGAACTTAAGTGATAATATTACTAGGATTGTCATTTGTGGTTAGTGTGTAGAGGTTGGATGTCTTCTTGTCTGAACTTGAACTCTTGTCATCTCTGTTTTTCTCTTTTCTCATGACTCTAATATCATATAAAAATCTAAAAAAATTGGGACTCAAACTTCTTCCCTTTCGTTGATACTAATACCAAATATATATATGAATTTACAGCTAATTAAATCTCTTACACAAGAGAAACTACCTAAACTTTACAATAAGGAAATCTCCTAAACAAAGAAAATAATCAAGAATAATAAAGAATAATATAACAGGAAAGTAGGAAAAATAATTCAACCCCAATCTAACTTGCTGCCAAGATTATTATTATTGTTGAGATTATTGCTACCGAGTCTTTTTCCTAACAATTTAATATATATTTTAAATTGAGTTTAGAAAAAAAAAATTTATTCATATATGAGTTAAGTCCATGGAAAAATTGAAAATATGATCTTTAATTGATATAATCAAAATTTAAGAGCTAAAATGTTATGTTTTGAAGAGAAAAGTACATATAATTAGCCTTTTTTCTTAATAATTTAATAAAAATTTGTGAGTTTTTTTTTTTTTTGTCAGAAAGATAAGAGAATTCATTAATAGAGGCCTAAGGCTAATAAGAGTACAATCCAGATAAAATAGACTTGGAAAAAAAAGGCTGGTGGAAGCTTAAAAGTAAAGAACATACGAGACCCAAAGCTCATGCCAAAAAACCCTAGCAAACAAAGGAGACAAGAAGAACAAGAGTAGTGGCACCGATGGGATTGATCCACCACCGAGAAATGCCAAAAACAAAAGATCCTCTATCAGAACCTCCAACAACCATCATAGCTAAAGAAACTCAACCAAGCCAAAGACCACTATCGTAGCTATGGATCTTATTAAAGACTCAGCTTTAAGAAGGTAGTCTAAAAAGGTCAGCAAGTCTATGCAAGCAGCGGTGGCTTCAAGACCTCAAGATGCAACATATCTAACCATTAAAGAACCACAATCGTAGCCCAACCTCGAAACACACTTTTTGCAGCTCAAACTGACGGTGGAACATAAATTTCAAATGATAGATCAATGGATAATATTCTCTTCTCACGCTCTAATCATGCCAACGAAAGTTAGATCAAAGCAGTAAAGGCGGAGAACGATAAATGACTCATTAGAACATTGATTCTCTATATAAAAATAAACATGCATATAAGATACTTGTATGTATTAAGTTAAAGAAGAAAAATACAGAATACACAATGAAATGAAAAGAAACTAAAACATAAGCAAATCTCTAACAAAACCCTCTTGATGAAACTTGGATCTGCAAATAAAAAGTTAGGAACAACTATATACACCCACCAAGAGGGAGAAGAGAGGAACCCATGACTTCAAGTGGTAAGAGGAGTCAACTCTCCCCTCTCTTGAAAGAGTTAGAGGATGACTGTTTGAAGAACTATATACACCCACCAAGAGAGAGAAGAGAGGAACCCATGACTTCAAGTAGTAAGAGGAGTCAACTCCCCCTGAAAGAGTTACATGATGACCGATTGAAGTAGCAGCAAAGGAGATGTTAGAACCTCAAATAAAAAAAAAAGAGAGTTAAGAGAAAACTCTCTCTAGACTAATCTAGAGAGAGAAAGCTTTCTTTTCTATTCAAATGTGAGTTAAATTAATTTTGAATATAGGATCTTCAATTTAACATAATCAAACTATATAAGTCAAACCGTTATGTTTTGAAGATAATATATATATATATATTAGTTTTTTTCCTGACAATGTAATATAAATTTAAAATTGAGTTTAGGAAAAATTACTTTTTAGTCCCTAAGATTTAACGTAATTAACACTTATGTCCCTCTATTTTGGCGACCCAACACTTAAGTCCCTCACTTTATTTTCTGTCCAAATTCGTAGTTCTTCCATCCAAAATAACCGTTTGGGATACGTGAATTGACAAAATTAACCCTCACTAAACCCAACTTCTTCTTCTTCTTCCTACCCTTTCTGCAACTTCTTTTTTCTTCTTCTTCAACTGGAGAAAATATGAAAGAGAAAAAAAAATAGAAATTTTACATTGAGAGAAGGGTATTTTTGGAAAAAATTATCACCTCTCACTTTTGACTCTTTGACCAAACGGTTTAAATGGACGGAAAGACTACGAATTTGAACGGAAGAGAAAGTGAGGGACTTAAGTGTTGGATCGCCAAAATAAATGGATAAAAATGTTAATTACGTTAAACCTCAGGGACTAAAAAGTAATTTTCCCTTGAGTTTAAGAAAAAACTTATTCAAATTTAAGTCCAACAACCCGCGGTGCACTGTGCACATTCTGATAATGATTCCCGCTATTCCTCTCTTCAGAAGCACACCCCGCCCAATCGAAGCAACGGTTGTATCAGGCCCCAAATCGCCCAAACCACAAAAGCCCCTCCTCAACCAAACCCTCAAATCCCTCTCCAGATCAGGCAAACTCGACGAGGCAATTCGTCGGATAGAATCTTCATCTTCCAAGTGTACGGAGCCTGAGACATATGCCCTCCTTCTCCATGCTTGTATCTCCCATAAATCATTGGAATATGGACAAAGAATTTATCTGCAACTCCTCTCTGAAAGCCAAGAAGGTCACAACCTTATTCAAAATCCCACTTTAAAGAGCAAGCTCATTACTCTTTTCTCTATCTGTGGCCGTCTCGAAGAGGCACGCCACATTTTTGAAGATGGGCTTGAGAATAATGGCGCGCCCGAGTCGATTTGGGTTGCAATGGCAATTGGGTATTCCAAAAATGAGCGTTTTAGAGAGGCTTTGCTTGTTTACATTGACATGTTGTTGCATGATGTACAACCGGGTAATTTTTCGTTCTCTGTGGCTCTGAAAGCGTGTGTGAATTTGAAAGATTCAAGGCTTGGTAGAGGGGTCCATGGTCAGGTGATAAAGTCTAGTGAAGAACCTGATCAGGTGGTGAATAACGCTATTTTAAGGCTGTATGCAGAGTGTGGATGTCTGAGTGAAGTTGTGAAGATGTTTGACGAAATGCCTCAAAGGAATGTTGTTTCTTGGAATTCTTTGATTGCAGGTTTTGCTAAGCAAGATCAACTATTTGAGGCGTTGGATGTGTTCAGAAAGATGCAGAGTGAGGGAGTGGGATTTAGTTGGGTTACCATTACAACACTTTTGCCAATTTGTGCACGATTGGCAACTCTTCATATTGGAAAAGAGTTGCATGCGCAAATAGTTAAATCAGCAAAAAGACCAGATATCCTAGTTTTAAATGCGCTTATTGATATGTATGTCAAATGTGGAACCTTTGATTATGGCAGGAGACTGTTTAATGGAATGAGAAACAAGGACTTGGCATCTTGGAATGCTATGTTGACTGGATATGCAATCAATGGGCACATGCGAGAAGCAATGGAATTGTTTGATGAAATGGTTTCATCTGGCATGACACCTGATGAGGTTACGTTCATTGCATTGTTATCAGGTTGCAGCCATGCTGGGCTTACAGAGGATGGAATCAAATTGTTTGATAAAATGGACATAGATTTTGGGGTCTCACCGTGTTTAGAGCATTATGCTTGTTTGGTAGATATCCTGGGTAGGGCTGGAAGAATTGGGGACGCTATAGAGATAGTTAAAAACATGACAATGAAGCCAAGTGCCAGCATATGGGGATCATTGCTCAACTCATGCCACCTCCACGGTGACGTCCATCTTGGAGAGACTATAGCAGAGCAATTGTTTGAGCTTGAGCCAAATAATTCGGGGAATTATGTAATGCTTTCAAATATTTATGCAAATGCAGGGATGTGGGACTCGGTAAATAAGGTTAGAGAGATTATGCAAACAAGAGGAATTAAGAAAGAGGCTGGATGTAGTTGGATACAAGTGAAGAATATAATTCACACTTTTGTTGCAGGTGGGGGTTTTGAGTTCCGTAATTCTGTCGAGTATAAGAAGATCTGGGATGAATTGTCAGAAGCTATGAAAAAAATTGGTTATATCCCTGATACAAGTGTTGTTCTTCACGATGTAAATGAAGAAACGAAAGAAATGTGGGTATGCGGGCATAGTGAGCGCCTAGCAACTATTTTTGCACTCATAAATACTGCTAGTGGAATGCCTATTAGGATTACAAAGAATCTTCGTGTCTGTAAAGATTGCCACTCTTGGATCAAGATTGTGTCAAGAGTAACAGAAAGGATGATTGTTCTAAGAGACACAAATCGCTTCCACCACGTCAAAGGTGGTGTATGCTCTTGTAAGGATTACTGGTAATTGGCAAAGCCCGTGTAAAAGTACATAACTGTTTGAATCTTTTGCATTCTTTGTTGTTTCTCGCTATCCTATTTTTGTTAGTATTTAATAAAATCTCACATTAATTTGACAGCAAATTCTATATAACAATATAAATGAAATGAAATAGCAGACTAAGCTGGTTGATTTGGAATAAGGGGAAGAGGATTAAATGACAAGGTAAAACAAAAGCACCAGTAACAGGAAGTCAGTCTATCAGGGCATTTATTTGTTGTCTTGATACTCTTATTGCACATGGGATGGAAATGAACAATGAAAGGAAGCATGTGAGGCCATGTGCCCACTTCACATAGACTACCTAATATTATGCACATGAATATTTTCTTTTCTTATTTGTTACGGTTCATATCGACTCTACTTCCATAATTTGCTCTCAAGTCCTGGGATGTGTCCATCCAATAATTTGTTTACCGGCATCCACATGTCAGAATCACTAAATTCTCCGTTCACAACCCAAGGTGATTCACTGAGGTAGTGGGTATCATAACCAGCAGGTCATTTCCTTGTTTCTTCTACTCTTCTTTGTCCCATAGTGCATGAATCCTACTTTGTAGCCTTATTTTCATTTCTTTTTAGGTTCTTTGCCTTACCTCTTTCTCTCTTTTTTTTCTTAATTATTTTTTTTTTTACCTCTTGTTCTAGTGTGCTCCGACTCATCCTTCTTTGTCTATTGTCTGCATTTCTTGTCCTTCTTTTGAACCTAGTAATATAGTGCAAATCTGCAATGCTTGTCAGAATATGTTGATAGCTTGATGCCAACTCTAATGAGAATCATCACATGGATGGTGTAGTGTGCAAATGTTAATTGCCATTGTTATCATCCGTTCCATATGCAATAAAATGGGAGAAAATAACTCTTGAGTCAAACTGTGTCGTTTTCATCCTGATTATTAAACTAGTCTTTGAGTCTATTTTGCTGCTCATGATTTTGGATGTATAGACCTTATCCTTTTAATTCAAAAGAACAAAATTCAGGTTCTTATTGTTCAGAAATGTGAAGTACATGTTCTAATAAACTAGAATCAGTGTCAATCAAGGTCATCAGATTATTGGATAAGCTCATGGCGTTCAAAGAGATGATTTTGTTTATTTGCTGAAATGTTGATGGCTTTGATTACCCTTAAATTCTGAGACACTAGCCTTCTTGCTTAGTAAATTTAACTGACCAAGCTGAGACAAGAACACATTCGTTAAAGCAATTGAAGGTGACAGGGAAAATAAAGACATCATGGGACAGAAACAGTAGCCATGTAAGAAATTAGGCAGAATAAAACTAGAGAACTGTGTAACTAGATGGAATTTGCTCTTCACGGAGCAACAAGTTCATAAACACAATCCTTTCTTAGCAGTTGAAATATAAAAGAAAGGAAAAAGGAAAATAGATTAGGAAAACTATGGCACAGACATTTCTTCTCTTTCTAGAAAGCTTTAACTATTATATCCTTCTTTGCTTTCTTGATTTCGGCTCATCATTGAACTGTAGCCTCTTCTTGTGAAGCAAAAGTTATTGCAGGCTTTTTTTTACACTGTATAATGTTGCTGGATGGTATCAATGTCCAATCCTTTAAGCTTCACAACTGACTCGACGTGTCCCTTGAGCGTGTGAAGCTCCCGAAGCCTATTATCAAAAGGTTAAAGAAGAAAAGAGTTCAGCTACAAAATGTTCGAATAAAAACTTATTTTTTTCACATATTTATTTGTATGAAACTGAGTTTTAAAGAACTGTGTGACATACCGTGCAACCTCAGCTCGTCTCTTAGCCTGTTCTGCAATCTCAGACAACTCTCTGTAGCTGCTCTTTTCATTGAAGATACTGGCAGTTTCTGGTGGTTGAAGTCCATGCAAGGTCCTCTGAGCAAGAGCCCATTGAGCTTCTCTCTCCTCTTTACCATAATCCTTCTTGGTGGTGAATGCAGTCTGTTACACAAGAAAATGTTTAGCAGATTGAGTTGTGATCTTTGAATGCATAATTCAAGCTCATCAAAGGTAATTAAAGAGAAAAGGTATACTTTGTTCTCTAGCAAGTTGAGCCAAGCCTTTCCACTCAAGATGTAACGAATGGCAAACTTCAAGAAGTCAAGTGGGATATAGAAAACAACACTGTAAATCCAGATAACTCCAGCCCATCCCCAGCCAATTCCTTTGATCCTTGCAAAGCCCCAGTTGGCGTATACGGCAATCAAAGTCGCAACCTGAAAAACCAGAGTTGATTTAGCTTCCAAGACCATGAAGAAGCTTTAGCCTTTTCACCAAAGCAAATAAGAAATCCATGGTGATTATCAATATTACGGCAGAAAGTTTATACCAGTTGTGCAATTACGAATGCAGTCATCAGTAGCAGACCGGGGCGTTCAACGTAAGACCAGCTGCGAGATCGAGTCACGAAAATGAGAGCCTGGCTTACAATACTGACTTGAAGGTACAAAGCACCCATCATTTCATGCTCGCTATCTCGAATGGACCTTACACCAAATTTGTCCTGCATTTTTTTTTGTGAAAAGGTGAGTTAAACAACAAAACAGAAGTTTTGAAGAATTCAACCAAACTGCAAGTTGGAAAAGCAAAATGGAGTGGTTTCTTACCGGAAAGAAGTCAGTTTTATGCATAGCCCAGAAGAATATAACTGTCATCAATGCCAAGTAACCACCAAGCACAACTCCAGTAGCAAATATCTCTTTTAGTTTCCAGCTATCAGGCAAGGGTGATGGCTTCACTCTATCCTTTGATATTGTCATAATTGTTCCTAATAGACATAATTTTGCATGAGATAAAAGTACCTAAAATTTATGAATTGTTTCGAAGAGCAACAGAAGACTGTTCGAGAAAAAAATGAAAGCTCACCATCATTTAGGATCGCAATAATCAAAACCATGAAAGGAGAGAAGTCAAACTTCCATATAAGAGCAATAAACAGGAAACCAAACTGCAAAATTGGGATAAACTCCATATCATTCTTTATGTATTGTTTAAAATAGCAAATTACACTTTCAAATTATATGAACTCAATATCTACTTACCACGATACGGATTGTGATGGACACTGCATAGATCTGCAGAAGGTAAAAAATATTAAAGTCACTCCTTGTTTCTACATAAAATAAATAAAATTTATATGCTTGATTTTCAAGATGAGAAGAATGCAACTAACAGTATAGTTCTTCATCCTTTGGAAAATAGCTCTACTAGTCAGCACAGCACTAATAATAACGCTCAATCCAGGTTCGGTTAGAACAATATCAGATGCACCTCGTGCAGCATCTGTAGCATCAGCAACAGCTATACCGATATCTGCCTTCTTCAAAGCAGGTGCATCATTAACACCATCACCAGTCATTCCAACAATGTGCTTCCTTTCTTGCAACTTCTTCACTATTTCGTATTTGTGCTCTGCAGAGAAGAAAAAGAAATAAGGAATCAACCTTGGAAGGAATAAAATCATCAGAGTTAATCAAGATTTACGAGCGCCAATTTTCACCCACCTGGAAACACTCCAGCAAAGCCATCTGCCTTCTCAATCAACTCTTCTACAGGAAGTGCAGCAATACTAGCATCCTTGTCTTGACCAAGCAAAGAAGCAGATGGATACATGTTTGTTCCCATTCCAAGTCTTCGCCCGGTCTCCTTTGCAATGGCGAGCTGATCGCCTGCACATTTTCACAACCATAAAGTTAGCAACAAACTTGAAATGGGAGGAGGGAAATGGAGGAAGAAGACAATAAATGCATTCCCCAGCAGTTAAATTACCAGTAATCATCTTAACATTCACACCAAGGTTGAGAGCCCTGCGGATAGTTTCTGCACTATCATGCCTAGGAGGATCAAAGAGGTTCAACAGACCAACAAACTCCCATGGACCACCTGGACTGTCCTTTGATTTCTCAGGCACTTGCTGCAAACATAGAAAAATAACAGAAATCAGATAAGGAGGTTTTATTTTTCTTCTTCTTTTTTCTTTTGAAATGAGACTGCAGATCATCAAGTTAGGAAATAAAACCTGTCTAGCCACACCCAATGACCGAAGCCCACGTTCAGCAAACTTGTCTATAACAGAATGAACTTTCTTCCTGAGATCTTCCCTTGAATTGCACAAGTTCAAGATCTATTCATGGAAACACATTAGGACAGGTAAGTGAACTTTGAAGCAATGTTTAAACCAAGTTGTGTGAGAAAGATATAAAAATAGTTACCTGCTCGGGGGCACCTTTACTTGCTCGGTGCCAGTTGCCATTGGCATCAATGTAAGTCAAAGCAGTCCTCTTGTCCACAGGATTGAATGGTAAGAAGTGAACCTCTCTTATACCAGCTCTTGCCTGCAAATACATGCATAAACTTTTATGTTAATAGTGCATTGACCACTTTTCTTCTTGGAATGCTCGTAGCAAACTTTTTTTTTTGCTCTACCTCTTTAGGATCAGCAAGCATTCCAACCATGGCAGCATCGATTGCATCCTGATTCTCCACTCTAGAAGCCCTAGCAGCAAGTAGGATCACATGATCTTTTTCCACTCCCTTCGCGAACACTTCGATCAAGGCTTTGTCAATACTCAGCTTGTTGAGGGTCAAGGTGCCAGTTTTGTCACTGCAAAGCACATCCATACCAGCCATTTCTTCGATGGCAGTCATACGCTTAGTGATGGCCCCCTGTTGAGACAACTTGTGTGACCCAATAGCCATTGTCACAGACAAGACTGTTGGCATGGCAATTGGGATACCTCCAATCAAGAGAACCAAAAGATTGTCAATTCCATTTCTATATTTGCGGTGCTGAATTGGGTACATGACAATGATCTCAATCAACATTCCAACTGCTATAGAACAAATACAGAAATTCCCAATAGCAGTTAGCACTTTCTGGAAGTGCCCAACTTGGTTGGTGCTATCCACAAGATGTGCAGCCTTTCCAAAGAAGGTGTGGACACCAGTTGCTATAACAACAGCTTCAATTTCTCCTTGTTTGCAAGTGGAACCAGAGAAAACTTCATCCCCAGGATTCTTGGTCACTGGAAGTGATTCTCCAGTGAGGGCAGATTGATCAACCTTCAACGGATCACCCTCTAGAAGACGAGCATCAGCAGGGATGATATCTCCCAATTTGACACTAATGATATCTCCTGGAACTAGAATTGAAGCTTCTTGCTCGGACCATTTTCCATCCCTAAGAACCTATACATGCACCACATGACTTGTGAAAAAGCTTATACAAACAATTCTAATAAAGCTTAATATAAGGTTGAATAAATGTAGAACTTGACCCTTTATCCACAAACAATAGCTCCAAAGAAAAGGTAGCTTCCTGGGTTAGAAAATTACCTTAGTTTTAGGAGCCAGACCAGCCATAAGAGCGGCAGCAGCGTTACCGGCATTGTTTTCTTCAATAAAACTGATAGTAGAGTTGATAACAAGCAAGCAAACAATACCAACAAAGTCCTGCCAATCTGGGGGTTGCCCACCACCATTTGCCAGTGCAATTGCCATAATAGCTGCAGCTTCCATGACCCATGATAATGGATTCCACATAAACCCCAGAAACTTGAGAAATTTGCTTTCCTATTCATTACAAGATTAGAGTATTAGTTAGTCCACAAAGTATTGACTACGAATTGATGCTATTTTGTTAATAAGAACCTTTTTCTCTTCTAGTTTGTTGGGGCCAAAGATTTGAAGCCTGTTGGCTCCTTCCTCCGAAGATAAACCTTCTCTGTTACATTTTAGTTGCTCAAACACTTCATCAATGGGAATCCTTTCCTGCAATAAAAAATTATTATCAAGATATTAGACTTCTTGCCTGGATTACTGTGTTTTTGTGCATTGCATACAAGTTTTGGCAACTCAATAGAACACAAGAGAGCTTGTGCTCCAACTTCTTAGTCATTTTAATTTCACTGTTGTACAAATAATATAGAAAGTAGTACTATTTTTTAGAGCTAATTTATCGGTTTAATCATTAGAATAGCTCAGTAACAATCATGCGCTTTAGCTTATTGGTATTCTACTCGTCTCTGAAATGAAAAGTTTTGAGTTTAAATTTTAATAAGAGTCTATTGTAAAAAATAAATAAATAAATAAATTTAAAAGCACATGAATGCTTTTTTTTTTTTAAGTCTATTCTATGTTATTTCAACTCTTTATTTTTTTTAAAGACAAGCACCGCCCCGAATATGTTAACAAAATATAATTTGTTTTAAATAAAAGGTTAAAAAAGTTAATTTACTTTAAATTTGACAAAATTTAATTATAATTTCTTCAAAATAATTGAATAATTTCTTAAATAAATGGAAATTTTATGAGAATAATAGCACAAATAATGCCAATACTATTGAGTCAAAAATAACATATAACATTCTGTGTATATATATATTTTCTAGTATAAGTATAAATCTAAATGTCTAATAGACAAACCTAAAATAAATAATAACAATAATGGTCCAAGTTGTGCTGAGTCGGTGAACGAGTCAGACTCAGACTGAGAGGCCAACTTGGGACTGACCAATTATCATGAAACACCCAATAAAAACAAGCGTTGACTAACAATATGACAGGAAAAAGGTATCGAGACCACATGGGACAGCACCTCCACTAACTCCCAATCAGGATAGCGCGTTTACAACACGCGACACGCACTTGCCATACAAAATGCCTTTATAGGTGTATGTTGCAAATTTCAAGAGACTCGAAGGCTATAGTTGTCAAATCGACATAAAGTAAATAAAAAACTTTGATGACTCCGAGAAAAATTAAAAAAAAACAAACCTGGTTGTGTCAGTACCGTTGAATGTGAGTGTTTTAAAAAGGAAACGGTTAGTGGATTTTGTTAGTTGTGGACTAAATGGTTAAATTTAATTTCAATTATAAATTAAATTTAAATTTATTCTTAATTTATTTTTAAAAAATCATTATCGTATGTATTATACTCTTTTTAATCTATTTAAAATTAATTATGCTTATTTAGCTTTCTAATATAAATTCAAAGATAAATTTAAATAAAAAATAAAATTTAACATACCGTATAATCCAGTACAAATTTAATCCTTTAGACATAAATAATGCATCAAAGAAATCCTAGCAAACTGGTCCTTAAGTTTTTACATCAGTGACTAATTTGTTAATTTTTCATTTGAATTATAAGAAGTATATGAGCGATTTTTAAACTATGGAAACTATTTTATAGATTTTACAAAATTATAGGGTTAAATCGTAAACATTAATTAAATAAAACGCAAAATTCCATTTCCTTTTAAATGAGGAAAAGGCTAAAGTACCACGGAATGGTACCAAAAATTCCTCAAAGTAAACAACAAATGCCACAGAGAGGGGAGCGCCTTTCTTTTTGTTTTTCGAGAAAATACCTTTTTATCCCAACTTTTTATTTTTTATTTTTTTCCTTTTGTCTTTTTATTAGAAAATTATTAATTAAATATTTATCTGATAAAATTATAAGAAAACTGTAAAGTCTGATCTTTATATTTACTTTTTCCCAAATAATCGATGTAATAATAATTATTTTTTTAAATAACAATATATATCTTATTAAAATGTAAGAATTTGAGAATTTAGGTATATTCTCTTTTATTGCAATAAAAAGATTATTTCAGTTGGAAAGAAATAAAATTCCTTCCTTATTAATTAGAAGTCTAGAATTATTATCTTAAATATATCAAGCTGATATAGAAATGACACTTAAAATCTCAGTGTTAGAAAAAAAAACTAATAATTCAATCTTAATTACTAAAAAATATATATAATTTGTGTGATTTTTCTACCTTATGATTTGGTATAATTAATTTTCAATGAAAATAATATAAATAGATTAAAAAATAATTAAAGTATAAATAATTTTAAATTTTTAAAATAATTTTAAATTTTTTAATTCCTTGTTATTGTTATTCGAATTTTCTCTAATTTGAAGAGTTTTGAGTTCAAATTTGAAATTATGGAAAGAATTCAAATTTTAAACTAGAGTTAAATAGAGTAAAGCTGAAAGCACTAAAAAAAAATTGAAATTGCAAAGGAAAGCAAATAATTTGATAATAAAAAAGAATACATTAAAGTAGTGTTAAAATATTGGCAAAAAATATTTAAACAGAGTAGAGAGAGAGAGAAAGAAAGTGAAGCCAACTATTCTTATCTGTCTTTCTCTTTCTCTTTCTCTTTAATTCACATGTGAAGATCCATCCATTCAGACAATATTATTGGAAAAGAAAAATAACAAATTAGTCTGTTTGGGTAGAGAGAAAATTAATCAAAAATTGAAAATAACACACACATATATAAACATTAAGTAATTAAATTAGGTCCACCCAATAAAGCCAAAAAGAAAGAATTTGCTTTAAGAGATTTCATTTTCTGCGCAATAATTAATCATTCGAATTCCAAATTAAATAAACCCATAGGGGGGGAGGAGAAAGAAAATCAAATTAGGAGAAAAATCTCCATTTTCTAACTGATTTGAGCCAAACAAAAGAAATCAAATTCAAGAGACATTAAGAACTTTTTTAGATATACCAAACAAGAAGAGAGATCAATCTCATTTCATTGAAACAGCAAGAACATGAAAAAGAGAAAGCGAAAGAGAGAGAAGAGAATATATATACCAGATCAACAGTTTCGTTCTTGATCTCTTCAAGAGTGATAGACTTAGCCATGTCTCAAAAGAAACCGAAACTCCACAGGAAGAAAGAAGAATACTCTGCAAGTAGACTAATAAGATTACGATGAAGAAGAAGAAGAAGAAGTTAAAGAAGGAAGAGAGAAAGAGAAGGAAGGAAGTTAAAGGCCATTAAATGAGATTTTGCCATCCCAAGAAATGGCCACAGGCAGAGAGAAAGGCTAAAAGAGAGAGAGAGAGAGAGAGGTGGATGATTATGATGGTGATGAAGATGAGGTTTCTTTATAGAGGCTGCATGCCTCTCTCTCTCTCTCTCTCTCTCTCTCTCTCTCTCTCTCTCTCTCTCTTTCGCCAAACAGGAGAAGGATGGTGGTTGTGCTTAGCATACCTTAGCTAATGTGACCCCGCCGTTTAACCTGGGCCCTACTTTCTTACTTTATTTTTTTTCAATTGTTTTAAGGATAAATTATTTACTTAATTAGTTTTTATTTATTAAAATTAAATTAAAACCATTTTTTATATATTATAACTCATAAAAATAAAAAAGTGAATTTCATAATCTTAATTAGATTAAAATTAAAGATAATTATACTAACAAAAAGCATTATTAAATTTTTTTAGTACGGTTGAGATTAATTTATGTACTTAATTTTTAAAAATTTATAAATAATTAATTTCTAAAATTAAGATTCTCATTAATTTTTTTAAATACTACAGATTGATTATATATTCAGTTATTATTATTTTTCTTGTAATTTCCGTCTCACTCCGCACTTTTGATGGTGATGCTGATAATGCCTGGGGAGGTCCAAACTCCTAAAATTTTCTGCTCTTCGTAGCGAATAATAATAATAATTTTCATTTAGAGGTAACATAGAGGGCGGAGAGGAGGTACAGTAAGATACATGTGCCGTATCGATGATCGAAAAATATTTTGAACGGAGATAAAGGTATCGCAGCGGTGTAACCGGTACCCTACTAAATGAAAGCTCATGGCTCCACCACTGGTAACATATATGTTTGATAAATAAAATTAACTGTTAAATTTTTTAATTAAAATTTTGAAAAACTAAATATGGATATTTATTAAAAACATATTCATATATAGTATTTAAAAATTTAAATTTCAAGAATGTAGTAGCGGTTGTCAGTCTCCTTAAACTTAATAATAATAATAATTCACTTATTATCTTCCCTAAATTATCAAGATTTTTCACCGTCTCTCCTATATAATTGACAACTTACATCCCATGCATATCCATTTTCGACATTTTCATTTAACATAATAGAAGGTCAAAGCGTTGAGAATATTATAAAAATATATAACATTATTAAAAAAATAATTAACGTAGTTTTATTTGTGACTAATTTATTTTAAATAAATTTTTTATTTTTTATAAATTTTAATACTTTTCGAATAATTTATAACTTTATCTTATCAGTTTTAATGTAATATTTCATTAATCACTTTAAAAATGAAAAACAACAATAATCTTTTTAATTTGTTTGTATTGAAGTCTTTTGAATTTTTTTTTTTAAATTTTTAAATTTTATAAAATTTATATAAAATGACACATAATTCATGAAGTAATTAATGTAAAAAAAAAAAACAAATGTCAAGGAAAAACAAGAAGTAGCAATTTTAGTAGTCAAAATAATATTAAAAATTCAAAAAAGTTAATATATAATTCTAAAATCAGATTTTTTTTTTTTTAATAAATATTTTGAAGTCAGTGTGGTTTGCACGCCATGCTAATTAGGTCAGCCTATGAATATTAATATTTCATGTCGACAATCAAAATTATGATTAAATTGACTAAATACATGTCAATTATCTCAATTTTTTTTGTCAATTATATGAATTTGGTGAGCTAGATGTGCAATTGGGTTCTTTTTTTTATTTGATTTTCATTGAATTATTTTTTTTTAATTCTTCCAAAATAAGTAGTATAACAACTTAAGTAGATTTTTTTATTTGCTAAAAAATACTAAATTTGATCAAAGAATTTAAAACTAAATTAATTAAGTATTATAATTATTAATTTATAGTACAATAATTACTCACTTATAAATGTCACATAGATTTGATTATTTATATCTGAAAATTCAATTCCGATTAGGGAAAATCAGTATTCGGTTTAAATTAAAAAAATCGATCGAACCAAATTAATTTAAAATTTTAGTTCAGTTTTTCATTCAATTCAGTTCTGTTTGAATTTTAATTTCAGAAATTTTGATTATTTCGGTTTGATTCGATTTTAATAAAAAAAATCAAAAAAATTAAATCGAACCGATTAGTGATAATAATATGTTATTTTCAATAATATAGAGAAATTAAATCATATTAAAATTAAAATATTTTAATTAAATTTTAAAATATTAAAAATAAATTATAAAAAATAAAAAATTTATTAAAAATTGAAACCGATCAAATTGAACTGAATCAGATCGATTCGGTTTGATTCAATTTCTGATCAAAATCGATTCGGTTTGATTTTCATAAATACTAAAATTTTAATTTTTAATTTATTCAGTTCGATTTTAAGTCAAACCGACCTCCATATTATTGTTTAAATTTAACCATTTATTTTTGTATAAAGGATAGAAATTCAGTAATCTATTTAGCTTTTTGAAAAAAAAAAAAATTTGCTTTCATTTTTTACTTAATAAAAAAACTGAACCTGTGGTCCCGTCCCGTTTCCGAACTCGCTTCCATTAGCCCGTTGAATGCCCTTTTAATTATTTATAATATAAAATATAATATAATATTAAGGAAAAGGCAAATATTAAACTTGTAATGCATGGCCCATTATCTTCTTTTATCTTGATGAAGCTTTTCGGCATGTTTGAAGGTTAAAATCTTATGTAGACCTTTTTTTAATATATATATTTAATAAAAAATAATTAAATGTATTTTTCTTGAAACCATGTATAATTGACACTTAATTTAGCTTTTTAATTAATTTTTATTTGTCCATTTCTTTTTTTAATCAACATTACCAGGAACGGAGGAAGGAACTTTCTTTTAGTAGGGCATCACTACGCAGTGCTGCGGCACTATCGGCTACGCCGCTGCGACACTTTCATCCCCTTTAAAGCATTTTTCGGTCACCGGTACGGCACGTACCCCACCTTACCATATCCTCCCTCCGCCCCTGAACATTGCCTTCATCGTAAGTTGATTTTCCTATATTTTTAAATAACTTTTATTAATTAACCTTTTATATTTGATATTTTTACATTTAATGGCCTTTAAAAAAAATTATATTTAATTTTATTTTACTTGTGGCATTCCAATTACCTATTAGTATAATTAGTAAAATTCACATTCAATATTTTTTATATTAAACATAAATTATAATTTAAATTAATTTTTTCAAACATAAACTAAAAGTAAATTATTCATGTTGAGATAAAAATAAATTCAAAAAAGTCAGCAAATAAGTTTGAAACCTCTATTGTTTGAGCCTCTGATTTCTTACTTTCAAAAGTTTATTCCTATCAACTTAAAAAATAAAATAAAATAAAGAATCCATAAGGATTGACTTCCAAAACCCCAAAATAAAAACTTTAGTTTTACTTCTAAAATATCTTTTACTAAATTTTTATTATAAATAAATTACAGAAAATAATTTTATAAACATTATTTAATATTAAAATATTAATATTTAATAATAAAAAATAAAAAAATATATTTTATAATATTTAATTTACTGTCTTAAACAGCGCCTTACAGATACAATTGAACCACTGACAAAATCATCACTTTCTTTTTTTTATAATTTATGCTCCACTGTTCTCTATTCTTTTATTTCTTTTGAGAGTAAAAATTACTTACTCTATTAATAAAATTTCATCAACGAGATATATCATTTTAAATAAAGAGATTATCATATCTAATAGATTTTCTAGCTAAAGTATGAGCAGTTAGAGTGGTATAACGATAAACTCATGTAACAGAAATATCAATTCTAAAATATGTAAATGTATAAAGTAAAAAGTTTAAATTACTTGCAAACAGTCCATAAGAATGCAGCAATTAAAAGGCAAAAATTCCGTTGCCAAGAACAAATAGTGGCAGAGAGTTAAAGTTTCAACAATTACCGACGTACCATTACTTTCTAAAAAACCAGAAATACCACTTTGAAATATACCCTCAGAGTTTTTCATAACAAAATCGTAGTTAATAAAATTTTCAGTTTGAAACAAAACCCATCAACTTGACAAAACCAACTGAAAATTTCCAAACTTGAAGATGACATACGAATTTGGAGAGAAATGACTTTAGGATTACGAGTAGGGTTGGAGGAATAAAACAAGTTTCTGCCCTGATATAAAGGAGTAGTGGTATTTCCATGCAAAACACCAGCACGTTGAGCAGCTTTCCAATTCAATATATGATGCATAACGTCTTCCACAAGATGAACTGCTGAATTTTGCACCTAGTTCCATAATAATGAGTTCCTTGCTGGCCATAATCTCCATGCATAGAACATTATAAAAGTTTTTCAAACCTTGTCTTGTGGGACTTCAAAATTTATAGTAAAAAATTAAAAAATTATCATTAGGCTGCAAATCTCCCACTCCCTCAAAAACCAAACTTTCTTGGACATAGAACAATGCAACAAAATATAATTGACACTTTCATCTTATAGCACCAAAAATATCTAGCATCCACATCCACATCCTTTTGCTTTAAGTTATTATTTATAAGCAATATATTTCTACAAGCTCTCTAACAGAAATCATTTAATTTTGGAGGGACCAAAACATTTCACAAATTAGTCCACAATTCACCCCACATTAAAAGATAATCTTCCTAGCAAGTTCATACACACAAAATATGTGGATTTCACCGTATAGACACCTCTTTTAATTAGTTATTTCCTTATTAATATTAATATATATAATAAAAGAAACAAGTTCAATTTTTCATAAAATTATACTCCTTTTTCAATAATCTATATTTAAAATATTTTTTAGTTCCAAAAGTAAATATTCTTTGTTTGTCGTATTTTTAAATACTTAAATTATTTTTTTAAAAATAATCAAATTGTATTTAAAAAAGAAAATTTAAGAGGAGATATACATTTACATATATCAATAAAATCCAATGAGATTTGAAGCATTTAATTGTTAATTAACCTTCTCGTATAATGGTTAAACTTAAATTACTTTGAAATTTGACACTTTTATTTTTTTGAAAATCCTTTGAAATTTGACATTAAAGTCTCTAAATTATAATTTTAATTGTGATTAGCTTAATTAAGTAATTAATTAAATTGTTTTTTTAATTCACCAGTTGCCATCAATCGTTTATTTTTATATATATTTTTTAGAAAATACGTGTAAAATTTTAATCATTTTATATTTATTTAAATTGTTGAAAAACTTAATTTTAAATGACTAATTTTTATTAGTTTCTCTGAAGAAAATATCATTTAATTTAGGAACAACGAATTTTAGTAAATTTAATTTTTAAAATTAGTTTTACACTAATTTTGGAAATAGATTAAGTATTTTTCCTACGATAATTTAGCTCTTTATTCTCAAACATAAATTAAATTCTCTAAAAGCTAATCTCTTAAAAAAAAATACTGCGATAAATATTGATTATAATTTATAAATATTCTTTGTTAAATTTTCATAATTATTTCAAAGTTTATAAATTATATAATTTAAAAAAAAATTAAATAAATTATTATTTAAAAAATATAGTTATAAATTTTATTGATTATTGACGTGGCAAAATAAAACTGTGTTATGATTGGTCAATTCTGAAAAAAAAATGTGAGGTGATTGGTGTCTATGGCAGCCACTCTGACGCTAAGTCAGTAAATTGAAAAAAATAGCAAATATAAGAAACTGTTTTGAACTCTAGAATAGTTGTTTAAGAATTGCATACTTTTTATGATCATTAGCTTTTATACTTAAAGCCTATGGAATTAATTATAGTATTTTCTGAAAATCCGAAAATAATGTGGCCGGTTAATTAATAAGAGATCCGCCAACTAATTGATTAGTGATTCCGTGATTACATGTGTAACGGGGATTTACTTGATTATATCCACTAATAGTAACTCTAAGTAAAAGCTCAACTTTTTTGGGAGAGGACGAGTTTTAATGAAGAATCGGGTATTACAGTGTCCAAATCTTTCTTTCTACAGGTGGGACTGCGTATTGTCTTATCAGACCCTTACCATGTGACCCAGTCTTATGGTGACAGCTCATGACTCATTTTGGGTGCTTGTATTACATCAAAAGTACCCCGCTAATTTTCGATTCTTCAAATTCGAAAGTGACAGTTGTCTTCACGATCTGAGGCACATGGCTATTTGAGATTGGCATTTTCTTGTTAATATCGCTTCGCTTGTTTCTACCCATCAAGATGATTTTTCTGTTTTTCGAGTAGCATTTAAAGTCTGAAATTACCATATAAGAACCCTTATTCTTCTCTAAATATCACTTTTGCTTATAATTGTCATCTTTGCTTTAGAAAAGACTCGGTCACTCCTCTTTTTCGTTCATACTTTCATACTTTCACAGTAATCCTTGTCTACTTTTTCTTTTTAAAATGAATAGAAATACTTTCTCTTCTTCTCTTACTTCCAGTGAAAGTTCTGCCTTAAGCTCCTCCTCCGATGGTCCCATTCGCGCCCCAGCTCCTATCGTTCCACTGAGGACGGCTCATGCAAGGGAAGGTAGCTTGATTAGTGACATTCCTTCTATACTAACAGAGCAAGATGTAGATTGCCTTCATAACAAATATCAAATTTCTTGAGAAACCTTCTGCATCTTTGCTCCATCCTCGAACGTCCGAGCAGATGACCAGATCCCTGCAGAGAATACTATCATAGTCTACGAAGAGCAGCTAAATGCGGGACTTCGATTCCCCATGAGCCTGTTTTTTGCTGAGGTTCTTTAATTCCATAAATTTTCAGTCACTCAGCTCCATCCCAACAGCTGGAGAATCTTACTGGCCTTTCGGTTTTTTTATTTTAATAACAATATTGAGCCGAGCGTGGCCCTCTTCTCTTAGCTGTATCAGCAGGGCACTCGATGAAATGAGGAGGTTTGATTTTTCAGTGGGAGGAAACGCCAGACACTATTTGACCGGATACCTTCTTCACTAAAGTGATGAAAGAATAAGTTTTTTTATCCTCCGTCATCAGATGTTTTGAGGGTTTTGGACGTCTTTGAACGAGTTGGAACATGTGGGTGGAGCTAAGGAAGGATAGGGTCCATCCACGAAAGGATGAGAAAAAGGCTTTAGACTTCTTTCAGATGATGGCCATGTCCCAGAGAATGAATATCAGCAAGGCAGTGAGAAACATCATTTTATCTTAGCATAGCCTTCTTGAGGCGAGCCAGGCTCGGGGTCCTCACCTGCCCAACTTTGGGGAAAGCACCTATCTAGCTATCGAGCATGGTATTTTTCTTTCTGAATTCTTTTGTCCTTTAAACTGCCTTACTTACTCACCTTTTTCTCTTTGCATATATGGCTAGAAAAAAGAACAAGTTTGCTGAAGCGGCTCGTGCCGCCTGTAAGGATAAAGCTATTGCTGGGGCATCCAGTCCAACTCCAAAATGGGATCGCCAAGCGGATGAGATAATCATACTTTCTCCTCCTCCACCCCCTTCTACAATAGAAGAGTTAGTCCCTTCGTAGCCCAAGTCTTCTAAAAGGGGCACCTCTACAACAGTTCTCATTTCTGCTGAGCCCATTCCCGCAAATGTGGGGGTCGAGTCTCCGTGGCTTCATAGCATCCAACACCTAGCATTGACGCTAACCTAAATGACCTCTTTTCTTGAGGAACTCAACTTGTCAGTCCTAATAGCCAAGAATGCTTTGAGGCATAAGGATCGTTATCGCTTGAATGAGGTCAAGACGAATGAGCTCTTCAACAACATCATGCACTCTGCTATGGAGAGTGTCCTCTATGTATATATGGCCAAAAAGCATAATAAGGCTCTGAGGTGAGAGTTTAGGGATCAAGAGACAGACAGAAGACTCTTGGTAGAGGAATGCTCGAGGCTGAAGGCTTGGGTTGATGAAGTGGAGGGTACCATAAAAGAGACAATAGAGTCGGTAGACAAGCTCCAGGCAGACCTGAATGAGGCCAATGCTTCTAAACTTGCCCTTGAGAATCATACTAAGAGTGCTGAGAATCAAGTGACCATGTTTCAACACCAAGTCCAAGAGTTCCAATCTCAAGTTGAGGAAAATTGGGCCGCCTCCAATAGAATTGCTGAATTAGAGGCTGAGCTTCAAGAGACGGTGGCCCGAGGAGGAGAGATGTTCATCGAGGGCCAAGACTCAGTCAGGAAGAACCTAGTAAAATCGTTTCCTTCTGAGAAATTTGCTTGGATAGATGATATCTTTTCAAAGGAGAAGGGCGAGGATAAGCAAGAGGAGAAGAGGATCGATGATATCGAATGAGTCTCTGTAGAAAATTTAATAGATGTAGGAAATACTGATATATTAAAGACTCAAAAAGAGGAACCCGAAGTCATCCCTCCTCCTATGTAATCTTCTGAGATTTTAATGAAAAATATATTCTCTCATATCTTGTTATTATTTTTATTAAGTGCTTGTATGATTGGTATTCGTCCATAACCCTGTTCCATTTATTGCCAAACAAGGCTTTGAATAATTTCTAAAAACCGTCACTAGTCTAGCTAGTGGCCATAAAATAAATAACTTGAAAAATTTGTAGAATGGATTCAATACCAGGACGCGTGGCCTAGCGGAACCTGTGCTACGTCCTGGGCATAAAATGCCTTAGAAATATTTTTATGAATATGAGACTAACATCCGGTTGTTGGGCCTGGTGGTTACTCACCTCGTAGTTAGGCATAAAGTGTCTTAGTTAATAGGACTAACACCCAGTCATCAAGTCTAGCGGATAGCCTCTTTTTAGCCTGACATAAGATGCCTTTTAAACTTTTTGCGAAACAAGACTAATGCCCGATCATGTGGGTTGGCTAACACTCGCCTTATGGCTTGGGCATAAAATGCCTTTTAAAATTTTTATGAAGTGGGACTAACACTGGTCATATGGCCTGGCTAACACTCACCCTATGGCTTGGCATATGATGCCTTATTTGGTGGAACTAATACCCTGATTATTTGTGAAGTGGGATTAACACCTGATCATGTGGCCTGGCTAACACTCGTCTATGGCCTGACATTGGATGCCTTGTTTGATGGGACTAACACCCGGATTATGGTCTAATGGATTTTCATCTTGTGCCCTAGCATAAGATGCCTTCTTTAGTGGGACTAACACCCAGATTATGGCCTGATGGATTCCTACCTTATGGCCTGATGGATTCCTACCTCGTGGCCTAGTATAAGATGCTTTTTTAGTGAGACTAATACTCGAATTATGGCCTGATGGATTTTCACCTTGTAGCCTGGCATAAGACGCCTTCTTTAGCAAGACTAACACCTAGATTATGGCTTGATGGATTTTCACCTTTGGCCTTTTCCTGAATGCTCTTAATCTTTTTTTAAAGAAAGCAATATCATCGTTCTTTGTCACTAAATAACATAACGCCTGAAGAAATACACGTTAATTATTATTGATAAAATTTTCTCAAATATTCCAAGAGTGGGGAATGACTCGGCCATCTAATTTAGCCAGCTTATAAGACCCTGAGTGAATGACCTTCGAGACCTTAAGTTGTCCTTTCTAGTTTTTACCCAACTTAACAGACCCGACATTACCGTCTGTTACATCTGTTTTTTTAAGAGCTTAGTCTCCTACATTAGAGACTCGTGACCTGACTCTTCTGTTGAATATTTAGGACATCTTCTGCGATTCATTTATTTTTTCTTACCATTGCTGGGTCCTTCTGCAATTACATGAATAACCTCTACAAGTTCATGATCAGGGGTAGTTTTAGGAGTTTTTACCTCAAGTTCGGGCCTTCTCTCTACTCTATTCTTTCTAGAAAACTTTCAAAGTGTTTCATCCCTTATTAACCTCTCAATCTCATCTTTTAGTTATCGGCACTCCTCCGTTGTATGTCTATAGTCTTCATGAAAATGGCAATACTTGGTCCTATCTCGCCTTTCGTCTCTTTTAGGGTTGAGCTTGGGAGGCCATCTGACCTCCTTATTATTTTTTTAAATCCATATTAGAATACGTATTCGTGAGTCATCAATAAAGTATAATTCTTAAACTTACTTTAGTCATCCCTTCTCCAAGAGACTGAATAACTTCTGTGGTGTTTTTCATATCCTCATCTCTCTAACTTTTGGTTTTGCATTTGACTCGTCCTTTTGTCATCTCTCAACGTTTGGACTTGTCATCCAGCCTGATGTGCTTTGGGCTTTATCCATTAGCTGTTGATGCGTAGCAGCTGGGTTCTTGATTAGAGAATCCATGAATTTGACATTGTGTATTCCTTTCTTCAATGCTTCACATGCTATCTCATGATTTAATTCTTCCACTTGTATTTCTTCTAATTAAACCAGGAGATAAAACTTCTTAAAGACTCGACCTCTCCTTGGCAGATCTTTCGCAAGTCATAGGAGAGCTTTTTAGGAGGTATACAAGTAATGAAGTTGTATTTAAATAACATAGTGAATTATGTAAAATTCTGAATTAAATCTAAATTCAGATGTTGGTACCATTTCTGAGCCAAACCTGTAAATGTCAACGAAAACACTCGACACAGTACAAAGTCGTTGACATCCTGAAGCTACATGGTCATCCTAAAGATCACCATGTGACTTCTGGGATCTGTTTTTCTGTCATATTTATCCAAGCTTGGCAGCTTGAATTTTGTTGAGAAAGTTTCTGCTAAGATTTCTTCTTATATGGGCAAGGTATCGTTCAGGCCATAGTCCTCCTTTTACTCCTTATGGTACCTTTGAACAGCCCATACCAGTTTCCAATCAATGTCTTTCGGAGCTTCGTTTGATGACTCCTCTTCCTCGAACTTGGCCTTTCCCTCGGACCGTGTTTGGATTGCCTTTGTCCAAATCCTTAGAGTATCAATGGAGGCTTCTTCCCTTCCCCTAGAAGCCATAAATAATGTCTGCCCCCGAGTTTTGTATTGCTCGAGAGTGGTTTGCAACCTTTTGATGTATTGGAGTATTTGTTCATTGCTCAGATTGTTGAGTTTTGCTTCATTGATCATAGAAGATATGTTTTGTCCACTACTAGGAGTGGAAGAAATGATAGCGCCCTCATTGGTAACAACCTTAGCAGTAGCCTGTGAATTGCCACCTATTTCGAGAGAGAGAAAAGAGAGATTTTTTTAAGAGAAAGGAGATAAGAGACTAGTTTTAATCTAAATGAACAGAGAGAATTCAATAGATTTTCTAACTATGAAACAAAATAATGTGCCCTAAATAGAGTTGTGATTAGTCAATTCTGCAAGAAAGAGAATGTGAGGTGGTTGGTGCTTATGGCAGCCACTTCGATGCTCAAGTCTAAAGAAAATAGTGAATGTCAGGAATTGCTTTAAATTCAAGAGTAGTTGTTTAAAAATTGTGTACTTTTGTTTATATGATCATTAGTTTTCATTGAGAAATTTTTAGATGGATTCGATCTATCATGGACCCAAAAAATATTGAAGTAGTCCAATCTATTTTTTTCCATGAAGAGACCCACTTGTTTGTGATTTGGTCTATAGTGAATGAGGTCTAAGTAAGTATCTCCCATATAGTATATCGAGCGTATTATAACATTTCATGTATTTACCGATAAGATAATATCATACTTATATATATATATATATATATATATATATATATATATATATATATATATATATAAAAGTTATGCATTCCAAAGGTACATAAAAATTATTTTAAATTGTGCAAATTTCAAAAAAAATGTCGGGCACTTGGAAAATATTTAAAACATGAAAAACCATAAAACAACATTGTTAATTGGTCTTTAAATCGTGCATACAATAATTAAAACACATAAATTGGATTAAAAATTAAATATTGCAATTAAATTCCAAAAATTCATGAAATTAAAAAAAAATTACTAAAACCTTTTTTTTTTCATTTAATATGAGTATATCAAATTAAAAATGTATAAAAATCTAAATGGATTTGTTAACATTGTGATTTTCAGCTTTTTTTTAAGTTGATAAAAAAGTGTTGAGTTTTTATTATTGCTAATAGAAAATGTTTTTAAAATAAAAAAAAAAACTTAAAATCCAAAATTATAAATATTGATTTTATTATTAAAAATTTTATTGAATCATTATTTTTTCCTACAACTTTTATTAGATTATCATTCATAATTTCAAGATTTTATCTAAATTAATCAAATTTATTTTTTTCTTTAAATATAAATTCATTCAATTAATTTATAAAATATATTTTTATTTATTATTATAAAAAAATTTACTATTTAGTTTTTATTTATTATTATAATATATTTCATATATATTAGTTAATTAAATATTTAAATTAAAATTGTAATCAATTAACCATATTATTAATGATTATAAAAAATAAAAAATAGTTTGAGTTATTTCTTATTTGACTATAAATTTTGAAAAAAGGGTAAAATTTATGTTAGGCTAATTTCATCCATTTATAAAAATTTATCGAACGGTTAACAAAATTTAGAATATAATCAATAAAATGTATAATCAATTTTTATTTTTTTTATAAATTATCAATAATATGATTAATTTATATTTATGATTATTATAATTTTTATAAATTTAAGTATTGAATATGTGATCATTTTAATTTAGAAGTTCAATAGCTTAATCTCAATTAGAATAGGGTGTAAATATATATTCAATTAATATTTTTTTATTATGATACATAAAAATAATTTATTATTATTTTTTATTCTGCGTAACCATTTGTAAATGTTTTGTATCTTTATTTTATTATTAAATATCATATTTAAGAAAAAAAAAATTAATTACGAATTTTTATATAAAAATTTATAAACTTATTTTTTACAAACAATTTTTAGAAAGTAAATAAAAAAACCCAAAAAATCATTTTTAATTTTATAAAAATAAAAAATAGAGTGTTATTGAATAAACCCTAAATAAGCAATAGAATTAAGTTAAAATTAAATTACTACTGAAACAATTTAAATTTTAAATTTAGATGAAATTGAAATATTTTAATTTAATTTAAATATAGAAATTTACAAGATCTCAAACCTACCCATTTTCTATAGTTTATATTCAATTTGATTGTGTGATAAGAAAAAGAAAATAATTGGAAATAAGAAGAAAAAATTTCTTATTATTATTTTTTCCATGGCATGCATGATGAGCTTGCAATCACACTTGTCCTTAATTAATTATAATACATCATTTCAATAATTTCAATTTTGACTATTTATATTTGCACTTGCATGATTAAGTCATCCATTCAATAATCTAATATTCTATATTACAAATTTGGTTTCTGAGATAATAAGCCATCAAAATAATAATACAACATTTCCTTTTCATTTTCCACAATGACTTAGATTAAAAAAAAAAAAAACTTTTTTTTTCTAAATTTTACATTATTTTCTCTTTTAATAATTAATTTATTTTGTCTAAAGTTATTTAAATTGAACTAAGATTTTTATATCTGATTTAAAACTATATTATAAAAATTATTTTTATTTGTATTTATTGACTTAATCTGATGGTAAATATATCTGAGTAAATTTAAGAGGTCTCAGATTCTACTCCTCTAATCCTCAGTTCTCATTTTAAAAAAAAAAAATATCTTTATTTAATAAAAATATCATATAAATGACATTATTTTTTCTCTATATCACATCATTTTTAAAATTGATTTATTTTTAAATTATTTAATTAAAATATTTTTGTATTTGTTATATTTTAACTTTTAATTGTTATAATTGAATGATTGTAAAATAAGGAATAAGTAGTTAATTAAAATAAATAAATAAATCTTATTTTAGTGCAATTATTTGGTAGTAATTAAAAAAATAGCAGTTGGAAAATATTTGGAGAAAGCAGGCAGCCGTCTTCTAAGGCGTTGCACATGCCCTCTATTAACTTTTATACCAATCAGATGCAGTTGACTTTCTATATATAAATTAATTATTACGTGTTATCTATTTTTAACTAATCTTATTTAATTTCATTTAAAATATATAATTTTCAAAATAATTTTAATAAATTAATTCAAACTTATTTATGGAAATATATTATTTATATATATATAATGATAAATAAATATGAGGAGTATTCGATTTAAATTAAAAAAATTAATTAAATTTAATTTTAATAAAAAAATTTGAAAAAATCAAATTGAATCAATTAATAATAATAATATATTATTTTTAATAATATAGAGATTAGATCATAATAAGATTAAAATATTTTAATTAAATTTTAAAATATGAAAAATAAAGTGTAAAAAATAAAAAATTAATTAAAAATTTAAATCGATTAAATTAAATCAAATCAGATCGATTTAATTTGATCCAATTTTTATAAATATCAAAATTTTGATTTTAAATCCAACTCAGCAAATGCCATGAGAGTTATTTGGAGAATGCATGGCTCTCCGGGTATCAGAATATTTATATTATTTAATTTTATAATTTTAATTATATGTATTATTTGATTTAATTTTTTTAAATAAATAAATTAATCATTTTTTAATAAAATAATTAAAAATTTTAATTTTATAAATTATGAAGAAATTTTAATTAATTAATTTTAAAATAAAAGTAAACTAATAAATTTTTTTTTATAAATTTAAAGACCTAATAATAACTCTTCCCGAAATAAATCCACGAGATATTGACAAATTACTTTCCTGATACATTGAATAAAGAAAGTTCGATGTAAAATATTTCAAATGGTATGCTTTTTATTCTTGCAATTTTAAATTTAATAAAATTAATTTAAAGTCAAATAGTAGAAAATAATGGTAAAGCCCTAAATCTGCCCTCTAAACTATCTAACGGGTTAAAATTGATAAATTTTATATTTTTATTTAAATTTACCTCTGAATATTATTTAACCTTTTAAGCAAAATTAACAGTAGGAGATTAATATTTTCATATGAATTATTTGCAAATGAGGACATATATTTTGGCCTTTTAGCCAAAATTAACGGGAATTATTTGTTTTTAATGTAAATTAGGAGATAAATATAATACAAAATAAGAGTAGATTGTATTTAATTATGTTAAAAAGGGGTAAAATATAAGAATACGAAAATAGAGGAATACTATGCAAAAATCGAGAAATTCTAGGGGAAAAAAAAAATAATTAATAATTTTTATATGCTTATATATACACCGACACATCCACCATTTTTGCTGGCGGGTCAGAGGCAGCAACGTTTTCACTTCTCCAAACATGTGCTTTACTTAAAGAATTCCAGCACTTCTTTTAAATAAAATTAAATACAAAATATGGAAAATCCACCGTTGATTTTTTTTTTTTAAAAAAATATTATTTATTACCAAATTTTATAGCCCCTCTTGCTTGAATAAAATTTTTTTATAAAAATTCAATTGAAATTAATTTTTCAAATAAAAAATTTTTGAAGATCAAATTAAAGGGAATTTGATTAAAATAATAATTAGAACATAAATTGATGCAGACTAATGTTGCCTTGATCAAACAAAATGTCAATGGTATAGTTCTTGGGGATTATGGTACTAGTGAAGGTCATCTTATTTCAGATTGTTTAGAAAGAAAGATGGATGTTTAGGTTCTTTGCCTTTTCAAATTCCACTGTATTAAAAATATTTAATTTAATTTAATTGTTTAGTTATATATTAATATCTTATTTTTAAATTTAAATGGGTTGAAGAACTATTTTGACCTTTCAAATCTATTTAATTGAATTTTATTATAATCTAACATGAAATTTTATAAAAAATTTTGCTGATAATTTTTAGTAATGAACATTTATTTGATAAAATTTAATTTTCATATTATGTTAAATAAATATAAAAATAACATTATTATTATTCAATACTATTTTTACTTTTAGTAACATAAAAATAATATAATTACTGAACTTAGCTATCCAAATTTTAATAATTTTATATTTTTATAACTAGGTCAATAAATTAATTTGAATTTTTAATGTAAAATATACTATATGTTCATATAAGGTTTAACCTGGTGGAAAGTGCATTCTGTAGTCTTGAAATGTCTAAGGTTCGACTCCCCCAATCCCTATTTCAAAAAAAAAATATTTTAATTTTTATTTATTTCTCATATATATTTATGTATTTTAAAAATAATTAATTATAAGTTGTAGTACAGAATAACGTTTTTTTTTTTTTTTTTTTTTTTTTTTTTTTTTTTTTTATAGAAAGGAGGGGAATTTCCATATTATATTATAATTGGACGCAGCCAGGCCACCTATTGTTGATTATACATCAGTAAATTCTTAATCTTTACATGAGGAATAGACAAAATAGAAACATTTCAAATATAAAAATAATTAAAATTAAAAATGTAAGATATATTTAGTTAATTTAAACATTTCAAATGTTAATTTTTACTATCGAGATTAAGTAATAAGTTTTTTCAAAATTATATAAACTAAATAATTTTTTATATTAATTTAAAATTAATTTTTATTAAACATTTCAAATTAATATTTTAATTAACTTTTACTATAGAGACTAAATAATAATTTTTTTATAATAATTTTAAATTATTGTCACACTATTATTTTAATAATATTAAGATAATAATTTCATAGTTACCGTGAAAATACTATTGTTTTAATCCTAGAATATAGTAGTAAGACCTTTATAAATAATATTTTTATTATACTAAAATAAAATTGTAAATAAAACAATTTACTATAAAACATTATATTTCTTTAAAAATTATTCAATATTTTTCAAATAACTAATATAATTTATTATCGAAAATTAATAATTTTAAATAAAATAAATTTATAAGATTATTAATTTTAAAATTCTTATTGCATTAGGATATGTAACGTTTTCTTTACCGACGATCTATATTACTACCAAACATATATTAACAATAATTTTATTAAATAAAAATTAGTAAATAAAGTAAAAAAAATTCTCATTCTACTACCAAATTTATAATATATAGTAAAATTAACTAAAATATTGTAATATTTCTATAGCAATTTAATATTATGATAATGAGAGACTGAATTTAATTGTTTATTAAGATAATATATAATAAATTTTATATAAACAATTAATAAATATATATTGATGACTGCCGGACTTTCTCAACTCTAAGCGAGGTCGGACCCAAGAGAAGAGTACAGGCCCAAAGCCCTTCTTGCCCTCCTTAAGTTGACCGGTCTAGCATCTTAATCCCTGATCCGAACACGCAAGGCAGGTCGGGTCCATCGTAAGTCTTGGTCCACTATGAAGTAATCCAGTCCGGTAATGTGACGTGAGAGAGAATGGCTGGCCTAGTCACTTCGCAACTCTGTCCACATGCGCGCCGAGGGAATTAAATGACAGCCTGGCATGGAAAGGGGTTCTGATGCATCCGTATGTATGATCTAAGTAATAGAGACAGGTGATACTGTAGCAGAGAGACCGTTGACGTCACTAGCAGACAAAAGGAAAAGGGATATAAGAGAAGGAACATATTCCTCTCTATCTAAGCTTACACTCATACTGTAAAACCCTTTTTCTGGATCTCAAAACATCAATTGGCGCCGTCTGTGAGAAGAAATGAGATCTTTTCATCACCAGAGTTCCGTTCTCGTAATACCCATTGAGATCCACATGGTAAACCATAACGAAAACCATATCAATAAAACCCCAAACGACCTGAGCTCTGCTCAAGAAGGGCAGCAGTTCTCTTTCTCTAGTCCTACAACTCTCACTAACCCACCACCAATGCTGTTTAACCCCTCGCCGAGCTCTGCAGGGAATGCACCCAAAACCACCATATCCAACCAAGAGCTTCAGACCATGGCACTTCAGCTACAGAACACTGCCCACTGGCTGGGGCAGATAATGCAACAAAGGGGTCTCAATACCCCATTGAACATACCCCTGTAGCTGAAGGAGCCTACACCACCGAGCCTCAACCCACCTTTAACCACCAAATCCCGCAGAAAAGTAGCCGGAGGATCGGAGAAGGGAGTGGGGGAGCTGATAAAGATGAAGAGTCAGCAGCTAGGGCTCGAGGGAGAAGGGTGAAGGAGCTCATCGAGAATGATGAGGCAGAAAGCTATTATGCAGAAACGGCCAGGAGGACAGAGAGCAAAGCATGGAGGGATGGGTACCACCTGGAGAAGAGGCCGAGACAGGAGGAGGTGGACGTGGACCAGAAGTTACAAAATATGAAAGAACAGCTCCTGACCGAGCTGGAGGCAAAGGACCATAGTCAGACCCTCTTGCCCACGTCTTCAACATTTTCGGGGTAGATCCAATAGGAGACCATCCCTAAGAAGTTCATGATGCCACCCATGGCAATGTATGACGAAGCTGGGAATCCGAGGGAGCATATTCTTGACTATAAGACATGCATGGAGCTACAAACTCTGTCGGATGCCTTGATGTGCAAGGTATTCCCCACAACCCTTATCAGACCAGCAAGGGCCTGGTTCAATAGTCTGGAGGCCGAAAACATTAGAAGTTTTTGAGACCTTGCCAACATCTTCATCAGCCGGTTCATAACGGGGTTCCAGTTGAGAGAAAGACCAGTTATTTGAAGACCGTTCGGTAGAGGAAGAATGAGTCCTTAAGGGAGTATGTGGCCCGTTTCAATACAGAAGCCCTGCAGATCCCGGAGCTGGATGAAAGCTAGGCTGTAGAAGCCATGCAGAAGGGGACCACCTCCACTGAGTTCTTCGGATCGCTATGCAGGAATCCACCCACTACCTTGGCTGAACTAATGAAGAGAGCCGAGAAGTATATAAGGCAAGATGACGCCTTGACAACCAGCAGGTTTGCCAGGGAGGCTACAGACAGGGGGAAAGCGATAGAGGAAAGGAGGTCGGAGAGACCAGAGGAAAGACAAAATAATGGGCCTGAGGTGTAGAGGCCGCCCTAGGATAGGAGGGAGCAAAGAGCGTATCCACCTCGGATCCTTGAGGCAATAACTCCCCTCAATGCACCCAGAACCGAAGTGCTCATGGCAGTTCAAGATAATGATTTCCTCCAATGGCCCAGGCCCATGAAAGACAATGTTGCCCAGAGGGATCCTGACAAGTACTGCCAATACCACTGGACTCATGGCCATGATACCAACAACTGCTATCAACTGATCAGCGAGATAGAGAGGCTAATAAAGAGGGGGCATCTCTAGAACTTCGTGAAGAAACCAGAAGGAGAGAGGTCCCAGCAAAATGCCATAGCTGAAAGGCCCCGTAGACAAGGAGTAGGGCCCGTGAACGACGACTCCAACGGAACTATCAATATGATCGTAGAAGGGATTGGAGGCCGGATGACGCCCTGAATACAATATCAAGAACTCATACGGTTTCTTATAGAGCATCTGCTTGTCTGCCATACAAAAATTGTTGCAAATGATGAAGGTCCGCCTTAGACGAAAATTTGATTGCCACTTGTCTTTCCCTCTTGGATGAACTAGAAGACCCATCTGCATTACCTTTCTCAGCCAGCTTGACAATAAATTCTTTAGATTTAAAAGACAGAGGCCCTGCGGTATAGATGCTTTTCTTGCCATCATAAGCAGGCATTTGGCTGCCTAAGTGTGATTCGTGATACATATGAACAAGCTCAGATATTATATCTCTATTTACTTCCTTTGGAGTTACTTCAGGAGTTATGGTAACATCATATTGGCAGAGATCTTTGTCTGCGACTTCGACCAAGAAATGGTTCGCCTTAACCATGCACTTCATGCCGATAGTCCCAAATCCAAGCCTCGACGGGAAACGAACAGCCTCGGTCCCTTGATCTCCAGTTGACAGCTTTTGCTCGACCTCTCGACGAATCTCCTCCACCGTCGAACTCGAGGCAGCCGCCTTAGACGGCGATGCTCGCGATGAAGGAGCCGTAAGAAAAAGAGCAGCAATAGGGAAACTGGCACCGACTTGGGAGGGCCCCTTCAGAATAATTAAAGTTATCAAACCTGGAGTATACCAGATTGAAGACCTACAAGGGAACCCAAAACCCCATGCTTAGAATATCCAACATCTGAAGAGGTACTTTCCTTAAAATACATGCAATATAATGTAAACATTTGTACTCTGAGAAATATGAATGAAATAAACGAAGCTATTTCTATCACTATGTGTCTCAATTGTCTCTTTAAAAAGAAAAGAACAGGCACTTGAAGCCCTCAGTGAGATAGGTAATTGGCCTCGAAAAATGACCGCTAACACCAAAAAACTAAGCTGAGAGGGATTGAAGCCCTAAGTAAGGTGGGTGAATGGGATCGAAAAATGACTCCTAGCACCAAAAAATCAAGCTACGAGGATGAAACGACAGTAAGGCCATAGAGCCTGAATCCTAAACGTAGCCCTTAGTGAGGTGGGTGACTGGTATCGAAAAATGACTCCCAGCACCAAAAAACTGAGCTGAGAGGATGAAGTGACAGTAAAGCCACAGAGCCTGAATCCTAAATGAAGCCCTCAATGAGGTGGGTGACTGGCATCAAAAAATGACTCCCAGCACCAAAAAACCGAGTTGAGAGGATGAAGCGACAGTAAGGCCATAGAGCCTGAATCCTAAATGAAGCCCTCAATGAGGTGGGTGACTGGCATCGGTAAATGACCCCAGCACTACAAAACCGGCTGAGAGGATGAAGCGATAGTAGGGCCAAAGAGCCTGAATCTTAAGTGAAGCCCTCAGTGAGATGGGTGACTGACATCGGAAAATGACCCCAAGCACCAAAAAATCAAGCTGAGAGGATGAAGCGACAGTAAGGCCACAGAGCCTGAATCCTAAACGAAGCCCTCAGTGAGGTGGGTGACTGGCATCGAAAAATGACCCCCAGTACCAAAAAAATGAGCTGAGAGGATGAAGCGATAGTAAGACCAAAAAGCCTGAATCCTAAGTGAAGCCCTTAGTGAGGTGGGTGACTGACATCGATAAATGACCCCCAGCACCAAAAAACCGAGCTGAGAGGATGAAGTGATAGTAAGGCTAAAGAGCCTGAATCCTAAGTGAAGCCCTTAGTGAGGTGAGTGACTGGTATCGGAAAATGACCCCAGCACTACAAAATCGAGCTGAGAGGATGAAGCGACAATAGGGCCAAAGAGCCTGAATCTTAAGTGAAGCCCTCAGTGAGGTGGGTGACTGGCATCAGAAAATGACCCCAGCACCAAAAAATCAAGCTGAGAGGATGAAGCGACAGTAAGGCCACAGAGCCTAAATCCTAAACGAAGCCCTCAGTGAGATGGGTGACTGACATCGGAAAATGACCCCTAGCACCAAAAAACCGAGCTGAGAGGATGAAGCGACATAAAGCCAAAAAGTCTGAATCCTAAGTGAAGCCCTTAGTGAGATAGGTGACTGGCATCAAAAAATAACCCTCATCACCACAAAACTGAGCTGAGAGGATGAAGCGACAGTAGGGCCAAAGAGCCTGAATCCTAAGTGAAGCCCTCAGTGAGGTGGGTGATTGACCTCGAAAAATGACGCCAACACCATAAATTCGAGCTGAGAGGATGAAACGACAATAAGGCCCTTAAGCCTGAATCCCATGCAAGGCTAAAATAGCCTAGAAGCGACAGTAAGGCCACTGAGCCTGAATCCTGCAAAAGATCAAGACTGAGCTCAGAAGAGAATCAAATGCAAAAAGGACCAAGCTAGAAGAAAAGAAAAAGTCAACTAACAAAAATAATGGTTGCAAGCCTCCACCCACCAGAAAAGACTGGGGCAAAATGAAAATGTGAATAAAAGAACCGAGTTGTAACCCAAACTTGGCTCAACACTAAACCAAGGGAGCCAGTCCGAACTCAAAGATCAAGGCATTTTAAAAACTGGAAAACAAAAATACAAACTTGCGAGCTCGATTAAGCGGACGGGCTCACTAGCTAGACGGACTCGCTACGTGTGGATAACCAAGCCTAATAAAACCAAAAAGCGGAAGAAATAGTCAAGAGTCAAATTCCCTATGAGGAAGGGTCCACAGGCATAAAATACGCAAGAGAATAAAATAAGAACAAAAAGACCGTGCTCCCAGCTCGGATTAGCTCCCAATGAATAAACACTCAACAAAATAAGAAAAGCAATAGGAGACCAAGCTCTACATCGCAGCAAGGTGCACGGCCAGACTGCAATAACTGTAAAAAAGGTACAATCGAAAAGGATAAGGCACCCTGAGCTTGTGACGAGAATGAGACTTAAAATCGTTTAAGGTATGATACTTATGCAAACAAATTATCTTTCTAAGTATTGTATGTCCAAGCTCACAACACCGAAGGCATTGCGAGCCAAAAGACGAGAATGCCCTCATCCAAATAAGAAAAACTAGCGAATAAGAAGTCCAACCTATTGCCAAGCTCTCAGCTCGGGTCAGCTCAATTGGCAAAGTCATAGAAGAGACAGCCTAGTTCGTTGATTACCCAAAGATAAGTGAGTTGAAGTATCGTTAAGGGCGCATATTATTAAAGGCCTTTATTATTAAGTTAAGTTAGAAAAATTTCACAAGTGAGACAGAGAAGAGGGATTCCAGTCTTATAAAGTATGGGCAGATCGGCAAAGCCAGTGAGGCAGTCTGAAGGAAAAATAATCTAAGTATAAGTGAGGAAGGAGCCGAGGTGAAATCTCACTCATCGTCAGACACACATCTCCAGATCGACATACATTCAAGCGTCAAAGTAAAAGGACAAAGAGATAAAGAGACAGAGAGTACAAATGCAAGTACATAGAGATTCAATAAAATTTTATTTATCTATTCATTCATTCAGGGGTACAGGAGATGAGCCCGAATGGGCAAGACTACTTGACTCGCGGTTGTCGAAGCCGGTCAAAAATAACCTCTACAGTTATCAACAATTTTACAACTGCAGATAGTGTTAAAGGATCGAATCCACAGAGAATTGAATACTTATCTATTTTTCCCAAACAAGATCAACTGAAAGCACAATTGGGGGTAAGTAACTGAAGGCAAATCAAAAGTAAAGTGCAATAAAGTAAAAGGGGGGGTTTTGAGATTGATTTGACTAACAACTATTGAAAGAAATTAAAATAGCAAGTAATCAAAATAAAAGAGAAAATCAATATGAGAAAGGTTAGTTGAAGATATGGATCCACCTTGATTGTTTGGATTGATCATTGAAATTTATGTTCTCTTGATTGGTTCAATAGATTAGTTATGGGGGTGGAAGACGCTTCTCACCACCATGTCTCTCCTTATGATTAAATCAATTAGGGAACGTCCTCTAATCAATTACTAATTAACAAATTGCCAAGGAACGTCCTTGGGCCTTAGGCATCAAAACAATTGTCAATTGCATGAAGAAATAGAGAGATCCAATCCTAGCTACTCCAAACGCATGAAGATGATGCTAGATCACACAATTCCTTAGTTTTTACACCAAGTGTTCTTAGGTCAGAATATTTCCAGCAATTACGGACTAAAAAATATCCCAACTAACAATCAATTAACTTTGCAATCAAGAATCAAGTGGCCAATTTGATCAAAACAACAAAGTAATCTTAGAATTAAGCACACAATTGCATGAATATTGAACAAACCAAAAGCAAACACTTTATGTTTAGATCTCACAATCCATAAAACAACCTTAGTTTCAACCAAACTTCAACTAGAATTAAGGGTTTCAGCCACTCATGGCTGAACCAAAACAGAAAAATAGAAGAGAGGGACAAGAAAGAAGAAGCGGCGGTGGAGAAGAGAAGGTGGAGGAGCGGCTGCTGAACCCTTGGAGGAGATGGGGTGATCAAATATGAAAATCTGCCTCTTCTTGTCTTCATAAGACCTTTAAATATGTCTTGAGAGGTTGTCTAGGATTTCTTGGGTGTCCATGCATCTTTTAAAGATTGCCCAAAGTGCCTTTGGTCAATATGTGCCTTCTTTGTGCATGTGTGGAGTTGCAAGGACTTTTTGGTCTTTTAATTGCTGCCCAAGTGTGTCCAAGAAGTTTCCTTCACATTATTCTTGCCACCCATGCACTAAAGAGGAAGGTGGAGCTTCCTTTTGAATTTTGAATGTGCATGGCATGAAGTGGGAAACATGTGATCTTCAAGATTTGGCTTCTTGAATAAGGAAGAGGCAATTAGGGAGGACTTTCGGCTGCCTAAACTTGTTTTCGAAAGCTAAACTTTCAGCTCTAGACGAGACTTTTGGCCGCCGAAGGTGCCGCCAAAGATGGGTGACTTTCAGCTCTGGACGAGACTTTCGGTCGCCGAAGGTGCTTCCGAAGGTGGTTGAGTTTCGGTTCTGGACGAGCCTTTCGGCCGCCGAAGGAGCTTCCGAAGGTGGCTTTTCTAGATTTGGTACTTTTTGGCATTTTTGAGAGCATTTTTCTCTTGATTGTCTCTTTACACCTAATATCTTCAAAACATGATTAAAACCACAAAATTAGGTAGGAAAGGTGTAAATAAACATCAATAAGATCATGATAAAGTGGACTAAAATATGCTCTATCAAATACCCCCACACTTAGCCTTTTGCTCGTCCTCAAGCAAATAAACATAGTCAAATAAGCTTTCTTTGTTCTAGAACCTTATTTCCACTTAAGCTCTTACTCAAGACACCTATTTTGAATCATTGCAGTGAAGAATATATGCATAAAAATTACTTACCTTCTTTCCTTGTTTTCCTTTGCTTACCATGGCTAGGATTTGTTTTCCTCAAGAGAGAGATCATACATGCACATTAATTTGTTAAGACTTTTTCTAGCTTTTGGATTGACTTGCCCTTACCTTGAAGTACTTTATTCAGCCTTTTGCACTTAGATGTTCCTTGAAAAAGTCACCAACCTTTTGACGTGAAGGTACATATTTGTGATACCCACCCCCAGTTACTCAGTTGGTCACCTTTCCAAGTGGCTACTAGCTTTGTTCTTAGTCTTTTGACCATTGGAACAGTTTTTTAATTTGTGCTTTTGAGGTCTTTGCCTTTGCTAAATTTTCTTTCTCTCAATGACTTGGGAAAATCAACACCAATTGCTAAAACAAGTCACATTAAGTTCATTCACACAATTTCAATTTATTCTCTCTAATGAGTATTATCAATATATTTTTCACCATGGTAAACTCAAAGATTCAATTCAAAATGCAATTCTCAAACATGAATACAACTCACTACAATTGATTCAACATAAGTTTAAAGAGACATCACATCAATAGGGTCATGGAAAGAAAAACTCATCCAACATAGTTCATCAGTTTGAGTAGAGCAAATCAAAAAGAAGAAGAAGGTTGTGGTTGTGTGTGTTTTATTGAAAGCATAAAGAAATTCAACTGTGGCTATTCAATTGAAAAAAAAAATGCAAACTGAAAGGAGAAAAGAAAAAAATTTTGCAATCTGAAAGCATTGTGAATTCGCAGAAGATGAAAGGAAGAAGAAGAAGAGAAGAAGAGAAGAAGAAGAGAAGAAGAAGAAAAGAGGAGGAGAAGAAGAGATATGCACCCCACACTTAAATCATGCATTGTCCTCAATGTATAAGAAACATAAAAGAACAAAGGAAACTGAATACTCCCCTTGGCTGTGGTGCATGGTGTGTGATTCCTATTCAGACCGAGACAGTGGAATTTCTTCCACTACTTGCACTGCAAATCCTTCATAATATGGTTTCAGTCGATGCCCATTTACTTTAAAGATTTTTCAGTTTCTATGCTTTTGATGTCTATAGCTCCATGGGGGTAGGCATGTTCCACGATGAATGGCCCAATCCACTTAGATCGTAGTTTTTCTGGGAGCAATTTCAAATGAAAATCAAAGAGTAGGACTTTTTCACCAACCTCAAATTATTTTCTGGAAAGATGACTGTCATGGGAGGCTTTGGTTTTTGTTTTGTAGTTCCAGGAGGTCTCATATGCATCTTGTCTTATTTCCTCTAGCTCTTGCAGTTGCAACTTGCGATGTTGCCAGCTTCTTTAAGGTCCATATTGCAATTCTTTACAGCCCAATATGCCTTGTGTTCAAGCTCGACTGGAAGGTGACAAGCTTTTCCATAGATCAATATGTAAGGAGACATACCTATGGGAGTCTTGTAAGCTGTTCGGTAGGCCCATAAAGCATCTTCTAATCTGGCACTCCAATCCTTTCGGTTAGGAGAGACTGTCTTTTCAAGGATGGCCTTGATTTCTCCGTTGGATACTTCAGCTTGCCCATTTGTCTGAGGGTGGTAGGCTGTGGATGTTCTATGGATCACATTGTGTTTCCTGAGGAGGCTTTCCACTACCTTGTTGCAAAAATGGGTCCCTCTATCACTGATGATTGCCATTGGTACTCCATGTCTAGCAAAGATGTGGGTCTTCACAAAGTCTACTACTGCCTTGGCATCATTAGTTTTTGTTGCCCTAGCTTCCACCCATTTGGATACATAATCCACTGTAAGGATGATGTAGGTGTATCCAAAAGATGGTGGGAATGGGCCCATGAAGTCTATGCCCCAAACATCAAATACCTCACAGACCATGATTGGGTTTTGTGGCATTTGATTTCTTTTGTTCAGATTTCTAGTTTGTTGACACCTGGCACATGATCTGCAAAACAGAAAAGCATCTCGAAAAATAGTGGGCCAGAATAGGCCACTTTCAAGTATCTTATGGGCAGTTTTTCTTGGACCAAAGTGTCCTCCACAACTATATGAATGACAAAAAGTAAGCACATAAGTTATTTCTTGATCTGGAATACATCTCCTTATCATTTGGTCAGCACAATGTTTCCACAAATATGGCTCGTCCCAAACATAATACCTGGCATCTTTCTTTATCTTGTCTTTGGTATGCTTAGGCATGTCAGATGGCAAGTTACTTGTGGCCAAGTAGTTCACCATGTTTGCGTACCATGGTTCATCAGATTGAGCAAGGAAGATTTGTTCAAGTAGGTCACCCTTATATTCTTCAGATTCTGAAAGGTGCTCTTGGCTTGACTGCAAAGGCGGACTGGAAGAGCTTGCTTGCGTTGGAGTCTGTGGAACAAGATTCAGCGGCCGAAGGGTGGTGGAGTTCGGAGGCCGAATGTCAGTAGTTTTAGCAGGCGATGAGATTTGAGGTGAAGGGTTCGGCGGCTGAAGGGAGTTCAGCTTCGGTGGCTGAATGGTTGCTGAGTTCGGCGGCCGAGAGTCAGTAGAGTTCGGCTGCCAAAAGTTTTCAGTGTGCTAGGCAGGCTATGGTGATGGATTCTGCGTCTGGAAGGCAGTCAGGTTCGGCGGCCAAAAGTTGTCTGTATTCGGCAGCCGAAAGTCTTCAATCTTCGCAACATCAATCTGTTGGATGCTACAGACTGTTTCCTTGAGTTTTGGCTCTTTTTGGCTTTCAATCTGTACTTGATCAGTATTTCTGCAGAAATCACTGTTAAGAATATCATCTTGATTTTCATAAAAAATCTCCTGGCTCAAACAGTCAACAATATCAAGACCATAAACAGGGGACATATCATGTGGATATTTCATGGCATCATAGACATTAAACTTAATTGTAATACCCGGCTAGACTCCAGTATTGGAATTCCTACCGTCCGATGGAATCTCGGATGTCGGAAACCTCTAGAAGGGTAAAATCATATTTTTATAAAATGTTTTAATATATTTTATGGTTTTAAGTAAGAAAGAAACTGAATTCTGAATGAAAAAGACCATGGAGGCATTTCCAGGTTCGGCTGCCGAACCCCAAGTTCGGCCGCCGAACATGGGATAGTTTAGGGGAGCAAGTTAGGCTTCCAAAAGTGGCTCAGGTTCGGTCGCCGAACCTCATGTTCGGCCGCTAAACTTGCATGAGTTTTGGAGGCACTTTAGGCTTCCGAAGGTGGTCTGTCCAGCCCCTATAAAAGGCCCCAAGGTCGAAAACGGGCGAGCTTTCTCGCCTTTTTTCGGCCAACGGTGAGTCCATGCTCTTCCTTGGTTGATTTTGATGTTCTTCCTCAAATCTTTTGAGTTTTAACAAGTTTTATCTTGGTTTGAAGATATTTGAGCAAGAAGAGTGAAGTTGGTGACTTGGAGACCTTAGGAGTCCGATCTCCCCCATCTCCGAGTTGGATCACCTCTCCTCTCGATCTTCAAGAGGTAAGAGTAGATCTTTAGCTCATTCCGTATTTTAAACAAGTTTTATGAGATTTGTGGGGTAGAAATGCATGTTTAGGTTAATATTGAGTTTTAGGTTAATGTTGTGTTTATGATTAATGTATGTTGTATAAGTATGTTTGATGTGTTTTGGTTGGGGGTTTAGGCTAGTTTGAGACCCCTATGAGCTTATGTTTGGGTGTATGCATGTTTTGGAAGTGTTGGTTTTGGGTTGGATTAGTTTGGGAGGCAAATGTGCATTGTGGAGGCTGAGTTCTGCCCTTTGGAAGAACTCAGGTTCGGCAGCCGAAGGGACTTTCGGCCGCCGAACCTGCCTGTTGAGGCAAGCCTTTGGCTGCCGAACCCTGCCCCCGAAAGTTAGACTTTCGGCTCTCGAAGGGAGTTTCGGCCGTCGAAGGTGCCGCCGAACATGCATGAGTTTCGTCTCTGGAGGGAACCTTCGGCCGTCGAAAGTGCCGCCGAAGGTGCATGACTTTTGGCTCTGGAGGGACTTTCGGCCGCCGAACCTGCCGCCGAAAGTGCCCTGTTCAGCCTTCTTTTGCATGCTTTCTATGATTGTTTTAAGGTGTTTTAGGGGGTTTCTGGGGAGTATTTTAGAGTCATGTTCATGTATGTTTGGTTCCTCATTTGAGTCCACGAGTGTAGGTTCGGACCCGAGGAACCGAGGACCCCAGCAGTGAGTTAGCTACTTCAGTGTCTTTCAGAGCTAGCCTGAGGTGAGTAGAATGACTCTTTATGTTTTAAAACAAATAATGAAAGTTTTAGCATGATTCACGCATCATGAATGCCATGAGATATATTAGGCTGCTTGCATTAGAATTCACGAATATGTTGTATTGCATATTATGATGATGATGTGGATGAATGTTGGATGATCCTTTAGCCCTCCCTATGATACGATATGATATGGTAATAATATGGTATGTATGACCAGTGAGGCCCATTCTACGCCCCTGGCACTATGGAATGTTATGTTATGTTATGTAAGAGAAAGACTAGTGAGGCCCATTCTACGCCCCTGGCACTATTGGAATGTGTAGAGGGCTATTGGTGACAAGTTCATCCTTGATGTGATATATTTGTGATGTGATGCATTCCATGATAGCATATGTTTTAAATGTTTTTATTATTCTGCTCACTGGGCTCTAGTAGCTCACCCCATTTCCTTAATACCCCAGGTTGCAGGTACGAGATAGAATAGGAAGTCAGCAAAAGTAAAGAAGTCATGTGTATGTAATAGTTAGTAAGTGGACATGAGAAAGAATGTGATGTAATGAATAATATTGAACAGTCATGTAATGTAATGAGGTTTATTGAGGTTTAGAGTTGTGCTTGACCCTAGCATGTATGTTAATCCCTTTTTGGTACATGATCTTTTAATGAAATATTTTATTGATGTTTATGTAAACCGAGCTTAATGTATGATATGTTACCCCATTGGAGCATTTGATGAGGGCTCTAGTGTAGGGGTTGATGTTTATGATTATGAGTTGTGTATGCACAGGTTAAGCTTGGTGAATGAAAGAAAGAAAGTTTAAAATTTTTATGTAAATGTTGATCATGTATGGGATTAAACAAGTATACAGGATGTATGTTAGGCTTGCTACGGGTCCCGACGGCCTTAAGCCGATCTGGATCCTAGTGTCGGTAGCGGTCCGATTTTCGGATCGTTACATTAATCACTTCCCTTTCAAACTCCATAGTGAGAGTGCCATCATGCACATCAATCTTAGTTCTAGCAGTACTCAAGAAAGGACGTCCAAGAAGGATATCAGAACTAGTATTGCAACTATCTTCCTTAGTATCAAGCACATAAAAATCAGCAGGAAAAACAAGTTTATCTACTTGGACTAATACATCTTCTAGAACACCTATGGGATATACCACAGATCTATCAGCTAATTGAATCACAACTCTCGTGTCTTTCAGTGCACATGCATTTAGAGATTTATAGATGGAAAGAGGCATGACATTAATAGATGCACCAAGATCATACATGGCTTTCTTAATTCAAACATTCCCAATCTTACAAGAAATAACAAACATACCTTTGTCTTTGCACTTAGTAGGGAGTTCTCTTTTAATAACAGCAGTGACAACCTCACCTACACTTACTTTTTCTCTCTCAGCAAGCTTTCTTCTGTTGGTACACAACTCTTTCAGAAATTTTGCGTACCTTGGAATTTGCTTAACAGCATCAAGCAGAGGTATGTTGATTTTCACTTTTCTGAAAGTCTCAAGAATCTCCTTTTCTTCTTTTTCTTTTTGTGTTCTTTCAAATCTTTTTGGAAAAGGAGGTGGAATCTGAAAACATACCTTTGGTTCAGTCTTTTGCGCAGGTGGTGTTTCAGATTGTGCTGGAGAGGCTTCAGGTTGCATCGGTTCTTACGCAACTTGCTTTTCTTGCTCATAGCTAGCATTTTGAAGCTCTTTTCCACTTCTCAAAGTGATGGCACTCACATTCTGTCTAGGATTAGTTTCAGTTTGAGAAGGGAGCTTGCCTTGGGATTCAACTTTATTCATGAATGCGGTTACTTGTCCCATTTGTTGTTGGAGAGATTGTACAGTGTTTGTAAGTGTCTCCATCATCTTTTCAAGGTGCTGATTGGAACTTGAAGGTGCTGGTTGGGCTTGATTTCTATGGTAGTTCTGATGATTCTGATTGTTGTTGGCCATTCCGTAGCTGAAATTGGGGTGGTCTCTCCAACCTGGGTTGTATGTGTTTGAATATGGATCATGTCTAGGCTGGTTGTTGTACCCTCCAATGGCATTAACTTGCTGGTTGTCTTCTTGAAGAGTAGGACATTGATCAGTTGGGTGTCCTACATAAGAACAGATCCCACATGGTCTAGGCGGTTGGGTTGCTTGCATCTGTTGAACCAGTCCTATGGCAAAATCTTTCATAACAGCTGTCAGTTCAGAAATAGTAGGTGAACTTACCTCATTGACTCCTCTTTGCAATTGCTTTTCTTCTCCATATTGCCTAGATGAGGCTGCAAGTGTAGAAATTAACTCTCGCATCTCCCTAGGTGTCTGGTCTGCAATGGATCCACCACAGGCTATATCTATGAATCTTCTTTCTGATGAGAGTAATCCTCCGTAGAAGAACTGTATGAGGGACCTGTCTGACATATCATGTTGTGGACAACCTATACACAGTCTTTCAAACCTTTCCTAATAATCATATAAATCTTCAGTTGGTTTCTGTTTTATGCTAGTGATTTCTCTTATTATGCCAATTGACTTAGATGTTGGGAAGTATTTGTTCAAAAAAGTTTGGACCATATCATCCCAAGAAGTTATAGATCCAGGTGATAAATAAAATAACCAATCTTTGGCAAAGTCATCTAATGAAAAAGGAAAAGCTCTTAACTTAACATGATCTTCAGAGATACCATGAGGTCTCATGGATGAACAAACAATATTAAACTCTTTCAAGTGCTTGTGTGGATTTTCATTTTGCAAACCTCTAAATTTTGGAAGAAGATGAATCAAACCTGTCTTCAGTTCAAAGGGAACTGTTAGAGGTGGATAGGTGATGCAAAGTGGTGCTTGATCACCTATAGGTGTTGCTAACTCTCTCATGGTTCTTTCTCTTGGCACTTGTAGTCTCATGGTTGGATTTCCTTGAATTATGTGATTCTGGACAGCATGTCCATTATGGGCAGCAGCTTGTGCATTAGGTTCTGCCATTGGTGCAAAGTTCGGTTGCTGGGGCAAGGAAGGTTCGGCGGCCGAATGTTGATGAAGTTCAGTGGCCGAATGTTGGGTAGAATGCTCGGCAGCTTGCTTTCCTAATCTTCTGAGGGAGCGTTCAATTTCTAGATCAAAGGGCAGAGTGTCCCTGTGTTCAGATCTTGTCATGAAAGAAAAATAAACAAGTTAAATCAATTCCCCGGCAACGGCGCCAATTTTTGACTCACGGTTGTCGAAGCCGGTCAAAAATAACCTCTACGGTTATCAACAATTTTACAACTGCAGATAGTGGTAAAGGATCAAATCCACAGAGAATTGAATACTTATCTATTTTTCCCAGACAAGATCAACTGAAAGCACAATTGGGGGTAAGTAACTGAAGGCAAATCAAAAGTAAAGTGCAATAAAGTAAAAGGGGGGTTTTGAGATTGATTTGACTAACAACTATTGAAAGCAATTAAAACAGCAAGTAATCAAAATAAAAGAGGAAATCAATATGAGAAAGGTCTAGTTGAAGATATGGATCCACCTTGGTTGTTTGGATTGATCATTGAAACTTATGTTCTCTTGATTGGTTCAATAGATTAGTTATGGGGGTGGAAGACGCTTCTCACCACCATGTCTCTCCTTATGATTAAATCAATTAGGGAATGTCCTCTAGTCAATTACTAATTAACAAATTGCCAAGGAACGTCCTTGGGCCTTAGGCATCAGAACAATTGTCAATTGCATGAAGAAATAGAGAGATCCAATCCTAGCTACCCCAAACGCATGAAGATGATAGTAGATCACACAATTCCTTAGTTTTTACACCAAGTGTTCTTAGGTCAGAATATTTCCAGCAATTACGGACTAAAAAATATCCCAACTAACAATCAATTAACTTTGCAATCAAGAATCAAGTGGCCAATTTGATCAAAAAAACAAAGCAATCTTAGAATTAAGCACACAATTGCATGAATATTGAACAAACCAAAAGCAAACACTTTATGTTCAGATCTCACAATCCATAAAACAACCTTAGTTTCAACCAAACTTCAACTAGAATTAAGGGTTTCAGCCACTCATGGCTGAACCAAAACAGAAAAATAGAAGAGAGGGACAAGAAAGAAGAAGCGGCGGTGGAGAAGAGAAGGTGGAGGAGCGGCTGCCGAACCCTTAGAGGAGATGGGGTGATCAAATCTGAAAATCTGCCTCTTCTTGTCTTCATAAGGCCTTTAAATATGTCTTGAGAGGTTGCCTAGGGTTTCTTGGGTGTCCATGCATCTTTTAGAGGTTGCCCAAAGTGCCCTTGGTCAATATGTGCCTTCTTTGTGCATGTGTGGAATTGCAAAGACTTTTTGATCTTTTAATTGCTGCCCAAGTGTGTCCAAGAAGTTTCCTTCACATTATTCTTGCCACCATGCACTAAAGAGGAAGCTGGAGCTTCCTTTTGAATTTTGAATGTGCATGGCATGAAGTGGGAAACATGTCATCTTTAAGATTTGGCTTCTTGAATAAGGAAGAGGCAATTAGGGAGGACTTTCGGCTACCTAAACTTGTTTTCGAAAGCTGGACTTTAAGCTCTGGACGAGACTTTTGGCCGCCGAAGGTGCCGCTGAAGATGGGTGACTTTTGGCTTTGGACGAGACTTTCGACCGCCGAAGGTGCTTCCGAAGGTGGTTGAGTTTCGGTTCTGGACGAGCCTTTCGGCCGCCGAAGGTGCTTCCGAAGGTGGCTTTTCCAGATTTGGCCCTTTTTGGCATTTTTGAGAGCATTTTCTCTTTATTGTCTCTTTACACCTAATATCTTCAAAACATGATTAAAACCACAAAATTAGATAGGAAAGATGTAAATAAACATCAATAAGATCATGATAAAGTGGACTAAAATATGCTCTATCACTACTTAAAGGCTCATTTACATTATTTACATTATCCTCTCCTTGGAGACCATTATCATCTCCTTAGAGTCCGACATCACTCCTCGGGAGTCTAGCGCCCTCTCCTGACAGTCCAACATCATCTCCTAGAGGCCCAACATCATCTTCTTGAGGCTCAGCACCCTCTTCTGGAGGTCCAGTCAGCGGGAAAGGAGCACCTTTGGGCAACGGGTTGTCGTCCTCCCCATAGTGCACCTCCTCGCCATCAGAATCAACTTCAGGAGCTTAGAGATGAGCTAACGGAGTAGAGGGGGCATCCCTAGCTGCCTTCAGGCCTTGGTTGAACCTGGAAGCGAACATGCGGAAGGCCTTGTTCCATAATTCTTCCTTCATCGCGTCAGAAGACTTATAGTCCGGAAGTCGCGCCTCACACGCCTGCTCAATCTTGGCCTTTAGCTCGGAGGAGTCCTTGTAATCCCGTAGGCGACACTCACAAGCTTCCTCGATCTTAGCTTTCAATTTAGAAGAGTCTTTTTACTCTTGTAAGCGCTTCTCGCAAGCCTGATCAACCTTAGCCTTCAGCTCAGCAGAGCCCTTATACTCCTGCACACACTACTCACATGCCAACTGGACCGTATCTTTAGCAAGCTTGGCGTCCTTAAGCAGGGCAGAACACCTCTCCTCTAGAACCATAACCTCTTGGCAGAGTTATTGTTGTTGAAGTTGTGACTGCTCCGCTACCGAGGTTAGGCCTTTCAGGTCCTCAGTACACTTGCCGAGCTCCTACTCAAGGACGACAACTAGAGCCCTGGCCTCATCCCTCTAGGCCATCACCTCCTCACACTGGGCCTGGGCATTGTCGCGCTCCACTTTAGCTGCTTTGCATTAGCCCCAAGCCTCGTTGCGTTGAGCTACGGCCTCATCCCGTTCTCGACAGGCATCTTCCAAAAGAGACAACCGCGCCAAAGCCTCATCGCGATGAGACTCAGCTGTAGCAGCCCTCTCAGAAGCCTTGTCGGCATCACTTTATGCCCAAGCCAAGGGAGTTCTGAGGTCCCCAAGGTGACCCTGGATTGCAGCAAGTTGCCCACGAACATCACAGGTCGCCACGAGATTCTCCTCACGGCGAGCCTCTTCAATTCTCCGGTCCATCGAGCTCTGAAGGGATTGATCCTGAGCGTCGATCTCCATATAAATACCTAGCACCTAGCAGAAGGAAACAACAAGCAAAGTTAAAAAAGACAACAAATGCAAAACAAACTCAAAATGACAAAGTGACTCACGATGAGGAGTATCTCTCGAAGACTGTCTCCCAGCTCCTCCCGAGACCGCGAGCGAAAGGCCACATGCTGCCGAGTAGAGCAGGCCAGATGGCTGGTGAGAGCAAGGAGGCATGGGTTTGAAACATCAGAAATCTCACCAAACATCTTCTCCCATAGCAGCTCGGCAATAGAGATCGCTGCAGACCTGAGAGTGATCTCAGCAGCACTGAGAAGCTCATCATCAGGAGCAAAGGACAATGACTCCACAGGCTGATTCCTCTTCTCAGTAGGAGGGAGAGTAGCCGCAGGCTGCTTAGCGACACGAGCCCTTTTGGAGGCATGACCCGCTGGAGGGACCTCTGTAGGTGGAGCTCGCTTGCCAGCAGCTTCTTTAATGGTGACACCACCACTGGCAGCAGCCTTCTTAGAGCGGGGAGCAGGAGGAATGGCCTCGGCCCCTCCTTTGGAGGCGTCCTCTGCAGTAGGAATGACTTCGGCCCCTCCTTTGGAGCTAGCCTCAGTAACAAGGACGACCTTAGATTTCCCTTTCGAGGCGTCCTCAGTAGCTGGAGGGACCTTGGCCCCTCCCTTGAAGCTATCCTCTGCAGAATCTTCAATAATAATGGGCTCTCGGGAAGCTGGAAGGGAGGCTGACTTTGGCTTAGGGGCAGCAGGAGATCTGGAGGAACTGGGAGTTCGCCCGCAATTGGATGCCTTAGAAGCAGCAGAGTGAGAATCCTTGGAGGCCGGCACCAGAGTGCGAGAGGAAGCTGGGGTAGGAGGAACAATCTGGCCAGTTGCCCAGAGGGAAATGGCGTGGGCAATCTCCCGAGTCGTGTTAGCCACAAACATACCAGCCCGGAAAGCATCCAGATCGGCCTTCATGTTCTCCCGGGAAATGATGAAGTTTCTCGGTGGATTGATTTTCTCCATCGGGAGGTCAGAAGCTACAAAAAATGAAAATACCCAAACGAGTCAGAAATAAACTCAATAAAAGACAAAAGCATGGGAAAGACAGAACATTAACGAGCAAGTACCCGTTTCTCCGCGGTCCTGAAGACTGGACACAAACATGCACTTCTCGACATCATACTTCCGCTTAACAGAGGTCAGTCTGAGAAGGCAGAGCTGCTTAGAAAGGGACAACTGAGGAAGGTCGCTACAGCCCGAGGGCACATCCCTCCAGGGGAGGTCTACCTGCCACGACACCCCGGGGCCTTTCTTCAGCTCCACTACGACAAAACTGTAACGACTCGGAAATCGGACCGCCACCGGTGCTAGGATTCAGGTCGACTTAAGGTCGCCGAAACCCGTAGCAAGCCTGCTCTACTCCCTGTGTACCTGTAAATCCCATACATGGTCATACATTTTCTATGAAAATAAAAACTTTTCTCTGACCAAGGCTCACCCTGTGCATGCACTATCTTTGTACTACAGAACCCCTGACTAGAGCTTGCTCTAAATGGGTTAACTCATACCTGTTAAGCCTGGTTTTTCACATACTCATAAAACAGTTACATAAACAGACCATATATACACAAGATTTACAATACAAAATAACTCAGTCAAGCCCTCGGCCCAACCCTTGATTTAGTCCTTATGCCTCGAGAACCTCCTCGGGGGACAAAATAATAGAAACCTTAGCTACCCCGAACCAAGCAAAAGAAAGTAGAGAACAAGGCGGCTGAAGGCGAGAAACCCCAACTCAGACTAACGAACTCGAAAGAGCACATGAAGAGGATTGAGTTAGGAGCAAGCATACGAGGAGTTATCCCAAAGTAGCGAAAGACCTCAACAAAAAACGGGGAAAATGGGAAGGTCAAACCAAACTCACGCTGCTTGAAAAAAAAACTAAACTAAGATCCCTTTGGGGTCAATCAGACCAAAGGGAGGAGGATCGGGAAGAACAATCCTCTCATTAAGACCAGGAGCCCTAATGCAGAAAATGAGGGTATCCAGGTACTCCTGAGAAAAGAAAGTCGCAAGAGAGGAAGGGGTGACATTAGATTCTAGATTCATGACGTCGAAAAGCCTAGAACTATCCATTATAGAGCAAGAGACGTACCTCGAAGACAATTTTACAGGGAAGTGAAAGGGATGAAGCACATAGAGAGCAGAAGGAGAAGAAGGGTTTGGAGAAGATTTGGGATTTTTGAATTTGAAATGAGCAAAGACAGGGAGAAGGCATTTTTTACAAGAGCAGTTCTTGAGTCACGCGATCATAAATGGAGTCTTGGGATTTACCCTCTCATCACTCATGTAATAACTGTTGATGAGGTAAAGGGGCAATTGATGATCGCCGGACTTCCTCTACCCTAGGCGAGGCCGGGTCCAAGAGAAGAGCACATGCCCAAAGCCCTTCCTCCTTAAGCTGACCGGTCCAACATTTTAATCCTTGACCCGAACACGTAAGGTAGGCCGGGTCCATCGCAAGCCCTGGTCCAACAAGAAGTAATCCAGTCCGGTGATGTGACGTGAGGGCGAATAGCTGGTCCAGTCACTTTGCAGACTTACTCACATGCGCGCTGAGGGAAATTAAATGGTACGTACGGATCTGAGTAACAGAAACAGGTGGCACTGTAGCAAAGAGGCCGCTAGACGTCAATAGCAGATAAAAGAAAAAAGGGATATAAGGGATATAAGGGGAGGAACGTCTTTCTCTCCATCTAAACTTAGACTTGTATTGTAAAACTGTTTTTCTGAATCTTAAAATATATATATATATATATGTATAATATATAATTAGTCACTTTTTTTTTTTGGAGAAATAAGTGTTTTCATTGAAGGGAGATAGTGTATAAAGTTGAGATCCAGACTTTTAATTACTTCACAAAACAAAATTCATTATTGAAAAAATATTACAAAATAAAAAGAAATCCTTAACTATGAAAAATTACTTTCACATGCAAAGCAATTTTATGATCACTCTCGCAATTTGGCTTACTGCAAATTGCATGCGGCAAAAATTACCATGGGCACACCAACGGTCGGAGATTATATCTCCTTTTACGGCACTTTTTGACAAATTTTAATAATAATAATAATAATAATAATTTCAGTATTTAATGCAAGCTTAGAGCCAAAGGTTTTATGATATGGGCTTTGACCATACTTAAATCCTAACATTATTATCAAGAGTCAACTCTAACTTTGACTTTCATTTATCCTCAACATTATTATCATGAGTCAACTCTAACTTTGACTTTCATTTATGCCAAAACATATTTATGTAGCCTACTTTAAGGCTCATTTTCTTCCCATACATATTAGAATCTCATTTTTTTAATTTGATTTAACTTATAAAAATTAGCTTATAATTAAGTACTAAATATTTATAAGTTATTTAAGATTTATATGAATTTAAAATTTTAAATAATTATGTATTTGATTAGAATAATTATAAATGACAGATAAATAATTGATATATTTGACAATAAATAGCTTATAAATATATTTATTATTTAAATTATAAAAAAGATAATTAAATAAAATATGTGGAGAAATTTTAAAAGTAAACTAGGGTAATATAATAACTAATATGGTCAAAACGGTTTATAAGTTTGATGGTTATAAATAACAAAATGAAAAGTTAGTGAGCTCCGGCAAGTTTTTTTCTAATTGACCTGCAACCATTTTCTCTAAAATGATTCTTGACACTGAATCTTAGGAAGTTGTCAGTGCCATCCTTGAAAATGAAAAAATTGGTTACGATCTCAATAATTCAAATTGCAATTATATGTTGAGTTGAAATTTTCTACGATATAAATTGATAAACAAGCAAATATTATCACTTATCTGTTATCTCAATAGCTCATTCTTATGTCAATCATCTTATTGATTTGATCCTCTAAATTACATTATTTAAATCTTAATCTCATAATTTCTTTTTTTACTTGTAAATTGTGATTCACATCAAATAAAAAAGAGTGAAGTTAATAATATTGTTAATTTAATGAGGAATTCATGAGTCTGTTACTATAGCATAAGTCACCGATTAAGAACATTAAACAATCACTCAATAAAAGTGATGATCGCCGGACTTCCCTCGCTAGGGTGTGAGGCCTGACTCTAGAGAAGGATACGGGTCCAAAACCCATCAAGCCACTGGCAGATAAGCCAACCCAACATCGCGTGACCCAATCCTGCAAAGAGAGGCAGGCTGGCTTGACTATCTGTGCGGACCTACCCATGAAAAACCCAGCCCGGAGATGTGGCGTGAGGAAGAATAACTAGTCCAGTCATTTCGCCATTTCGCCATTTCGCAGCCCTTAACAGCACGCGTATCGGGAGGAATTAAATGGCCACCTGACAGGGAAGAGTGCTCTGACGTGTCTGTACGTACGAATTTGAGTAACAGAGACAGGTGGCACTGTAGCAGTGAGGCAGTTAGACGTCACTAGCAGATAAAAGAAAAATGGATAAAAGGGGAGGAACATCTTCTTCCCTAGCCAAGCTTATACACCCAAGGTAAACCCTATTTTTTGGATCTTAGAATATCAATTGGCGCCGTCTGTGAGAACGAATGAGATCTTCTCATCACCGGAGTTTCATTTTTATAATACCCACTGAGATCTACATGGCAAACCACAATGAAAACTATGTCAATAACACCCTGAACGATTTGAGCTCTGCTAAAAAAGGTTAGCAATTTTCTTTCTCTAGTCCTACAACCCCCTCCAACCAACCACCAGTGTTGTTTAATCCCTCCCCGAGCTCGGTAGGGAATGTACCTAGAGCCACCATATCCAACCAAGAACTTCAAGCCATGGCTCTTCAGCTACAAAACACTACCCACTGGCTGGGACAGATGCTGCAACAAAGGGGTCTCAATACCCCATTAAACATACCCCTTGTAGCTGAAAGGATCCTTACCACCGAGCTTCAACCCACCTTCAACTACCAGATCCCCCAACAAAGTAGTCAGAGGACCAGAGAAGGGAGGGAGGAGCTGGTAGAGAAGAGAGCCAGCAGTTAGTGTAACGATCCGAAAATCGGACTGCTACCGGCGCTAGGATCCGGGTCGGCTTAAGGCCGCCAAGACCCGTAGCAAGCCTGACTTGCAACCTGAAAACCTGTTTAATCCCATACATGATCACAACATACATAAAAATTTAAAACTTTTCTTTCATACATCCAACTCAACCTGAACATGCACTGAACATAGCCATAATCATAATCATGATCCCTCTGTGGGATCTCATCAATGCCCCAATGGGCGATACATCATAAGATGAGTTGGCTTACATAAACATAATAAACCATTTTGATAATGTAATGCAAGGGATACCTCAAACACAATGTCAAGCACAATATCTAATCCTCAATATCATTACATGACTGAAACTGTACTTTTACATAACATTAATACATCTATCATGTCCACACTAACTATTACATACATGTGACTTCATTACTCTTGTAAACCTCCTGGTCTACCCTGTACCTGCAATCCTGGGGAAATTGGGAGAGGGGTGAGCTACTAGAGCCCAGTGAGCAGAATAATAAAACACTTAAAACATATGATAACATGAAATGCATCACATCACAGCTAATCACATCAAGGATGAACTTGTCACCAATAGCCCTCTACATGGTCCAACTGTGCCAGAACGTAGAATGGGTCCTGGTCTTTCCCTTACATATCATAACATAACAGTGTCCAACTGTGCCAGAACGTAGAATGGGTCCTGGTCTTTCCCTTACATAGTGCCAGCGAACGTAGAATGGGTCCCACTGGTCTTACTTTCCGTACCGTACATATCATATCGTCATATCATAGATCGAGGGCTATGGATCATTCAACATTCATCCACATCAACATCAAAATGTGCAATGCAACATATTCGTGAATTCTAATGCAAGCAACCTAATTCATCACATGGCATTCATGATGCATGAACAATGCTCAAAACTTTGAAATTTATTTACTTTAAACGTAAAGGTTTATTCCACTCACCTCTGGATAGCTCTGACCAGACACTGGGGCAACAGACTCACTGCGGGGGTCCTCGGTTCCTTGGGTCCGAACCTACACAGGTGGACTCAAATGAGGGACCAAACATACCTGAACATAACTCTAAACTATTCCCCAAAAACCCCCTAAAACATCATGGAATAATCATAGAAAAACATGCAAGAAAGGGCTGGACAGGGCACTTTCGGCGGCAGGTTCGGCGGCCGAAAGTCCCTCCAGAGCCGAAAGTCAGGCAGGTTCGGCGGCACCTTCGGCGGCCGAAACTCCCAGACAGAGGCGAAACTCATGCATGTTCGGCGGCACCTTCGGCGGCCGAAAGTCCCAGATAGAGACGAAAGTCTCCTTTCGGGGGCAAGCTTCGGCAGCCGAAGGCTGCCTCCACAAGCATGTTCGGCGGCCGAAAGTTCCTTCGGCTGCCGAACCTGGTTCCTCCCAGAATGGCAGAAACTCAGCTCCCTTATGCATTTATGCCTCCAAAACTATCCAATCATGCATAAACCTATTCTACAACATTCCCAATCATGCATAAGCAAACATACAAGTTCCTAGGGGCATCAAACCATCAAAAACCCCAACTACAACACACAAGCAACTCACATTGTTCAAAATCACATCAAAAACCCATAAGCTCAACATAAGCTACACATGCATTTTCTACCCCATGAACTTGCATAAAACTTGCTTAAAACATAATGTAAGCTAGAGATCGACTCTTACCTCTTGAAGATTGAGGGTGGAGGCGATCTAACTTGGAGTTGGAAGAGATTTGAGTTTTTGAACTTCAAAGCTCCAAAACTTGCTCAAAATTCGGAAATCTTCAAAACAAGATGAAAACTAGTGAAAAACTTGAAAGATCTGAAGGAAAAGACTTAAGATCGGTGAGGGGTGGCGGAGAACTCACCTTGGCCGGAAATGGGGAAAAAGCTCACCCGTTTTCGGCTAAGGGACCATTTTATAGTGGCTGGCCAGGCCACGTTCGGGGGCCGAACGTGCCTCCGCATGCATGCCATGTTCGGCGGCCGAACTTGAGGTTCGGCGGCCGAACCTGGACTTTCCTCACTTATGCTTTCGGGGGCCTAAAGGCGCTCCCGAAGGCATGCATGTTCGGCGGCCAAACTTGAGGTTCGGCGGCCGAACCTGAGTTTTCCTTCAAGGTTGTTTTTATACAAAAACTCAATTCCATTTTACTTAAAACCATGAAATACCTTAAAACATTTTATGAAAACATGATTCTACCCTACTAGAGGCTTCCGACATCCGAGATTCCACCGGACGGTAGGAATTCCGATACCGAAGTCTAGCCGGGTATTACATTCTCCCCCCCTTAAGAACATTCGCCCCCGAATGTTCCTCAACTAGCACATAACATGGCATAAAACATAACATACATACATAGCACATAAACACATAGAGATCTAACCTTAAAAGAGATGAGGGTACTGCTGGAGCATAGACTCCCGTGTCTCCCAAGTGCATTCCTCCAAATTGTGGTGGTTCCACAGGACTTTCACCATCAGGATTTCCTTGTTTCTTAGTTTTCTGATCTGGGTGTCCATGATCCGTACTGGCTGTTCAACATAGGTGAGATCCTCTTGGACCTCCACATCAGGCTCACTAAGAACCTTGCTCAGATCTGACACAAACTTCCTCAACATTGAGACATGGAAAACCGGATGGATTCTTTCCATTGAAGCAGGTAAATCCAGCTTGTACGACACATTTCCAATCTTTTGCAAGATTTCAAAGGGTCCGATGTATCGTGGGGCTAGTTTACCTTTCTTCCCGAAGCGAACCACTCCCTTCATAGGAGACACCTTGAGCAATACCAGATCCCCCTCCTGAAACTCTAACTGCCTTCTGCGGATGTCTGCATAACTCTTCTGTCTGCTTGCAGCAGTCTTGATCCTTTCTCTGATTATGGGTACTGCCCTGCTGGTAATCTCTACAAGCTCAGGCCTTGCCAAGGCCTTTTCTCCAACCTCTTCCCAGCAAACAGGTGATCTGTACTTCCTTCCATATAAAGCTTTATATGGAGCCATCCCGATGCTAGCATGATGGCTGTTATTGTAGGCAAACTCCACCAAAGGTAGATGCTGCCTCCAAGAACCGCCAAAGTCCAGCACACACATCCTGAGCATATCCTCTATGGTCTGGATGGTCCTTTCTGATTGTCCGTCTGTCTGTGGGTGGAAGGCAGTACTGAAATCCAACCTGGTACCCACGGCACTCTGCAGACTCCGCCAAAACCTAGAGGTGAACTGGGGCCCTCTATCTGACACTATCGAAACAGGAACCCCATGCAGTCTGACGATCTCATCCACATATACCTGCGCCAACTTGTCCACAGAGTAGCCACTCCTGACAGGAATGAAGTGAGCAGATTTTGTGAGTCTGTCCACAATCACCCATATGGAGTCAACTCTGTTGGACGTTTTCGGTAATCCCACCACGAAGTCCATAGCTATATTTTCCCATTTCCATTCTGGAATAGGTAGCGGGTTAAGCATTCCAGCCGGCTTCTGATGTTCCAGCTTCACCCTCTGGCACACTTCGCAGGCTGACACAAACTGTGCCACTTCCTTCTTCATCGCTGGCCACCAATAAACCTTCTTCAAATCTTGATACATCTTGGTGGCTCCGGGGTGAATGCTGTATCTTGCATTCTGAGCCTCTCTCATAATGTCTCCTTTTAGCCCTATGTCATCTGGTACACATAGTCTGCTCCCATAGCGGAGGATCCCTTTGCTGTCGAATCTGAACTCACTATCATTGCCTGACTGAACAGTCCTGGCAATCTTCACTAACTCCGGGTCCTCATGCTGTTTCTGAGCCACCTGCTTCAGAAACACGGGTGCCACTCTCATCTGGGCCACCAAGGCACCTGTACCAGACAACTCCATTTGTAGACCTTCCTCAATAAGCTTGTAAAACTCCTTCACCACTGGCCTCCTCTCTGCCGATATGTGGGATAAACTGCCGAGTGATTTTCGGCTTAAGGCGTCTGCCACAACATTCGCCTTACCCGGATGGTACTGAATCTTGCAATCATAGTCACTCAGCAGCTCCACCCATCTCCTCTGTCTCAAATTCAAATCTCTTTGACTCAGGATGTACTGCAGGCTTTTATGATCCGTGAAGATCTCACATTTAACCCCATAGAGGTAGTGCCTCCACATCTTGAGTGCAAAGATTACTGCCGCCATCTCCAGGTCATGTGTGGGGTAATTCAACTCATGCTTCTTCAGCTGCCTAGAAGCATAAGCGATCACCCTCTCATTCTGCATTAGTACACAACCCAGTCCCACACGGGATGCATCACAAAAGACTGTAAAGTCCTCATCACTAGATGGCAGAGCTAAAACTGGTGCTGAAGTCAACCTCTTCTTAAGCTCTTCAAAACTCTCTTCGCACTGATCGGTCCACACAAACTTCTGATTCTTCCTGGTTAGTCTGGTCAGAGGAGCTGCAATCTTTGAAAAGTCCTGAACGAACCTCCTGTAGTAACCTGCCAAACCCAAGAAACTTCTAATCTCTGTCACTGAAGTGGGTCTAGGCCAGTTAGCCACAGTTTCTGTCTTCTTGGGGTCTACCTCAATCCCATTCTCTGACACTACATGCCCCAAGAACAAAATGCTCCTCAGCCAGAACTCACACTTAGAGAACTTGGCATACAAGCCATGTTCCCTCAAGGTCTGCAGAACCAACCTCAGATGATGGGCATGCTCCTCTGCATTCCTGGAATACACTAAGATATCGTCTATGAAGACAATAACAAAGTGATCCAGGTATTGGCTGAATACTCTGTTCATGAGATCCATGAATGCTGCAGCGGCGTTGGTTAACCCGAACGGCATCACAAGGAACTCAAAATGTCCATATCTGGTCCTGAAAGCTGTCTTTGGCACATCTTCTTCCCTTATCCTCAGCTGATGGTACCCAGATCTCAGATCTATTTTGGAGAAACAACCCGCTCCTGCTAGCTGGTCGAATAGATCATCGATCCTTGGCAGAGGGTACCTATTCTTGGTAGTGACTTTGTTCAACTGCCTGTAGTCGACACAAAGTCTAAGGGATCCATCCTTCTTTCTCACAAACAAGACCGGAGCACCCCAAGGTGAGGTACTCTGTCGGATGAAGCCCTTCTCTACCAGCTCTTGCAACTGCTCTTTCAATTCCTTCAACTCGGCTGGGGCCATCCTGTAGGGAGGGATAGAGATCGGTCTGGTTCCAGGCACCAACTCTATCTCGAACTCTATCTCCCTAGTAGGTGGTAAACCTGGAAGCTCGTCTGGAAAGACATCCTGAAACTCTCTGACAACTGGCACCGAGGCTGGCTCCCTGACCTGACTGTCTAGCTCTCTCACATGAGCTAGGTACCCCTGACATCCCTTCCTAAGCAACCTACGAGCCTGAAGAGCTGATATCAGACCTCTAGGTGTGCCCCTCTTGTCTCCTCTGAAGACGACCTCTGACCCGTTCTGATCTCTGAACCTGACTACCTTGTCCCTGCAGTCCAAGGTAGCACCATGGGTAGATAGGCAATCCATCCCTAGAATGACGTCAAAGTCTGTCAAATCTAGAACCACAAGGTCGGCGGAGAGGCATCTTCCCTCAACAAAAACTGGACTGTACTGGCAGACTGACTCTGCCATTGACGGGTCACACTTGGGTCCACTGACCCATAGGGGACACTCTAACCCAGAGACTATCAGACCCAACCTCTCAACGGCTCTCGGAGCAATAAATGAATGAGATGCACCCGGGTCCATTAATGCATACACATCAGAACAGCCCATGATGAGATTACCTGACACCACGGTGTTGGATGTGTTAGCCTCCTGCTGAGTCATGCTGAAGATCCTGGCTGGAGCTGATGGACCTTCACCTCGGGAACCAGAAGAAGAGGCTGCCCCTCTCCCTCTACCTCTGCCACTGCCCTGAGTTGTGGCTGGAGTTGCTGGCTCTGCCACACTACCAGAAGCTGTCTGCTGGGGCTGGCCCATCAAAGGTGCTCTAGGACACTCCCGAGCTATGTGTCCCTCCTGTCCGCATCTGAAACATGCATTAGTCCCAGCTCGACACACTCCCCTGTGCGGCCTTCCACACCTCTGGCATTCTGTACCATCTGAGCCTGAACTCGAGCCACCGCCAAAACCCAGACCGGATTTCAACTTATTCCAAAACTTATTCTTCTTCGGCTTCTTGGTGGTGTTATCCCACCTCTTCTTACTTGAGCTCTGAGAAGAGAGACCTGGCCCTCCTCTGCCTGGGGTCTTAACCCCTGAAGACTGGGTCACTGACTGCTTCACTGACCCCTCAACTATAGCACTCACCTCCATCCTTCGAGCCATATCCACCACAGTGTGGAAACTTTCCCTCTCAACTGACTGAATCAGTGAGGAGTACCTAGAATGCAGCTTCATCACATATCTCTTGGCTTTCTTCGTATCTGAATCTAGAGCTTGCCCTGAAAAAGGCAATAGCTCTAAGAATTTATCTGTGAACTCCTCCACGCTCATATGCTCTGTCTGCCTCAGCTGTTCAAACTCAATCATTTTCAGTTCTCTGGAACTGTCTGGAAAAGCCCATCCAGCGAACTCATTCGCAAATTCCTCCCATGTCATACCGTCTAGTCTCGGGTCCACATAACACTTGAACCATTCCCGTGCCTTCTTGCATTTTAAAGTGAACCCTGCCATCTGAATGGCCCTGCTATCACTCGCCCCTAGCTCATCAGTTATTGTCTTCACTACCCTCAGATACTCAAAGGGGTCATCCCCTGACTTGTATTTGGGAGCATCCAGCTTAAGGTAATCTGTCATCTTTACTTTGCTCCCACTGGCTGAGCTAGGTCTAGGAGGTTGAGTAACTGGGGCTGCTGGTTCTGTAGGTGGTGGAGGTGGGGGTGCAACATTCCCCGAAGTGGGGTTTGCCGGGTTTGGATAGAAGGGTGAGGGTGGATAAGCTGGGTACTGTGTGTAAGGTGGATAGAAAGGTGGATAAGGCATGTAGGTAGGGTAGGGGTTAAAGCTGGAATAATCCGATGTGCCTCCCATCGGATACCCTGAACCCTGTGGGAAGGGTGGATAATGGGGTGGAAAACCATACCCCGAGGCCTGAACGCCTCCTTGAGACTCCCCTGTCCCTTCTTCCTCCATGCTCACATCCAGGTTCCCATCCCTCCTCTAATCCTCTTCTGTAACCTCCCTCACATCTGAAGAACTTCCTCCTCTATCTATCCCCCTTCTGCTCACATCAAAAGACCTTCTAGGGTCCCTTGACACTCTTTCTCTGTTGGCTCTACAAGACATTGCCCTAGGCAATGTAGGAGGACGGGCGCTCGTGCCCTCATCCTCAGGTGGCACTCCGGTCAATCTTGCCAATCGACGGGTTCCTCTCATCCTATTTTCTGAAAAACAGTACACATCATACAAACATTAGCATCATATGGTTCATGTGGGCACACATGAACCCTCATCACATATACATCATTCATATCATAGCATCAATGCACATGTATATAATCATGGCATTACACATCATCATACAAGACAGGACTCCACATCCTATCCTAGTGGACATGATCTTTCCTATTGTGCTTGACCTTCTAGAACATCTATGAGCCCAACACTCTAGGTCCGATCCTATGAACCTAGGGCTCTGATACCATTCTGTAACGACTCGAAAATCGGACCGCTACCGGTGCTAGGATCCGGGTCGGCTTAAGGCCGCCAAGACCCGTAGCAAGCCTGACTTGCAACCTGAAAACCTGTTTAATCCCATACATGATCACAACATACATAAAAATTTAAAACTTTTCTTTCATACATCCAACTCAACCTGAACATGCACTGAACATAGCCATAATCATAATCATGATCCCTCTGTGGGATCTCATCAATGCCCCAATGGGCGATACATCATAAGATGAGTTGGCTTACATAAACATAATAAACCATTTTGATCATGTAATACAAGGGATACCTCAAACACAATGTCAAGCACAATATCTAATCCTCAATATCATTACATGACTGAAACTGTACTTTTACATAACATTAATACATCTATCATGTCCACACTAACTATTACATACACGTGACTTCATTACTCTTGTAAACCTCCTGGTCTACCCTGTACCTGCAATCCTGGGGAAATTGGGAGAGGGGTGAGCTACTAGAGCCCAGTGAGCAGAATAATAAAACACTTAAAACATATGATAACATGAAATGCATCACATCACAGCTAATCACATCAAGGATGAACTTGTCACCAATAGCCCTCTACATGGTCCAACTGTGCCAGAACGTAGAATGGGTCCTGGTCTTTCCCTTACATATCATAACATAACAGTGTCCAACTGTGCCAGAACGTAGAATGGGTCCTGGTCTTTCCTTTACATAGTGCCAGCGAACGTAGAATGGGTCCCACTGGTCTTACTTTCCGTACCGTACATATCATATCGTCATATCATAGATCGAGGGCTATGGATCATTCAACATTCATCCACATCAACATCAAAATGTGCAATGCAACATATTCGTGAATTCTAATGCAAGCAACCTGTAATACCCGGCTAGACTCCGGTATCGAAATTCCTACCGTCCGGTGGAATCTCGGATGTCGGAGACCTCTAGAAGGGTAGAATCATGTTTTATAAAATGTTTTCATGATTTTAATGGTTTTAAGTATGAAACTAAATGAGTTTTTGCATGAAAAGTCCTTGGAGGAAAACTCAGGTTCGGCCGCCGAAAGTCAAGTTCGGCCGCCGAACATGCATGCGTTTTGGAGGCACGTTAGGCCCCCGAAAGCATGAGTTAGGGAAGTCCAGTTTCGGCCGTCGAAAGTCAAGTTCGGCCGCCGAACATTTCATGGATGCGGAGGCACATTCGGCCCCCGAACGTGGCCTGGCCAGCCACCTATAAAAGGGTCCCTTAGCCGAAAATGGGCGAGCTTTTTCTCCCCATTTCGGCCAAGGTGAGCATTCCGCCATCCTTCCCCAATCTTGAGTCTTTCCTTCCTTTTTCCATGATCTTTACAAGTTTATAACTGTGGTTTTGAAGATCTTTGAGCTTAGAACGAGTTTTGGAACTTGGAGACCAAAAGTTGGAACTTCTCCCATCTCCAAGTTTAGATCTCCTCAACCCTCGATCTTCAAGAGGTAAGAGCCGATCTTAAGCTCAATGTACGATTTAAACAAGTTTTATGAAGTTTTAAAGGGGTAGAATGCATGTTAGGGTATATGTTGAACCTATGGGTTTTGATGACTTTTTGAACAATGTAGCTTGATTGTGTGTGATTGAAGTGTTGTAGATGGGGTATATGCATGTTTGAGGCCCCTAGGAACTTGTATGCATGCTTTGGTTGAAAAATATGCATGTTTGAAAGGTTTGGAGGCAAAATGTGCAAAGGGAGCCAAGTTTCTGCCCTTTGGCAGAAACCAGGTTCGGCAGCCGAAGGTACTTTCGGCCGCCGAACATGGCTGGGGAGGCAAGCCTTTCGGCTGCCGAAGTTGCCCCCGAAAGGAGACTTTCGTCTCTGTCTGGCACTTTCGGCCGCCGAAGGTGCCGCCGAACCTAGCTGAGTTTCGTCTCTGTCCAGGACTTTCGGCCGCCGAAGGTGCCGCCGAAAGTGCCCTGTTCAGCCATTTCATGCATATTTTCTGTGATATTTTCACGATGTTTTAGGGGGTTTTTGGGGGATATATTAGAGTTATGTTTATGTAAGTTTGGTCCCTCATTGGAGTCCACCTGTGTAGGTTCGGACCCGAGGAACCAAGGACCCCAGCAGTGAGCCAGCTGCTGCAGAGTTTGTCAGAGTCAGCCAGAGGTGAGTGGAACTAAACTTAACCTTTTAAATTATGAAATGAAATGCTTTTATCATGCTTCATGCATCATGATCATATTATAGGTTGTTTGCATTAGATTTCACGACTATGCCGCATTGTATTGTTGTGATAGATGATAGTGGATGGACATTAGGATGATTCATTAGCCTTCTATATACGAAGTCCTGTGGTGCCCATAATAGGGCCGGGCAATACGAAGACCTGTGGTGCCCATAATAGGGCCGGGCAATAACTCCGAGTACGAAGTCCTGTGGTGCCCATAATAGGGCCGGGCAATACGAAGTCCTGTGGTGCCCATAATAGGGCCGGGCATGGAGTTGAGGGATTTTTGAATCAGTCCATCCGTGATGTGATTTATTTGTGCAGTGACGCATTCCATGATAGCATGTTTTAATATTTCTTTTACAGTTCTACTCACTGGGCTGTGTAGCTCACCCCTCTCCCCAAACCCCCAGGTTTGCAGGTACGGGAAAGATAGAGAAGGCAAGAAGAAAAAGTCATATGTATGTAATAGTTAGTTTGTGGACATGACAAATGTATTATGATGTAATGTAAAAATGTTCAGGATGTTATGTAATGAGGTTATTGAGGATAGAGTTGTGCTTGACCATAGTATATTGTAAATCCCTTTGTATATACATGATCTTATGTTATGATGTTTATGTAAACTAACTCAACACAGGATGTTTTGCCTTTAAGGCTTGATGAAATCCCACAGAGGGACTATGTTATGTATATGATCAGAGTATGCACAGGTTGAGTTAGTTGATGGCAGTATGTATGAGGAAAAGTTTTAATTTTTATGCATGTTGTTGATCATGTATGGGATTATACAGGTTTACAGGTTATATGTCAGGCTTGCTACGGGTCCCGGCGGCCTTAAGTCGACCCGGATCCTAGCGCCGGTAGCGGTCCGATTTTCGGGGCGTTACAGAGTGGTATCAGAGCCCTAGGTTCATATGGTCGGACCTAGAGTGTTGGGCTCATAGACGTTATAGAAGGTCAAGCACAGTAGGAAGGTCATGTCCACTAGGATAGGATGTTGAGTCCTGTCTTGCATGATGATGTGAAATGCCATGACTGTATGCATGTGCATTAATGATATGATATGCTATGTGATGTATGTGATGAGGGTTCATGTGTGCCCACATGAACCATATGATGCTAATGTTTGCTTGTTATGGGCTGTTTTTCAGAGAATAGGATGAGAGGAACTCGTCGATCTGCGCGATTGACTGGAGTGCCACCTGAGGATGAGGGCACGAGCGCCCGACCTCCTACATTGCCTAGGGCAATGTCTTGTAGAGCCAACAGAGAAAGAGTGTCAAGGGACCCTAGAAGGTCTTTTGATGCTAGCAGAAGGGGGACTGATAGAGGAGGAAGTTCTTCAGATGTGAGGGAGGTTATGGAAGAGGATCAGAGGAGGGATGGGAACCTGGATGTGAGCATGCAGGAAGAAGGGACAGGGGAGTCTCAGGGAGGCGTTCAGGCCTCGGGGTATGGTTTTCCACCCCATTATCCACCCTTCCCACAGGGTTCAGGGTATCCGATGGGAGGTACATCGGATTACTCCAGCTTTCACCCCTATCCTACCTACATGCCTTATCCACCTTTCTACCCACCCTATACACAGTACCCAGCTTATCCACCCTCACCCTTCTATCCAAACCCAGCAAACCCCACCTCGGGGAATGCTGCACCTCCACCTCCACCACCTACAGAACCAGCAGCCCCAGTTACTCAACCTCCTAGACCTAGCTCAGTCGATGGGAGCAAGGTAAAGATGACAGACTACCTGAAGCTAGATGCTCCCAAATACAAGTCAGGGGATGACCCTTTTGAGTATCTGAGAGTGGTGAAAACTATAACTGATGAGCTAGGGGCAAGTGACAGCAGGGCCATTCAGATGGCAGGGTTCACTTTAAAGTGCAAGAAGGCACGGGAATGGTTCAAGTGTTATGTGGACCCGAGACTAGACGGTATGACATGGGAGGAATTTGCGAATGAGTTCGCTGGATGGGCTTTTCCAGACAGTTCTAGAGAACTGAAAATGATTGAGTTTGAGCAACTGAGGCAGTCAGAGCACATGAGTGTAGAGGAGTTCACGGATAAATTCTTGGAGCTATTGCCTTTTTCAGGGCAAGCTCTAGATTCAGATACGAAGAAAAGCCAAGAAATATGTTATGAAGCTGCATTCCAGGTACTCCTCGTTGGTTCAGTCAGCTGAGAGAGAAAGTTTCCACACTGTGGTGGATATGGCTCGAAGAATGGAGGCAAGTGCTATAGTTGAGGGGTCAGTGAAGCAGTCAGTGACCCAGTCTTCAGGGGTTAAGACCCCAAGCAGAGGAGGACCAGGTTTCTCTTCTCAGAGTTCAGGTAAGAAGAGGTGGGATAGCACCACCAAGAAGCCGAAGAAGAATAAGTTAACAAGTTGAAATCCGGTCTGGGATTCGGCGGTGGCTCGAGCTCAGGCTCAGATGGTACAGAATGCCAGAGATGTGGAAGACCACACAGGGGAGTGTGTCGAGCTGGGACTAATGCATGTTTCAGATGTGGACAGGAGGGACACATAGCTCGGGATTGTCCTAGAGCGCCTTTTATGGGCCAGCCCCAGCAGACAGCTTCTGGTAGTGTGGCACAGCCAGCAGTCCCAGCCACAACTCAGGGCAGTGGCAGAGGTAGAGGGAGAGGGGCAACCTCTTCTTCTGGTTCCCGAGGTGAAGGTCCATCAGCTCCAGCCAGGATCTTCACCATGACTCAGCAGGAGGCTAACACATCCAACACCGTGGTGTCAGGTAATCTCGTCATTGGATGTTCTGATGTGTATGCATTAATGGACCCGGGTGCATCTCATTCATTTATTGCTCCGAGAGCCGTTGAGAGGTTAGGTCTGATAGTCTCTGGGTTAGAGTGTCCCTTATGGGTCAGTGGACCCAAGTGTGACCCGTCAGTGGCAGTGTCAGTCTGCCAGTACAGTCCAGTTTTTATTGAGGGAAGATGCCTCTCCGCCGACCTTGTGGTTCTAGATTTGACAGACTTTGACGTCATTCTAGGGATGGATTGGCTATCTACCCATGGTGCTACCTTGGACTGCAGGGACAAGGTAGTCAAGTTCAGAGATCAGAACGGGTCAGAGGTCGTCTTCAGAGGAGACAAGAGGGGCACGCCTAGAGGTCTGATATCAGCTCTTCAGGCTCGTAGGTTGCTTAGGAAGGGATGTCAGGGGTACTTAGCTCATGTGAGAGAGCTAGACAGTCAGGTCAGGGAGCCGGCCTCGGTGCCAGTTGTCAGAGAGTTTCAGGATGTCTTCCCAGATGAGCTTTCAGGTTTACCACCTGCTAGGGAGATAGAGTTCGAGATAGAGTTGGTACCCGGAGCTAGACCGATCTCTATCCCTCCCTACAGGATGGCCCCAGCCGAGTTGAAGGAGTTGAAAGAACAGTTGCAAGAGTTGGTAGAAAAGGGTTTCATCCGACCAAGCACTTCACCTTGGGGTGCACCAGTGTTATTCGTAAGAAAGAAGGATGGATCCCTTAGACTTTGTATCGACTACAGACAGTTGAACAAAGTCACTACCAAAAATAGGTACCCATTGCCAAGGATCGATGATCTATTCGACCAGCTAGCAGGAGCGGGTTGTTTCTCCAAAATAGATCTGAGATCAGGGTATCATCAGTTGAGGATCAGGGATGAGGATGTGCCGAAGATGGCTTTCAGGACCAGATATGGGCATTTTGAGTTCCTTGTGATGCCGTTCGGGCTAACTAACGCCCCTGCAGCATTCATGGATCTCATGAACAGAGTGTTTAGCCAGTACCTGGATCACTTCGTTATTGTCTTCATAGATGATATCTTGGTGTATTCCAGGAATGCAGAGGAGCATGCCCATCATCTGCGGTTGGTCTTACAGACTTTGAGGGAACATGGCTTGTATGCCAAGTTCTCTAAATGTGAATTCTGGCTGAGGAGCATTTCGTTCTTGGGGCATGTAGTGTCAGAGAATGGTATAGAAGTAGACCCCAAGAAGACAAAGACTGTGGCTAACTGGCCTAGACCCACTTCAGTGACAGAGATTAGAAGTTTCTTGGGTTTGGCAGGTTACTACAGGAGGTTCGTTCAGGACTTCTCTAAGACAGCAGCTCCTCTGACCAGACTAACCAGGAAGAATCAGAAGTTTCTGTGGACCGACCAGTGCGAGGAGAGTTTCGAAGAGCTTAAGAAGAGGTTGACTTCAGCACCAGTGTTAGCTCTGCCATCTAGTGATGAGGACTTTACAGTCTTTTGTGATGCGTCCCGTGTGGGACTGGGTTGTGTACTGATGCAGAATGAGAGGGTGATTGCTTATGCTTCTAGACAGCTGAAGAAGCATGAGTTGAATTACCCCACACATGACCTTGAGATGGCAGCAGTAATCTTTGCACTCAAGATGTGGAGGCATTACCTATATGGGGTGAAATGTGAGATCTTTACAGATCATAAGAGCCTGCAGTACATCTTGAGTCAGAGGGATCTGAATCTGAGGCAGAGGAGGTGGGTAGAGCTGCTGAGTGACTATGATTGCAAGATTCAGTATCATCCGGGTAAGGCGAATGTTGTGGCAGACGCCCTAAGCCGGAAGTCACTAGGCAGTCTATCCCACATCACGGCAGAGAGGAGACCAGTGGTGAAGGAGTTTTACAAGCTCATTGAGGAAGGTCTACAGTTGGAGTTGTCTGGTACAGGTGCCTTGTAGCCCAGATGAAAGTGACACCCGTGTTTCTGGAGCAGGTGGCTCAGAAACAGCATGAGGACCCAGAGTTAGTGAAGATTGCCAGGACTGTTCAGTCAGGCAATGACAGTGAGTTCAGATTTGACATAAGGGGATCCTCCGCTATGGAGCAGTTTATGTGTACCAGATGACATTGGGGCTAAAAGGAGACATTATGAGGGAGGCTCATAATGCAAGAATACAGCATTCACCCCGGAGCCACCAAGATGTATCAAGATTTTGAAGAAAGTTTATTGGTGGCCAGCGATGAAGAAAGAGTGGCAACAGTTTGTGTCCGCCTGCGAAGTATGTCAGAGGGTGAAGCCTGGAACATCAGAAGCCGGCTGGAATGCTTAACCCGCTACCTATTCCAGAGTGGAAATGGGAAGAATATAGCTTATG